>NC_079494.1:56613479-56980931 GCF_030052815.1 Hevea brasiliensis
ACACTAACGCAGATCTGTTTATCTTTCTTATTTTGCATAGGATATGGACCCTTCATCTCAGAGAGCCATTGAGGAGGAAGTGGAGAGTCATGCTCTACCTGCAGCAGCTGAGACTGGGGGCATGAGAGAATCTGCTCCGCCAGCTCAAGCAGCTGCTCGCCTCCACGAGCCATGTTTCAAACAAATGGTCGACTTCTTTAGACAAATGGTCGGGTAATGCCAAGACCACCACCACCACCACTCCACAGTAAATCACACTTGGAAAGGCTAAGAAAGTTTGGAGTCAGGACTTCTATGGCAAGAGAGAAGATGACTCTATTGCAGTAGAATTAGTTGAATGCAGCAGAGTCCTAAAACAACTCCATCAGTCGAGCAAAACCCGAAGCTACCATATGTTTGCCGCAAGATGATGCTTATGAGTGGTGGGACACGGTGTCGATGAAGTGCAAAAGTCAGAATTTGGGATTTCTTCCTCTCTGAATTCAAGAAGAAATATGTCGGTACTGTATACCTAGAAGAGAGAAGAAGGGAATTCATTAACCTGAGGCAGAGACAGTTGTCAGTGGCTGAGTATGAGAAGGAATTCGTCCGATTAAGCCGCTATGGAAGGGAGATAGTCCCCAATGAAGCTGAAAGATGTAAGAGATTTGAAGAGGGACTAAATAACAACATCAAGATCCAGCTCACTACCCTGGGAATCACAGAATTTACCAAGTTAGTGGAAGCTGCAATAAAGGTAGAAAAAGTAAGAATCAGTGAGCAGACAAGAAGGGATAGACAGCAGAAGAGGGGCCCGGGTCAGTCTAGTTCAGCTCCTGCATTTGGGAAGAAGTTCAAGAGTCTCCTGCACAGAGTTCAGCTCAGCCACAAGGTCAGGGTCAGTCTCAGGGGCCCAGGCCACAGTTCACCCCTAGGAGAGGTCAGTCCACACCATCAGTGGGCAGCTCTCCAGGGATGGGGTTTAGGGGACCAGTCCCAGCATCTTCTGCGTGTCCACACTGTCAGAAATGGCATAAGGGGGAGTGTTGGAGAGTGACTGGTGCCTGCTTGAGGTGTGGGTCAACAGAGCATCAGCTGAGAAACTGTCCACGCAGAACTACTACAGCTGCTCCAACACAAGCGCATGCACCGCTCCGCACTACGGAGGTAGAAAATCTGTTAAATCTGAGGCTGTTGGACCATCACAGAGGCCTGCATCTGAGCCAGCAGAGAGGCCAGATAACAGAACACCTGCCAGAAATTATGCCCTAAGAGCTCAGGAGGAGCAAGATGCCCCGGACGTCATCAGGGGTACGTTCTCCCTCTATAATACTCCTGTGCATGCATTGGTGGATCCAGGATCCACTCATTCCTACATTTGCATCAACCTACCCGTAGAAAGGGGGATACTAGTAGGGGAGAGTGACCAAGACATTCTGGTCACCAATCCATTGGGTCATAGTGTGGTAGTGAACAAAGTATATAAGGGTTGCCCGTTAAGGATTCAGGGGTATGAATTCTTGGCAGACTTGATTGAGTTGCCTTTCCACGAGTTTGACGTGATTTTGGGAATGGACTGGTTGTCACGTCATCAGGCAATAGTTGATTGCAAATTGAAGAGGATTTCTCCAAAACTTCGAGGGTAATGAGATCACCGTTGTGGGGAAAGAACAGATTTTTGTCCAATGTTATCTCAAACACGATTGCAAGAAGAATGATGAGAAAAGGCTGTGAAGCCTACCTAGCACATGTGGTGGATACTAGGCAGGCTAAGCCAAACCTGAGTGACATACCCACAGTAAAGGACTTCCCAGAGGTATTTCCCGAAGAGTTGCTTGGTTTGCCACCAGAAAGGGAAGTTGAATTTGCTATTGAGACACTGCCGGGTACAACACCCATTTCCATTGCTCCTTATAGGATGGCACCCACTGAATTGAGGGAGTTGAAAACTCAGTTGCAAGAGTTGCTAGATAAGGGGTTCATACGCCCCAGTGTGTCACCATGGGGAGCTCCAGTGCTGTTTGTAAAGAAGAAGGATGGGACTTTGAGGCTATGCATTGATTACCGGCAGTTGAATAAAGTGACGGTGAAGAAAAAATATCCGTTGCCTAGAATTGATGATCTGTTTGATTAGTTGAAGGGAGCAGGAGTATTTTCTAAGATTGATCTCAGATCAGGGCATCATCAGTTGAGGGTGAAGGATGCAGATGTGCCAAAGACTGCATTCAGGACCCGGTATGGGCATTATGAGTTTCTGGTGATGCCCTTTGGCCTAACTAATGCACCAGCGGCATTCATGGACCTTATGAACCGTATCTTCCATCCATACCTAGATCGGTTCGTAGTGGTCTTTATTGATGATATTTTGGTGTATTCTAAGACCAGGGAAGAACATGATGAGCATTTGAGGATTGTTCTGCAAACCCTGAGAGAAAAGGAGTTGTATGCTAAGTTGTCCAAGTGTGACTTCTGGTTGAATGAGATTGCATTCCTTGGACACATAGTGTCAGCTGATGGGATTAGGGTGGATCCCAAGAAAATAGAAGCAGTGATGGAATGGAAGCCTCCCAGAAACACAACTGAGGTCAGAAGCTTCTTGGGGCTAGCTGGGTATTACAGGAGATTTGTGAAGGGATTTTCCCTAATAGCTGCTCCAATGACCAAGTTGTTACACAAGAATGTCAGATTTGACTGGAATGACAAGTGTCAGACCAGTTTTGAGAAATTGAAGGCTATGTTGACAGAGGCACCAGTGTTAACACAGCCAGTGTCCGGAAAGGACTTTGTGGTCTATAGTGATGCCTCACATAATGGGTTAGGGTGTGTATTGATGCAAGAGGGGAAGGTGGTCGCTTATGCTTCCAGACAGCTAAGGCCACATGAACAGAACTACCCTACCCATGATCTAGAGCTCGCAGCAATTATCTTCGCACTGAAGATATGGAGGCATTACTTGTATGGGGAAAAGTGTTACATTTACACGGACCACAAAAGTCTGAAATACTTGCCAGCCCAGAAGGAGCTCAACCTTAGACAGAGGCGGTGGATTGAATTCTTGAAGGACTATGATTGTGTAATTGACTACCATCCTGGGAAGGCAAATGTAGTTGCTGATGCTTTGAGCAGAAAGTCCATCACAGCTTTGAGATCATTGAATGCCCGTCTATCTTTGATTCGAGATGGAGCTATTTTGGCTTAGTTGCAAGTGAGGCCAAACCTGCTACAACAGATTTTAGATGGGCAGAAGGTAGATGAGAAGCTAATGGCTATTATGAGCAAGATCTCAGAGGGAAAAGCAACTGATTATGTGGTGAAAGCAGATGGGTGCCTGTACTACAAAGGAAGACTGTGTGTACCAGATGATGGGGAATTGAAAGCCAATATACTAAAAGAGGCACACACCAGTGTATATGCTATGCACTCAGGAAGTACAAAGATGTATCATGATCTGAAGCTTCAGTATTGGTGGCCTGGTATGAAGAGGGATATAGGTGACTATGTGACTAAATGCTTGACATTTCAGCAAGTCAAGGCAGAACATCAAGTTCCATCAGGTTTGCTACAGCCTATACGCATACCTGAATGGAAATAGGATCGGGTCACCATGGATTTTGTGAGTGGTCTGCCTCTCACCCGGAAGAAACATGATGCAGTATGGGTGATAGTTGATAGATTGACAAAGTCAGCACACTTTCTCGCGATTAGGACCGACTACTCACCGAGAAGTTAGCGATTGTATATCAGTGAGATAGTTAGACTGCATGGAATTCCACTTTCCATCATATCTGATCGAGACCCAAGGTTTACATCGAGATTTTGGAAGAAGTTGCATGAGTCCTTGGGTACACAACTTCATTTCAGTACAGCTTTCCATCCTTAGACGGATGGACAATCAGAAAGAGTAATCCAGGTAAACAATTGAAACCAATGAAATTGATACAAATATTAAATTGAAATGATAACAATAACGTGAAATACTTGTCAGGTCCTTGAGGATATGCTGAGGAGTTGTGTCATTGAGTTTGAGGGAAGTTGGGATAGATACCTCCCACTGGCAGAATTTGCATACAACAATAGCTACCAAGCTAGTATCCAAATGGCCCCGCATTTGCACTGTATGGGAGAAAATGTAGAACTCAGCAGGTCTTTGGACTAAATTGGGCGAAGACAAATCGGTAGGGCTGCACTGTGAAACAGCCGAGGAGAAGGTGAAATCAATCAAAGCCAACTTAAAGGTTGCCTCGCATGCATGTAAATCTTATGCCGACCTGAAGAGAAAAGAAATAGAATATGTGGTTGGCGACAAAGTGTTCCTCAAGGTGTCACCATGGAAGAAGGTATTGAGGTTTGGAAGGAAAGGTAAGTTAAGCCCTAGGTTCATTGGCCCATATGAAATCATCGAACGTGTGGGTCCAGTGGCCTATAGGCTAGCTTTACCACCAGAGCTGGACAAGATCCACAATGTGTTCCACGTGTCTATGCTCAGAAGATACCGCTCAGATCCTTCACATGTCATCTCCAGAGAAGAAATTGAAATACAGCCAGATTTGACATACGAAGAAGAACCTCTACGGATCTTGGCTCGGGAAGTGAAAGAGTTGAGAAACAAGCAAATTCCATTGGTGAAAGTGCTTTGGAGGCACCATAACACCGAGGAGGCAACTTGGGAAAGTGAAGAGACGATGAGGCAACAGTTCCCTCAACTGTTTGCATCAGATAAATTTCGAGGACGAAATTTAAATTAGAGGGGAAGAGTTGTAACACCGTCCCTGTATCAACTCCGTACATTCTACTGTTCCGGTGACCGGTGTCGGTCCGGACAGCTAGAACGTCCGGAAAAGTATTTAAACTAAAGTCGGGAATCATAATTAACTCAAATATTAATAAGAAAAATTTAGTAAAAATTTTAGAAATAAAATACAACCAAGTTAAACGAGCCGGTGCCCTAGCGATGGGTAACCAGAGGGAAGTTGCGGTTCTCGCAACGAGGAGCCCTAGACTTTTTAAAATAGCTGTTCCTTGTAGAACAACCAGGATATCTCACCCACCAGTGAGATATGGTTTCCTTCATGAAGAAGAACAAGAGTTATCTACTCATGAAGAAGTAGATCATGGAGATGATCCACTTATATATGAAGAAGCTATATCAGATATAGACTTTTTAAAATGGATTGATGCTATGAAATTTGAAATTGATTCCATGTATAAGAATCAAGTTTGGGATCTTGCTAACCCACCTGAAGGTATTATACCTATAGGGAACAAATGGGCTTTCAAGAAGAAAATTGGTTCTGATGGAAAGGTAGAGACCTATAAGGCAAGGCTAGTAGCGAAAAGGTTTCGCCAAAGGCAAGGAATCGACTATGAGGAGACTTTTTCGCCTGTTGCCATGCTTAAATCAATTAGGATTCTATTAGCAATTGCTGCATACTATGATTATGAGATTTGGTAGATGGATGTGAAAATAGCTTTTCTCAATGGATACATTGAAGAAAACATTTTCATGGAATAACCTAAGGGTTTTGAATCCCAAGATGGCTCCAAGGTATGCACTTGAAGTAAGCTTCGAGGAGTTGGAACATCCGTTTTGATGAAGCCATTAAATTCTTTGGTTTTATAAAAAATGAGGATGAGCCATGTGTATATAAGAAGGTTAGTGACAATGCTATCACTTTCCTTGTCTTATATGTGGATGATATACTATTGATGGGTAATGACATAGGTATGTTGACAACTGTAAAGGTATGGTTGTCAAATACATTCTCCATGAGAAACTTAGGGGAGATAACCTATATTCTTGTGATTCGCATCTATAAATATAGAGTGAAAAGAATAATTGGTTTATCTCAAAATCTATACTTGGAAAAGGTGTTAAAGAGGTTTAACATGCTTGATTCCAAGAGAGGATTGTTACCAGTGAGACATGGTATCCACCTTTCTAAAGAGATGTCTCCAAAGACACCTGAAGAAAGAGAAAAGATGGCCAGGATTCCATATGCTTCGGCTATTATAAGTTTAATGTATGCAGTGTTATGTACTAGGCCGGATATCGTATATGCCGTTAGTTTGACTAGCAAGTATCAATCCAATCCAGGTTTGAAAAACTGGATAGCTGTTGTAACACCCTCCCTGTACCAACTCCGTACATTCTACTGTTCCGGTGACCGGTGTCGGTCCGGACAGCTAGAACGTCCGGAAAAGTATTTAAACTAAAGTCGGGAATCATAATTAACTCAAATATTAATAAGAAAAATTTAGTAAAAATTTTAGAAATAAAATACAACCAAGTTAAACGAGCCGGTGCCCTAGCGATGGGTAACCAGAGGGAAGTTGCGGTTCTCGCAACGAGGAGCCCTAGACCCGGGGGAAAAATTATAAAATAATTTTTGGGACTCCATAAAAGGGTTATTGAGGTTCCCATGGCATTAGAATGCCAAGAAAATACCTAGAAAAATTTTTCAATCGGTACAGACAATTTTGACCCGTTAAGCCAAACGGAGGGCATTTTGGTCATTTCGCCTTCAGAGGTGATTTTTGGCCGACTTGTCCAGTTGAGTAAATAATTAATATGACATAAAATATGAAGAAACATTACTAAAAATGAAATTTGAAATTAGTAGTGAAAGAAAAGAAAAGAAAATGCAAAATAATGCAAATAATGACATAGTATGAGGTCATTTAAAAACTCCACCAATCATATGCAAGCAATTCATTTACTTAACCAATAAAAGAGACAAACCAAGATCAAAGAATTAAAAATGCCATCAGCCATTCTTCTTCCCCAACCAGCCGAACCCATGCCCTTACCCTAAACCACCATTAAAACACCATTCAAGCTCCATTTCCCTCTTTGTTCCACCATAAACGCTAAACCCCTTTCATAGAAAGTTGTCCACTCATCTTGGGAGAGCTTTTGGCAGCCTAGAAAGTGAAGGAAAGTGAAGTTTAGAGTTTAGAAAAATCTGCCCTATTCAAGGTTAGTGCACTATATACTTAAAACTCCTTCATTTCATGAATAGCAACTTGAATTTAGTGAGAAAATGTAAATTAAATGAACAAAAACCTATGTGTATGAGCTCTTGAATTTCAGCTGCCCTAGAAAAGGAATATGTAGAGTGTTTTTGATGAGCCTGAAGTGAAATAGAAACCATGTTCGAAGTTATAAACATATGAGTAATGCATTAGTAGTTAACCAAGGTAAATGGCATAAATCATGAATTTGAATTAGGGTTTAGGAAAGGTGAAAATGTGACTTGGCTTAGGAAATTGTTAGAGAACTTTTTAATGGTCAATTAGTGACTATTTTAGGTAAGTTGAGCACAATTTGGACTGAAAAATAGGATTGCAAAGAGAAGGAGTAAGCTACCCTAGGACAGCAGCAATGGACTGAGATTTCAGTCCAATTACACAGCCATAACTTTGGCTGTGTTTGGCCAATTGGACATGAAACTAGGCTTATAATGGCACATTTTTGCTGAAGAAACCATGCCCAAAAGACCAAAGCAAGAGGACCAAAACTTGGCCCCAATCCGGACACCCTGCAACTGATTCTGCAGAATTGACCAAATGAATAGTAACTGTTCATTTAGCCATAACTCACTGTAGATTTGGTCAATTGACCTGAAATTTTTACAGCAACAAGTTAAGACATATAAAAACAACTTTCATGAAGGAACCTACTCCAAATTATGGCCAGAACCTAACCCAAATGGCAGTGGAAGTCGCTGTTCATGTTACTGTAGATATGGTAATTTCTGCAGAATGGGAATCCGGCCAGCTATGGTTTTTGGACCATATCTGGAGTTACAAAACTCCAAATGGAGTGATTCAAAAAAGTAAATTCAACTAGACAAAATAAGGAACAACTTTCATGTTTTACATTTCTTCAAATTCCCACAGCAACAATGTCCAATGGAACAGTGAAGTTGACTCACAAAAACTGAAAATTCTTCTTGTGTTGGGTTAAACTTTGAAATGGTATAAATGCTTAATGCCAACAAGTTTGGAATGCCAAATGTGGTATGTTGGGAGTGCCAAAGTCAATGTACATATTTTTATTCTAAAAGTCAACATTTTTGTTGACCAATAAGATGAATAGTGATACTAAAAATTTGAAATTCACAAATTGAAGAATTTAAAAGTTTCAAATGCCCTAGTATACCTAACAAGATTGGTTTGGATAGTTTGGCATGCCAATAGGGTTCAGTTAGCAGTACTGCACATGGCAAAAATGTCATTTTGTGATTTCATGGCTTTTAGCCATTCTGACTTTGTATTGAGACTTGGCCTTGTGCCTGATACTATTTCTGACTTGTTAGTCGCTCTGCACACCGGAGATGCATATGTGACCGATGGTGTGACGGCCCGAGGTACTAGGTACCCAAAGTGCGCCACCCGTTATCCAGTCCAGTCGTCTAGTGTAGGTTACTTGGGGCAACCAAATGAATAAAAGTGAACAATGTTAACGAAATAATGGATATACCAATACCAAACAAAGAAAGCGTACACATTCTATACACATTCATTTTCTTGCTATTTTCTTCTATTATATTATTGCACCACTAAGCATTATTGCTTAGCGCGTTGCTTTTGCCACGCGTAGGTACTGGAGATCCCGATTGTGAGCCCAGTAGACCACGTGATCGGGTGAGTCCATCCTGCAGCTTCAAGACGATGTCCGTGTCACCTCGTCACCTGCAGTGCATTGGTAGAACACTAGATGTCATTTTGTCATTTTGTAATTAAATTTTTATTTTCTCATATGTATTTGGGATTTATGTAATGTATTTTGAGGTTCATGTAAATAATAAAGATTTATGGTTATGTATGGAAGTAATTTGAGTATTAAATTGTTGTTTATATATGAGAACCCTGAGAAAGGGATGTTTGAGAAATGAAAAGGTTGTTGAGACCTGAAATTGAAAAATTGTTGAGATCTTGATATTGAGTTTTGTGTTGATATTGGAGTTGGGAATGAATGAATTTGTTTATTGGAAGTATTTTCAACAGGTTCCGAAGAACTGTTTTCTCCATTTTTAGCCGGTACTCTGCCGGATTTTCTTTAAAATTTTCGGAACCTCAAATAAATAAAAATTTTGCTAAATGGCTTAAATAAAGTATATTTCATAAATTATATGCAAAAGCATGATATAAATTAATTAAGGTATATTAGAGTGTGCCGGTACACCGTGTGGCATTACTTACTCGGGTATACTGTACACGGGTAAGGGGTGTCACAGCTGTCAAGAATATCCTTAAGTACTTGTGAAGAACTAAGGATTTATTCTTGATCTATGGAGGTGGAGACTTGCAATTGGATGGTTATGCTGATTCTGATTTCTGATCAGATATCGATGATAGAAAGTCTACCTCTGGATATGTTTTCATTTGTAATGGAGGTGTAGTCAGTTAGAAGAGTTCCAAACAGAGCACGACTATAGATTCCACTACAGAGGTTGAGTATAATACTACATTAGATGCTGCATAAGGAAGTTGTTTGGATAAAGAAGTTCATGACAGAACTTACAGTAGTTCCTTCCATTGAGTCAGCAGTTTCACTACACTGTGACAATAATGGAGCAGTCATACAGGCTAAGGAACCCAGGTCTCACTGGAAATCCAAACATATAAAAAGGCGCTACCACATTATCAGAGAAATAGTTGGACGAGGCGATGTAGCCATGCAGAAAATAGCATCAGCTGAAAATCTAGCTGATTCATTCACTAAGCCTATGTCACAGACTCAGCTACACCGACATCTCGAGAAGATGGATCTAAGATATTATAATGAATAGCTCTAGTGCTACTGGGAGATTGTTAGTAGCATGCCCTAGAGCATATCACTTAGTATGTATCTTGTACATGTTTTTATTAATAAAAGGCATTTCCACTTTTCCTTTTACATAAGATATTTATGTGTAATAGAAAAGGTCTATTGATATTTTGTTAGAAATTCTATTCTTAAGTTGTTAAGAATATGAGTGACAGTATTTCTAGTACAAAGTATCATAAATAGGTTCACAATCGAGGATACTTCATAATAAGGACATGACTTATCCAGAAAGATTGTATTCATGTTTGTTCCCAAGTTATTTATATGAGATATAAATAAGATGGAATGGTGAGTTTCATGCCATATGACAAACATGATAGGCACTTATAAATGATAAGTAGGTCGAACCAGTGACACTTATGACAAGCACATGGAGTTTACTATTGTCAATGCATTATCATAAATCATATCAGTGCATATAATCTTTAGACCTGAGATAGCACAGTTATCTTGTATATATATGGTTTGAGTTTGATACTGCTTTCATACTTGTACTATGTATGGGTATATGGGCATGTGTTGGCTCTTATTAGTTATATATAGAGGTAGGTGTTAATCAAGATGGAATCTATTTCTCTAAATAAATAGAGAAAAAATCCTATATTCATTTAATTGTTCTTGATGTTTCAAGTTCCTGGCCAGGACAGAGAGATTTATTCAGAAAAGAGTTTCTAATGAGAAAATCTTTTAATCAAGAACTGGAATTAAAAGAGAACATAATATTCATAGCAAATGGAGTTTGACATAAACCATGACTCCAGCTTGAGTTGGGATTTTGTAACAGAGAGACTCCAGTGCATGGTAACATATGATTATAGGTTCATTTAAAGTAAACTTTATTACTAATTGGGTGGCCATGGCATGCTATGCTATGCTAGGTGTTAACCATAGTCTATGAGGTGCATAAAATGATTTAGAGAAATCATTTATGGTAAGAAAGAGTTCTGATGATATTAAGAGTTGATATCATGTCTCATTGCCAATTAGTGATGAGCCTAGTAAGTCACACACATACACAAGTTATCACCTAATTAAATATGATTTAATTAATTAATTAACACATACACAAGTTATCACCTAATTAAATATGATTTAATTAATTAATTAAAGAGTTTAATTGATTAATTAAATAGGTTTGGTTTGCAATTAAAATGCAAAGTCCCTAGCATGACTTGAAACCAAATCTAGGTTATTGGATGTACAGTATAAGTTAAATTTATATTTAAAGTGTTTAAATATGAATTTAAGTAATGAGAAATTAATTAATAGAGATTAATTAATTTATTTATATTTGACATAAATTGATTAGAAGAAGAGAAATAATTATTTTGGGTTAAGAACTCAAAATTAAGACACATGGGCATTTTGGTCATTTCACAGGATGACATGTGGCACCATGAGATGGTGACACAGGGCATTACACATAAACTTGTCTAATGTTTTTTAATCATGTAAGAAGATTAAAATTAAGATTAAATATAGGTTTGACACTTGGCACAACGTGATTGGGTCAATTAAACCTAGAACCAATCAAAGGGTGACATGTGGCAAGGGTTTAAGTGGTGACCTTGCTATATAAGTGTTGTTATGAAAAAATAAAACAAGCAAGCTGCTGCTCCCAAAGGTGGTGCCACGCCTTGGCTGCCTCTTCCTTCTTTTCTTCTTCATCTCTCATTCATTCCAAGAGATTAGCAAACAATCTCTTGAATTAAAAATACTAGAAATTGTTTCTAGTGTCTTGTTTACATCTTTAATCTCTTAAAAGGCAGAACTTGATTTTCTAAATAATAGAAAAAGCTTTAGAAGCTATTCAAGGGCTGCCATAGGTGTTCTTGGTGTGGACAAGCTAGAGGGACAACATCTGGTGTCCTGAAGACGCATCTGTAAGACACAAATACACTGCAGTACATCAAGATGTTAGTGTATTTGTTCTTGATTTAATCTAGGGTTCTAAAATTAATATGATTAATTTAAAAATCTTAAATGGCAAATACAGATCCAAAAACATATTAAAAGAGTTTTAATATGTTGTTTATCATTAAAATCAAATAGATAAAAATAAATCTTGCATGATGCATGTGACCCTAGGTGAAAATTTTGAATTCAATGGTATAAACTTGTGTTTTTCACGCTTCTGCTCCTTCAGTAACTAGAATGTTTGAAATTATAAATAGACTAGAGTGAGGAGTTATAAATAAACCGAATAATGCTCATAAAAATCAAGGAAAATTTATAGGAATGAAGTACACTAAGGTTAAATGAGCCGTAACCCTAGTGATGAGTGACCCGAAGGGGAAGTGACGATGAATGCCGTTAGCAACCCTAGACCCGGGGAAAACTTCGTGAAATAATTTTTGGGACCTCAGGGAAGGATTATTGAGGTTTCAATGATGATAAAATGTTAAGAAAACACAAAGAAAATTTAATCAATCGGTACACACAATCTTAGCTCGTTAAGCCAAACGGAGGGCATTTTGGTCATTTCGTCTTGAAAGATGATTTTTGACCAACTTGTCCATTTACGTAAGTGAATTAAATGACATAAAATATGAACAAAGATTAAGGAAAAATTTATTAAAAATAAGTAAATGGAGTAAGGAAGAAAAATAAAAAAAAATAATGAAATAAAAGTCAAATAATGACATAAGCATGACCTCATTAAAAACTCACCTACCAATCAAAATTTAATAAACACATTTTAAGGGATAATGAAGACTAAAAATCACATCATCTTCTTCATTTGCTATGGTGGCCAAAATCCCTTCATGAGCTCTCCACCATTTTTCTTCGTTCCCAACTTGATTTCTTTAAGTTTTTCACCATAAAACCTATCTTTGTCTTCACAAAAAATTATCCATACACCTTGGGCAAGCTAAAGGGAGCAAAAAGAAGTAACAAGGAAGAGTTCTTACAAGCTTGGGATTAGCTCCATTAGAGGTTAGTGACTAAATTTGATTTTTCTCTTTCCATTCATGTTGGAGGAGTAAAAATGAGTGTAAATCTATAAAGAAACTTGATAAACATCATGTGCATGCCCATCCCAAATTTTCGGCAACCTTGAATTTTGGTTGAGTTTTGGAGATTTCTTAGAATTAAAATGATATTGTGGCTGCCTTTAACACTAATATATTGATTAGGATAATGAAATAAAAGTAAATGCATGATTGGAGCTAATAGGGTTAGGGTTTGAGCATGAAATAGAGACTTTGATCATGCAATGATGAAAGTAAGTTTTAATGGTCAAATAGTGACCATTTGGTTATGTGTGAATGAGAAATGAAGTGGTTTGTGTAGTAGGAATTGAAGTTAGTGTGGCTGCCCTTGGTGACCTGCAGGACTGGGCATGAGTCCAGCAGGTTTGGGCAGCAATAACAGGAGTTGTAGAGGTTCAATTGGTGCAAGGCCAATTGGACATGAAACTATACACATAATGGCAAGCTTTGGTGTAGACACCATGCCCAGAAAATCAAATCAAGTTGACCTAAAGATTTCCCTAATCGGGGTGACCTGCATTCTGCTTGGGCAAAATGACCAAATAAACAGTTTTTATTCATTTAGTCATAACTCAGTGTAGAAAGGTCTAATTGACCTGAAATTTTATAATAAAATATACGAGACATATACCTACAACTTTCATGAAGAAACCTAACTCAAAATTTGACCATAACATGTTCAAAAGGTGACCTGCAATCACTACACAAAATACTGTAGATTTGGTCAGTCCAGAAAATCTGGGAAGTTGGCAATCCGGCCAGTCATGGTATTTAGGCCATAACTTGAGCTACAAAACTCAAAATTGAGTGATTCAAAAAAATAAATGTAACTAGACACAATAAGGAACAACTTTCATGTTGACAACTTTGCCAAATTCCCACTGCAAAAATGACTAATGGAATAGTAAATACAAGGCTTGAAATCTGAAAAATTTGAACAATTAACATTATGCTTAGAAATGGTATTAGCAACCAATACCAACAATTTTAGAATGCAAAATATGGTATGTTGGGAGTATTAAAACCAATGTACCTATTATCTATGCAAAAGTCAACATTTTTGTTGACTAATGGAATGAATAGTAACACCTAAACTTAAATTTTAAGAATTGTACTATTTAAGAGTGTAACATGCCCTAGTACGCCTAACAAGATTGGTTTTGATAGGTTGGCATGCCAATAGGGTTCTACTAGCAGTACTGCATATGGCTTCATGCCATTCTGTGTTTTATAGGCTCACGTGCCATTCTGTGATAAAATAGCCCTTGACTATGTTAATTGAGTTATTATACTTGAATGTTATCCCTAATGATTATTACAGCTTATTAGTTGTTCTGTTACACACCGGGAGACACAATGTGACCGATGGTGTGATGGTCCGAGGCACTTAGTACCCAGTGCCAGTTTACCCGTTTATCCAGTCCAGTCAACTAGTATGGGTTACTTGGGCAATGATAATGAATCTTACAAAATTTTAATCGAATAATGCCATAAATTAAGTCTACCTAAAATGTAAACATACATTCTGCATATATATGTTATTTTAGTTATTTTATTTTATATTGTCACCACTAAGCAGAATTGCTTAGCGCATTGCTTTTGCCACGCGCAGGTACTGGAGACATAGCTGGGGAGTCCAGCAGACCTCATACTGGGTGAGCTTTCAAATATGCACACAGAGTCCAGAGTCACCTCACATTTGTAGTGCATTGGTAGGATATTAGGCTACTTTTAGTCTTTTGTATTTGTAAACTTTTGTTATGTATATTTTAAACTCATGTAATTATGCTTTTGATGTAATTATTTATGAACCATGTTCAGTAATAATTTGAGTTTTTCTTATGGAGTTGAGTATGATATGAATGAATTGAATTTTTGAAATATTGATGTCATTTGAGAAATTGTGGAAAGATGTTGGTGGTTGACTGAGATTGAAATTATGATTATATTGGAAGTGTTTTTAATAGATTCAAAAGAACTATTTTTCCAATTTACAGCCGGCACTCTACCGAATTTTCTATAAAAATTTGCGAAAAATTCATATTAATAAAAAAATTGTGAATAAATGAGTTAAAAAGGGTAAATTGTAATAGAAATATGAATTGGTGCTTCGACACA
Organism: Hevea brasiliensis; assembly: GCF_030052815.1. Taxonomy (NCBI): domain Eukaryota; kingdom Viridiplantae; phylum Streptophyta; class Magnoliopsida; order Malpighiales; family Euphorbiaceae; genus Hevea; species Hevea brasiliensis. The sequence continues at coordinate 56,628,402 of NC_079494.1, forward strand.
CTGTGTGGCATATCTTGCTCGGCTACACTGCAGACGGGTAAGGAGTGTCACAGCCATGGCCATCCAATCAGTAATAAAGAATACCTTAAATGAACCTTTAATCATATGTTATCATGCACTAGAATCTCTCTGTTACAAAATCCTAATTTGAGCTGGAGTCATGGTTAATGTCAAACCCCATTTGCTATGAACATTATGTTCTTTTTTAATTCCAATTATTGATTAATTAGACTTTCTTGTCAGAAACTCTTTTCTGACTAAATCTATCTGTCCTGGCCAGAAACTTGAAACATCAAGAACAATTAAATGAACATAGGATTTTATCTTTATTTATTTAGGATAACAGATTCCATCTTGATCAACACCTATCTTCATATATAACTAGTAGGAGCCAACAAATGCCCATATACCCATACACAGTACAAGTATGAAAGCAGTATCAAACTCAAACCACCTATATACAAGATAACTATATTATCTCAGGTCTAAAGATTATATGCACTGATATGATATATGATAATGCATTGACAAGAGTAAACTCCATGTGCTTGTCATAAGTGTCACTGGTTCAGCCTACTTATCATGTATAAGTGCCTATCATGTTTGCTATGTGGCATGAGACTTACCACTCCATCTTATTTATATCTCATATAAATATCTTGGGAACAAACATGATTACAATCTTTATGGATAAGTCATGTCCTTTGTGAAGTATCCTCAATTGTGAACCAATTTATTATACTTTGTGTTAGAAATACTGTCACTCATATTCTTAACAACTTAAGAATAGAATTTCTAACAAAATATCAATGGACCTTTTCTATTACACATAAATATATTATGTAAACGAAAAAGTGAAATTGCCTTTTATTAATAAAATATGTACAAGATACATACAAAATGATATGCTCTAGGGCATACTACTAACATGATTATCATCCATAGCATCATGTCTCCCTTAGGGGAACAAAATCATATTTTATGTCTTGCTGCTACGCAATTAAGATATTATTTTCCCCTAAACTTTAGGTAAAAGGACCATTTCAGTGCTAAAATAACTATAAAACTCCATATTAGAGACCAGATGACCTTGCCCTGTCGCAAGGGTTTTGCGATCGCCGAACAATTCTCACTGAAGTAGAAAAAGTGAGTAGTTGCCACTTTAATTTTGTGGGAAATTAAAGAAAACTATTTGAAAAAATAAAAATTTATAAAACCATTTCTAAAATAAGTGTTAGGCACTCCACCTCTTCCCTCAATGAGGGCAAGTAGATTTAATGATGTGCTCTTTATAATTTAAGATCGATAATTTTGGGGTTAGTATTATAATGTTGGTCCCTATTATTGATAAAAGGGACATTTGATATTTCACTATTTTGGGTTACACAAGAACACCGGTATATGGGATGACCCTACAGTGAATTGGTGTTTTATTTAATTTGTTAAGTATTTTATTAAGTTTCTCCCTCTTCAAATTAGGACTTTAATTCTGAAGAGGTGTTATTTGGTCCCTAAAGATTCATAATGAGTGAGAAGGACTCTCGGCTCACACATTATGTACCTCATCATTGGCATTCAAATAACTGAGGGTGCAGTGTGTGTAGTGAATATACAAGAACCGATGTAGGTATAAATTTTCATTCCTTTCAATTAGGACTCTAATTCAAAAGGGATGTGTTAATTAGAACCTAGAGAGTTTTTTTCATTAATGAGGACCCTCAGTTAATGAAGGAAAGTCTCATCATCGGCATAATTATCCGTAAAAACCTTTACTCATATCGTTTCATCTTAATCGATTTAATGTTTTGGTACTACGGTATTTTTTTTTATTAAGCCAAACTGTAGGAAGAACTCTCCCTTAAAATATAAGCATGAGGATTTCGAGAAAAACTCTCCATCGGGTCCCAATATAAAAATCAAAGTTCTTGGAAGGACTCTCCCGTGAATCGAACATTAAAATATGTTTGATAAATTTTGTTAAAAATAAGAGTTCGTAGGATTCTTCTAAAAATAAATTAACATCAGGAATTTCAAGGAAATGACTCTCTCCCGATCTCCTATATTTGTAAAGAGTGATGTTTATAAAATGGGGAAGAAAAATTGTGGAGGCTCAAGGAAAGGACTCTCTCCTCAACCCATATTTTTTTTTTAAAAAAGATTTTGCAAAATTTTAAGTAAAGGGGGGAAATTCAAATAAAGGACTCTCTCTCGATCTCCCCAATTTCATACAAAATGATATTATTAGAATTCTAGATTGCGGGGCTTAAGGAAATGGCTCTTTCAATCCCTCTAATTTGACATCAAAGAAAATTTTTAAAAGCACAGAAAACTTCAGGAAAAAACTCTCTCCCGATCTCCTCCATTTAAACACTTCACAAAATATAAAACAATAGGAATTGCAAGAAAGGACTCTCTCCCGATTCCCTGATTTGACATCGAACACTTTGTAAAATATAAAACTATAGGGGTTTTAAGAAAAGACTCTCTCCTGAACTCCCTATTTTGAAAAGTGAATTTAAAAGTCGCAAATGTTGTTCCATCTCTTCATCGATCTTCCACGTAATCCCTCAATCTCTATGCTATCTAAACTCCTTTGTTTCCACCCCTATAGCTTATTGTCCAAACTTTTTTATTCCGGGTTTCGTGTCTTATCATCCGAGTTTGTTTTTGATTTTCTGATCTTATAGCTTATCATCTGAGCTTGCCTAAATTTTTGATCTCATAATTTACTTGTCCAGGCTAATCTCGTTTCTGATCTTATAGCTTATCATCTGAACCTTTTACATCGATTTGGAATACATCTATTTTCCTAATTTTTTCCTTATTTATTTGGATCTAAAATTTCCAAGTCGTCACTTTTATCCATACTCCTTACAGTATTTACGTAGTGTTAGTGACTTAAATTTTCACTCTCATACGAAATAAAAAGAATTAAAAGTAACGATAACTATAAGACTTGCAAATGATAGGAGGCTAAAGATAATATTTATGACACAAGTCAAACTTGATACGACCCTATTCTGAAAACTCGGTGTGACAAGGCACCTTAAAAATAATTACATCATGAACACAAACTATCGATATTTAGAGAGTGACAAGTTAAACGGTTACCTGTAGAGAGCTGAAACAATAGATGAATCAATACCAATGCTCTGCGAACTCTGGAGCCGCTATAGCTGAGATGACGGAGTGACTTTGTAACACCCTCACTTTAGATAGTCCGTACGTTTTACTGTTCTAGTGACCATTGTCTGATTGGACAGCCAGAATGTCTAGAACTATAATTAGACTAGAGTGAAGAGTCATAAATAATTCAATTAAGTGTAAGAAAAATTAAGGAAAAATTTTAGAAATGAAATACAACAAAGTTAAATGAGCCAGTGCCCCGGTGATGGGTGACCCTAACGTGAAGTTGTTGTCTTTACAGCTAGTAGCCCTAAACCAAAGGGAAATTCCATGAAATAATTTCTGGGATGCCAAAGAAGAGTTACGAAGGCCTAGGTAGCATTAGAATGCCAAGAAAAGGTTAGGAGAATTTTGAAGATCGGTACAGACAATTTTAGTTCATTAAGCAAAACGAACGACATTTTGGTCATTTTGCCTTAAGAGACGATTTTTTGCCAACTTATCCAATTAAGAAAATAAATTATATGACATAAAATATGAACAAATATTTCTAAAAATTTAATTAAAAATGAGTAAAAAAGAAAGAAAAGAAAAAATGAAAGAAAAGCTTAATAATTACATCATGCTTGAGTAAGCATGATGCAGTTAAAAGCCCTCCACCAATCACCATTAGACAACTACTTAATAAACTAATAAAAAGGAGATAAATGAGACAAAAATTGAAAAACAAATCTGCATCTTCTCCTCCAATTTTGGCAGCCATATTCCTCTCAAACTCCATTAGAGTTTTCTCATTTCTCTCTCTTCATAACCTTAATTTCACACCATAAAACCCCTTTCTATCTTCACAAAAATTACTCCTTACCACTAGAGCAAGCTTGAGGCAGCAATTTGAAGAAGAAATTAAGAAGAATTATAAGCTCAAGTTAGCTCATCAAAAGGTTAGTGTTATATCTCTCCATCTTTCTCTTTAAATTTGAAGTTAGGTGTATGGATTTAGTTAGAAATTCATGAAATTAAAAGAACATATCCATGTATGGACCAACTAAAATTTTTGGTAGCCTTAGTGATAGAAGTGTTGATGCGCTTTGAATAGATTTAAGTTGTATATGGGTAGTCTTGAACATGAGTATGAGACTTATAACATTATTAAGTATGTTGAATTGATGTATGTGCATGAATTGAAATTTGAGAATTAGGGTTCTTGAGCTAAATTGTGAGATTAGTGCTTTGAGGGTGAATTAGTGTTTTAATGGTCAATTAGTGACCATTTATGGTGAATTGAACTTAAATTGGAATGAGTTATGGTATTAAGAAGTGAATTGGTATGCTGCCTTAGGTGACCTGCAGGGCTAGATGTGAGTCTAGCAAGTTTGTGTAGCTATAACTTAAGAGGTGTAGGTTCAACTGGTACAAGGCCAATTGGATATGAAACTAGACACATAATGGCATAGCTTTGATGAAGAAACCTTGCCTAGAAAACAAACTTAGAATGCCCTAAAAATTGACCAAATTCGGGTAACCAACCTGCTGGTCTTTGAAATTGACCAAATGAATAGTATTTGTTCATTTGGCCATAACTCAGTGTAGAAATGTCTAAATCACCTAAATTTTATATCAATAGAAAGCTTAGATAATTTAGAACAACTTTCATGTAGAACACAAACTCGAATTCTAGACTTAACCAAATGAAATTGCTAGCCAAAGTTGAGCTACCAAATATGGCAGAACTAGGACTGCCCAAAATTCTGCGTACAGGTCAATTCGGCCAGTTATGGTAAAATGACAATAACTTGAGCTAAAAAAACTCCAAATAGAGTGATTCAAAAAGGAATTAAAGAAGAGACATAAAGGATGTAACACCCCTGTTTGTATAGCCTGGTATATTTCACTATTCCGATGACTGGTGTTGGTCCGGACAATTAAAGGGATTAGAACCACACTTAAGAAAACTAGATAAGCCATAAACACAAATAATTAGTAGTTACCAATTAGTTAAGTATAAATAAGAAAAACAGAACATAAGAAGTTAAACGAGCCGAGAGTCACAGCGATGGGTGACCGTCTCGGGAAGGACTGCGAAGTCATTTTAAACTCAAATTTTGAACTGTAAAATGTGACGCTGCGGTCCTTAGGACCCTTACGAACACAGTGGAAAAGAGAAAATCATGAAAAAGAACTGTTAAGTCAGTCAAATAATTAGGTCAGGGAGTCGGAAGAAATATTGAATTAATTACAAACCGGGATGAACTGGCGAGAGGCAATTTGGTCAATTGACCCCGAGAGCTGACTCCTGACCTAACTGTCAAATAAAACCAGAGAAAAGAAAATTTTAGAATCGAAAATTAAATTAAAGAACTAATAGAAAAATACAAAAAAAAAGAAAAAAAGAAAAAGAAAAGTTAAAAAGGTAATGATATCACATTGATGACATCATGCATACCTCATAAATATTTTTCTATTTAAATTATTTTTGACTAAGTCAAAAAGGAGAGAAATAAACATAAAATTTAAAAAAAACAAAGTGGTCATCTTCTTCTTTCAAATTGTCGTTCATCTCTTCTCTCTCTCTCTTCATTCTAATTCCTCCATTTGAGCTCAAATTCAAGCTTTGGTAACTTTAAAATTTCCCCATAAATCATTTCTAAAATTTGTAGAAACCTTTAAATTAAACCTCAACAAGAAGTTGGGAGGAAGAAAATTAAAGAAAAGTGAAGGAAAATCAAGCTTGGAAATTCAAGAAAATTGGACAAGTGAGGTTAGTACTTGTTTCCCTTTCTTTTCTTCTTTAAGCTTTGAAATTAAGTTGAGATGAGTGTAAATTGCATGAAAAGTTAAAGAAAATGATAAGTTATGAAGGGACAAACAATTCAGCAGCCATGAGGGTTAGGGGAAAATGATATGTTTCACTTCAATAAATTTTGCATGCAAGTCAATCTAAGTGAGTAGGTGTTAGTGCTACACTTTAAATTCATGAATGGAGCAAATTTGTGAACTAGGGTTTTGGACCCTTAGGGTTTAGAGACCAAAATTGTGAGAAACTTGTAAATGATGTCTTGGACCTAGTTTAAGGAAAGAAAGGTGTGTTATGAGTGTTTGAATTACAAGCAAATTCAGATTAAGTATGGTCATGCTGCTAGCAGCATGACCAAGTCAACTTTGAAGGACCAAAAATGAAATTTTACAAGTCCAATTGGTATGAGACCAATTGGGGATGAAAATAGACACTAAATGACACAATTTTCATTTACGAAGCATGCCAAAAAAGGGACCAAAACCTAGTGAACAAATTGACCAAAGTTGAAAAATCACAGTCTGCCTCTGTACAAACTGACCAAATAAACAGTGTTTGTTCATTTAGCCATAACCTGAGCTAGGTAGGTCAAAATGACCTGATATTTTTCCAGTGGTTAGATGAGATATAGACCTAAAACTTTCATGAAGAACACCAACCAAAATTATGCCATTGACCAAGTCATTTGGCCACCCCAATTCGGTGACCTAAAACTACCAGCACAAAAAAATTGCCTAGAATTCTGGGTTGTGTCCAATCCGGCAACCATGGTTCAAATGGCTATAACTTGAGCTACAAAACTCCAATTGGAGTGATTCAAAAAGGAAAATAAACTTAAGACAATAGGAAACATTTTCTATGAATAAGGTTTTGCCAAATTTCAACAGTAAAATGACTAATGGAACAGTGCAACCTTAGACACCAAAACTGAAAATTATCAAATTTGCTTAAAAGACTTATAATTTGAATAAACAACCAAAACCAACAAATTTAGTGAACAAAATGTGGTATGTGGGTGAAGTTGGAGTTCCCATACCTATTAAGCTTAAAAAGTCAACAATTTGACTTGAATAGTATATTGAATAGTAACCCGAAACACAAAAATTTAAGGAACGTCGATTTTAGCACGTTAGAGCTAGATAAAAGTGAAGTTAAATTTATTTTTGGATTTATGCTAAGTTATGGTATTGAAACACTGTAAAATTGTGTGTTTCAGTTGAAAAGAATATCGGGAAAGAACCCGAGGAACCGAGTCAAGGCCAAGAGGCGACTCGCTTGAGGTTTGTGCACAACATCACTATGCTTTAAAATTTATTGATAAAGTGAATGAAATATGCATTTTACTTTTGCTTTGAATTGTTGAAAGTTTATTGTGACCTTATTTATGATGTTTTGATTTAAATTGTGAAAGTTATTGTGTATATTTGAAATGACAATGTTTAGCAAATTGTTAAGATAAGTTTTGAAACCACAGTGTCATGACCATATATTTAAACATCTCACTAGCACGACTAGTGGGGGTAATTTGTTTTGAATTTTGATTCCTTTTCTGGAGAAGTGTTGAGGTGTGCCAGTAGAAGAGGATGTGAATGGATATCCATATATTTGAGCTAGCTAGCCTTGTAATGTGATTTCTCTTTAGCCTCTGGCTATTGAGATTCTATTTGTTTCGAATGGCATGATCTAACTATGGGTTTTATGAAATGTGATTTGATACTTCAAAATGAAATTGTTTGGGATTAAAATCTCATAAATTATATTTGTGTTTAACTCGCATGCTCAGTGCAAATTTTCAATAAATATTATTTTATTTCTGCACAAAGATTATTTTAGTATGTTGTGCACCACTGAGTCCTAGTACTCAGCGATAGCTTTTATTGATGTCGCAGATTTAGAGACTAGAGGAGCAGCAGATTAAGCTGCTAAGGACAGGAGAGCTACCTGCATGAAGTATTCGGGTATAATTTATACCCTAAATATAAATATTTCTTTTGGATGTATTTATTGCACATAAATGTATGGACATGTAAAATGGGTCTTGAGTAGCTTGTACAAAGTTTGTTTGAAGTTTGTAATAAAAATTTAGTTTGAATTTCCTTTGATGTAAATTTTGTAATGATGTATATATATAAATTGTTTTGTCTCTAATGAAATATGAGTGGAACTATTTTATTTAATTTGAATGAGATGAATTGCTAGTATTTTGAGGATTATTAAATTCTGAAAATTGAGAAATGTTGATTGTGGAATCTTGAGATTTGAGATTGATTGAGAATTTGAAGTAGTGGTTGAGAAAAATTTCTAGAAGTGCTTTTTACAGGTATTTGAAGAACTGTTTTCTCAAAATACAGATAGAACTCTGTCAAAATTTTATAAAATTTGCATAAAAATAAAATGGGCCAAAAGTTTTAACTAGTTTTTAATTTCAATTAAATGTTTTAAATACCTATTAGAAAATGCTCACCACTTAACAAAAGTAAAAAAATTGTTTTAAAATCCCTTGTAGGGTATTTAATGAGTTATCGGTAGGTGAAGTGCGGTAGTTCATTAGGTATTCTACGGGATCATGTTATGCCTTACAGAGGGGTAAGGTGTGACAAAGGAAAAACTTTTATGAAGAAAGTTTTGTCAAAAATATACTGTAGCAAGGTCCAATGGAATAGTAAACATGTACCTCATATTCTGGAAATTTGAAATAAAACCTAGGAAACTAGGAATTGAGTTTGGCAACCAATGCCAACAAAAATAAAATGTAAAATGTGGTATATTGGTGAACTTAGGCTTAACAAATCTATTATAAATTAAAAAGTCAACCTTTGTGTAGGAATGGCCAAGTGAATAGTAATAACCAAAATTAATGGAGTGAAAGGTACCCTACTTAAATGATTTAATAAATGTTTAAATTATGTAAATGTGTAGATGAGGTTTGTATTCTCATCATAAATAGAACTTAGGGGATATTGTTAATTTAATTTAAAATGTGATTTATAAATGACAATAAATGAAATATTAAAGGTATAAAGGATGTGAATTGAAATTATCATAAATGGTATAATGAATTGTATAAATTGTGCAGGAATGAAATTTAGGTATTTATGCTTTTGCTATGAATAAAAGTTAAAGTACTATAAATTAGGATTAGAGTATTTAATAAAATAATGATATTATGTGCCCTTGTATTGCCTAGACATGTGTGTCAGATTGGATAGATTGGCATGCCAATAGGGTATTGTTTTAGTGGTAGTCCGAAAGGCTTTATGCCTGTATTCATGGCTTTATGCCCGCACTCATAGCTTTATGCCTGTACTCATGGCTTTATACCTGCACTCATGGCTTTTATGCCCAATTATGTGTTATCATGGTTTTTAGCTATACTGACTGCATACGTGGATGACGTTGTGCGTCCCATGGTATGACGGCCCGAGGCACCGCGGTGTCCAGTGCCAATGACCCGTTATCCAGTTTAGTCAGCCTGTCATAGGTTACCTGGGCAGTGTAAATTATTGAAATTATTTAAGCATATTAGCAATTAAAAACATTAGAAAGTATTAAATAAAATGTGAAAAAGAGATTAGCAATAGAAATATAAAAAAATACAATTTGCAGAATTGTAGAGAGACCTCAAATACAATACTCCTAGAATAAAATGTATATGAAATATTATTACTGTAAGGCTATAAACTCAGTACTTCTAAAGAGGACCGAATCAGCATATAAGATAGTTAATACAAGAAATGTCATTTTAAATCAAATTGATACTTGAATATTTAGAATGCTTAATTCTTTCTTTATTTGTATACATTATTTCTTGTTATATTATTGCACCACTAAGTAGAAATGTTTAGTGCGATGGATTTGTTTCCTTCGCGCAGGTACTGAAGGCAAAACCCAGTGGATATTAGACTGGGATTTTAAAGTCCAGATCTATAGAAGTTGTCACACCCTACCCCTCTGTAAGGCATAACATGATCCCGTAGTATACCTAATGAATTACCAACTCCGTCTATTGATAACCCATTAAATACACTACAAGGGATTTTCAAAACTTTTCTTACTTCTTTTACAGTGGTGAGCACTATTTATAGGTGTTAAAACCTTTTTGAACTGAAGTGATAGAACTAACACATTTAAATTATTTGGAATTTCTGTAAAAATTTTGGCAGAGTGCCATCTGTATTTTGGATAAAACAATTCTTCAGAAAACCTGTAAAAAGCACTTTAATATTGTTTCCAATCTCAACTCCAACAAAATTCAACACAATATTTTTCTCAACTCAATCCATAACAATTTTTTAGTATTTTCAAAGGATGAGATAAAAGAAATATAATACAAATTTTACAAGTCAAAATAACTCATAATTCACTTTACAACTTCAATGTACAATTTTAATTTACAACTGCTCAAATAATTTACATACATATTATTACATGCATACATCAGACCTATGTACATGGGTATACCTATAATATACCTGGAGCTGGTCTGAAAGTGTCTTCAAAGAAACTTACTCACTGCTCTATGCTCTTTTTACCTGCGACAGCATACAAAGCTATCGCTGAGTGGTGAACTCAGTTGTGCACAACTATAATTTAAAACATAGTACAATATACATTGACAAAATTTACAGTAAATAATTTGGAAATCTGAATACTCATCAAATTCCAAAACTCAAAATATTCTTTGCCAATAATGTAAATCATTTGTATAAATGACTTTGATCACAAAATTCAATTTATCAAATCATGACTAACCATTTAAGTAATTCCAACAAAATCAATTATAATTGAAATTACAATTCTTTACCATTGAAAAACCATTCTGTATCTCAAAAATCATTATGTATCTCAAAAATCAATCTTTATCTCAAAACCATGTTGTATCTCAAAAACCATGCTGTAGCTAAAAAACCATGCTGTATCTCACAAATCATTCTTTATCTCACTAACTATGCAAGACTAATCCGATAGGGCCATCTTCGATGTGATTCTAACTCCCTATGGTCGGGGAGGTCGAATCAGATTCTAACTCCCTATGGTCGGGGAGGTCGAATCATCGTGCACAGTACCTTCACAATAATAAATCTTCCGCAAGGGCCATAACGATAAAATAAACTTAGATCTAACCTTAATCAGAGGAAAATCTAAGCCTGTGCACGTACCATGGTAATCAAAACACAACTAACTCCATTGTCTTCCCAACAAATGAGAGAGACGGGTAATAACCTAGTCAACCATCTATAGTGAGATATAAAACAATATCACAATCCTTTTAGTGAGCATAAATCACAATATAATTCGATTCAAAGTCAATTCCAATATCCAATAATTTTTATGCTCATCACAATTCAAATCCTAAATTTGCATTTTTCCATGAAAATTACCATCACAATTCAAAATATGTTCTATCACAATTTTCCAAAACATAATTTATTCAATCCATAACAATGCTTAATACTTGTGGAAATACCATTTCACAAAGCTAAATTCATACATACTATAACAATTTTCAATAATCATTGAATTAAATCTAATGCTTGTTAAACATAATACATAAGAAAATATGTCATTTAATCATATGAAATATTCAAAACAAAATCAGTTAAAAACTAGTTGTGCACAAGCCTCTGATGACTGTCTCCTGGTCTGGACTCAGTATTTCCTTCCCTATCCCTGAGTCTTTACTAACTGAGAAACACAATTTGAAGTGTTTCAGTACTAAATTAAACTGTCTCTATCGATAATTTTTGACAAATAATTCACTGAAAGCTATTATTTGCTTAATCACCTAATATACCGACCCTCGATGTGTTCTAGGTAATTTAGGTTTTAGTGTCATTAATATGTCACATTCGATAGGGTTTTAGGGTTGGTACGTTTTACCAAACTCATTTCCTTGTTTAGTGCATTTTAATGCAACTTACTGGATTTCGGTATACTAGTTTGACCTAGCCGGACGACCTAGTTCCCTTGATTTTCGGGTTTCGGTCAAAACTAAAAACTTGTAGATCTATGTCTTACGGAACGCGGGGCAAAATTTTAGGTCAATCCAAGTTATGTAGACCAAGTTATGGTCATTTTACTGTTGCTGGTCAAATGGCATCAAATTTGGTCATTTTAGGTCAATTTGGTCAACTTTTGTTCGGCCAGTTTTTGGATCCGAACTTGTGCAAGCTGTTTGACTTGCTTATGGTCATTTCTGGGCTTTGGTGTCTTCATAAGACTTGTAGGTATGGATATTAACTATTCATGGGTAAAATTTCAGGTCAATTGGACCTGTTTTGTGTGAGTTATGGCCTATACACTAACTTCTGCCCAATTAGTCAGTTTTCAGGTTTCACTTGCACTTAATCCGAGTTGGTCATTTTTCATGTCACCTTGCAAGCAGAATTTTGGTATGCTTTCTTAATGAAAGTTGGCACATTTTGTGCCTAGTTTCACCTCCAATTGGTCTCATACCAATTGAAGTTACACATTTAAAGTTATAGGCTAAAATGCATACTGCCCTTAATTACCTTTCTTAAACATACATCAATGACACATTTACCTTACTATATGTCCACTTCCCTTACCAATTCTGTTTTGGTACATTACCAAAACCATATATCACCTTACCTTAAAGTCATTTTGGGCAGATTACAAACATCCTCAATACACCAAATAAAACTCCAATTCATAAAGTCCAAATAAAACAATACATACATATGGACATTTCTAATTCTTACACATACTTTACACAACCAATTTACATACACACTCATCAATCCTCAATGTCACAATTCTGCCCATATCTTCATGAACACATACATTTATCAAAGAAGCCTCAAGGCTGCCGAAAAGCTTCACCATGCCAAAGTGTCCATAATTCATCAATTTCCATTCCAAGTGCATAATCACCATTTACATGTGGAATTAACTACTAGGACATCAATTCACCCTATTCAACATGAATTCCCATCAAACATATGTAAAATAAATCATCAAATATACAACTCCATGGCTGCCCAAAATTGATATAACAAGAACTCCTCAAACTTGAAAATTTTCTTCACAATTCAAACACCCATGACAAGTATACAAAGTTTAACAAAGCAATGTTCAAAAATACAAACTTACCTTTGGTTGGGACTTGTTAAACCTTCACTAAACTTCTTGATTTTGGTATCAAGCTCTTCCTTGTGATGTGAGGACAATTTTTAGTGAAGCTACCTAGGTGATTGGAGGTAAATTGAAGGAGTGCATGAAGCTTAAAGAAAAATGGCCATGGAGGTTTTAGGAGCTTTTCATTTACGGCATGGATGATTCTCAAGCTTGAAGATGAAGTGTTTAGTGGAGAAATCTGCCCACTAACACATTTTATAATCCTTAGTTTATTCCTTAGTGGTCCACTCACTTTAGTTTAATCATTTTATATGTTAAATGTGTTATTTACACAATTTTCACTCCACTTTTGGCTATTTACATTAGGTACCACCAAATTAATTCTTCATTTTATTTTCTAAGTGTAATATTATTTATTTTTAATGGAAATTTAGGTCAAAAGACAATTCGGGATGTCAAATGACCATAATGCTCCTGTTCGGGTTGCATTCCCGATTTTTCAGTAACACTGGGTTTTGTCCGTTTTTCGATTTCTCACTTTTCTTTGTACTAATTATTTAATTTTTCTTTGATATTTCTAATGATATTTATACTTCAATTGATGTCACTTTAAGTCCTATAAATATTTTCCAGGGTTCCCTGCAGTCCAGGGCCAGTCAACGGTCCACGCCGTGACTTCCCGGTGCGGTCACCCATCGCTAGGGTTTTCGACTCGCTTAACTTGGTTACATTTCTTTGCTATTATTTTTCCTTTGTTTTTCTTATATTTTCTTTTCTTGTATTTCATTATTTTATGTCTCCTCCCTCATATCAAAGTGTGGTTCTAGGCATCCTAGCTGTCTGGACAGCACTGGTCACCGGAACAGTAGAACGCACTACCGAACTTAGGGGTGTTACAATTCTCCCCCCCTTAAATAAATTTCGTCTCGAAATTTTACCTGGCATTAGTCTCTGAATAGCTGTGGGTGCTGTCTCCTCATATCCTCTTCATGTTCCCAAGTAGCTTCCTGGCCTGAATGATGGTTCCACAGCACTTTAACCAGGTGTATCTGTTTATTCCTCAGCTGCTTTACCTCATAAGCCATAATTTTTATGGGTTCTTCCTCATATGAGAGGTCTGGATTTACCTCAATCTCTTCAACTGATAGTACATGAGATGGGTCGGATCTGTACCTCCTTAACATGGACACATGGAAGACACTGTGTATCCTTGCTAGCTCTGGAGGTAATGCCAACCGATATGCCAAAGGACCCACTCTTTCCAGAACCTCATATGGTCCGATGAAACGAGGACTCAGTTTCCCCTTTCTGCTAGATCTCATAATCCTCTTCCAAGGAGAAACTTTGAGGAATACCTTATCACCCACTGCATATTCAATATCTCTTCTTTTCAAATCAACATAGGACTTCTGACGGTTTGATGCAGCCTTGAGTCTATCTCTAATTAATCTGATCTTTTCCTCTGTCTGCTGAACAATTTCTGGCCCAATCATCTTCCTTTCACCTATTTCATCCCAACATAAGGGAGTTCTGCACTTCCTGCCATACAATGCTTCATATGGAGGCATTCCAATGCTTGATTGGTAGCTGTTATTATAAGCAAACTCAATCAAAGGCAAGTGTGTATCCCAACTACCTTCAAATTCAATCACACAAGCCCGTAGCATATCCTCCAATATCTGAATTACCCTTTGGTGGCCATGCAATGCGTGGGTGGAATGTTGTGCTAAAGTTCAATCTAGTTCCTAGGGCTCTCTGAAGACTACCCCAGAATCTAGAAGTGAACCTAGGATCCCTGTCAAATACAATTGATACTGGCACTCCATGCAGTTTTACAATCTCATATACGTAAAATTTGGCCAATCTTTCCAGGCTATAGTCCATCCGGACTGGCAAAAAGTGAGTAGACTTGGTCAGTCTGTCAATTATGACCTATACTGCATCTTGACTATTCTGTGTCCTCGGAAGTTTCATCACAAAATCCATAGTTATTCGTTCCCTTACAATGTTTCATAGGGTGTCGTTTGTATGCTAGCATGACACATATTATTGTATACAAATTCTGTTAATGGGATGTATCTGTCTCATATCTCTCGGATTCAATGACAGAAGTTCTCAGTATATTCTCGAGGGTTTATTCCATTTTACAGGTTATTATTATCATTTCATTTTATTATTTATAGAAACTCATTGAGTTTCAAAATTTACCTGAATCACTTGTTTCGACTATCCATCAGTTTGAGGATGATAAGTCGTACTGATATCTTTAAGCTTATAGTAATTACTGTGGTACAGGTAATTCACATTAATATAACTGAGTCACTGACTCTAGCTACCTTACAAGTGTAGTCGTTTGATAGGCTAGTTCTGAAGTTTTACATTTCTGACTAAAATTTTCACATTTATTTCTAGTAATAGTACTCTATTCGGGTGCAACTGTATCAATTTATAAATTACTTACAAATATTCTTAATTTACTGTATCATGAGGAAGTACGTAGCTCTACACAATAATCCCGTGTCAGTACTGTAATCTGCAGCTTACAATACAAACATCGAGAACATTACATAGTCACTACGTTATAACCTCATGGACTAGGTTTTCTAACATCTTATCTTTCTCGAATCCACTAATATCCCAAACCGATTCTGATTACAATTTCCTTTGACAATTACTAACAGTAACATCTTTGCCCTCATCTAGAGCAATTCTATTACTGTAACTTACTTTTAGGTCCTCTTGCCTTACATTAAGTAGGCTCACCAATTAGCTTTGTAATTTATGGTATGTTAGAAAATACTTTTAGCTAACAATTCTTCCAAAATTAATGTCAACCATACTTGTTATTGTAGTTATTATCCTAAAGGACTAGTCACTAATACATCAAAATTCATTTCCATGTAAAGGAATAATAACAGAACATATAGTTCTGACACTAACACACAACTAAGTAGTGCTGGGATCAAATAATAACTAATTGTTTCTTTCAAAAATTAAGAACTTACCAGCAGCTACATCTGAAGTTTCTGCACTTTCTCCTTGGCACATAGTGGACACTCCGACTGCTGCGCTACTATATTCGGGTTGATTCACTGTGTTATAGTGGTGAGGAGTACCAACTCTATTTCTATCTTGACTCTGACTGACGGTCTATGAACTCCGGAGAGCAGATCGAGGTGGTTTAGCACAATCTTTAGCAAAGTGTCCAAGTTTTCCACAATTGTAACAGGCTTCAGAGGCCTTACGACAAATACCTCCATGTAGCTTACCACAAACATGGCAAAAACGGGCAGAATAGGAACTTCTGGTTGTTCGACGACTAGATCTTGTGGTCTCTGCCCTGATGATCCGCCTCTATCATATTTCTGAGCTCGGGGTTCCTCAAATTCTTTTCTCTTCCCCAAATTACTGTTCGAACTCTGACCCATAGGTTTCTCCCTCTTTTCCATTTCACACTGCCCTTGTGGGGGTTGGGTCTGTACTTGGGCTTGGGCTGACAGATTATCAGCCAGTTGTTGAAAGAAAGTGGCCATTTGCTGGGCCATTTGTGCAGTAATTTGTACTGGTAAAATTGGTACAGTCAGGCCTTCGACATTTTGTGGAGCTGGGGCCTCAACTTGTTCTTTTGCCATCACAGACTGTTCTATTGTCTCATTCTTCCCTTCCATTTTTTTCACAGAATTTTCTATTCCTGTACAACCAACACAAAGAGATTCCTCTCCATTAGTTCACATTTATGATGTAAATGTACTATATGTATCAAACATTTGAGTAGTTGTAGTTCTGACAAAAAGATTTCAAATTCACAGTTTGAAATTCACTTTAAAACCATTGCTCTGATACCACTAAAACATGTCACACCCTACCCCTCTGTAAGGCATAACATGATCCCGTAGTATACCTAATGAATTACCAACTCCGTCTACTGATAACCCATTAAATACACTAGAAGGGATTTTCAAAACTTTTCTTACTTCTTTTTACAGTGGTGAGCACTATTTACAGGTGTTAAAACCTTTTTGAACTGAAGTGATAGAACTAACACATTTAAATTATTTGGAATTTCTGTAAAAATTTTGGCAGAGTGCCATCTGTATTTTGGATAAAACAGTTCTTCAGAAAACCTGTAAAAAGCACTTCAATATTTTTCCCAATCAACTCCAACAAAATTCAACACAATATTTTTCTCAACTCAATCCACAACAATTTTTCAGTATTTTCAAAGGATGAGATAAAAGAAATATAATACAAATTTTACAAGTCAAAATAACTCATAATTCACTTTACAACTTCAATGTACAATTTTAATTTACAACTGCTCAAATAATTTACATACATATTATTACATGCATACATCAGACCTATGTACATGGGTATACCTATAATATACACTGAGTGTCCAAAGTGTCTTCAAAGAAACTTACTCAACGCTCTATGCTCTTCTTACTGCGACGACATACAAAGCTATCATTGAGTGGTGAACTCGATTGTGCACAACTATAATTTAAAACATAGTACAATATACATTGACAAAATTTCTGATAAATAATTTGGAAATCTGAATACTCATCAAATTCCAAAACTCAAAATATTCTTTGCCAATAATGTAAATCATTTGTATAAATGACTTTGATCACAAAATTCAATTTATCAAATCATGACTAACCATTTAAGTAATTCCAACAAAATCAATTATAATTGAAATTACAATTCTTTACCATTCAAAAGCAATTCTGTATCTCAAAAATCATTATGTATCTCAAAAATCAATCTTTATCTCAAAACCATGTTGTATCTCAAAAACCATGCTGTAGCTCAAAAACCATGCTGTATCTCACAAATCATTCTTTATCTCACTAACTATGCAAGACTAATCCGATAGGGCCATCTTCGATGTGATTCTAACTCCCTATGGTCAAGGAGGTCGAATCAGATTCTAACTCCCTATGGTCGGGGAGGTCGAATCATCGTGCACAGTACCTTCACAATAATGAATCTTCCGCAAGGGCCATAACGATAAAATAAACTTAGATCTAACCTCAATCAGAGGAAAATCTAAGCCTGTGCACGTACCATGGTAATCAAAACACAACTAACTCCATTGTCTTCTCAACAAATGAGAGAGACGGGTAATAACCTAATCAAGCATCTATAGTGAGATATAAAACAATATCACAATCCTTTTAGTGAGCATAAATCACAATATAATTCGATTCAAAGTCAATTCCAATATCTAATAATTTTTATGCTCATCACAATTCAAATCATAAATTTGCATTTTTCCATGAAAATTACCATCACAATTCAAAACATGTTCTATCACAATTTTCCAAAACATAATTTATTCAATCCATAACAATGCTTAATACTTGTGGAAATACCATTTCACAAAGCTAAATTCATACATACTATAACAATTTTCAATAATCATTGAATAAAATCTAATGCTTGTTAAACATAATACATAAGAAAATATGTCATTTAATCATATGAAATATTCAAAACAAAATCAGTTAAAAACTAGTTGTGCACAAGCCTCTGATGACTGTCTCCTGGTCTGGACTCAGTGTTTCCTTCCCTTTCCTTGAGTCTTTACTAACTGAGAAACACAATTTGAAGTGTTTCAGTACTAAATTAAACTGTCTCTATCGATAATGTTTGACAAATAATTCACTGAAAGCTATTATTTGCTTAATCACCTAATATACCGACCCTCGATGTGTTATAGGTAATTTAGGTTTTAGTGTCATTAATATGTCACATTCGATAGGGTTTTAGGGTTGGTACGTTTTACCAAACTCAGTTCCTTGTTTAGTGCATTTTAATGCAACTTGCTGGATTTCGGTATACTAGTTTGACCTAGCCGGACGACCTAGTTCCCTCGGTTTCGAGTTTCGGTCAAAACTAAAAACTTGTAGATCTATGTCTTACACAACGCGGGGCAAAATTTTAGGTCAATCCGAGTTATGTAGACCAAGTTATGGTCATTTTACTGTTGCTGGTCAAATGGCATCAAATTTGGTCATTTTAGGTCAATTTGGTCAACTTTGGTTCGGCCAGTTTTTGGACCCGAACTTGTGCAAGGTGTTTGACTTACTTATGGTCATTTCTGGGCTTTGATGTCTTCATAAGACTTGTAGGTATGGATCTTAACTATTCATGGTTAAAATTTCAGGTTAATTGGACCTGTTTTGAGTGAGTTATGGCCTATACACTAACTGCTGCCCAATTGGTCAGTTTTCAGATTTCACTTGCACTTAATCCGAATTGGTCATTTTCCATGTCACCTTGCAAGCAGAATTTTGCTATGCTTTCTTAATGAAAGTTGGCACATTTTGTGCCTAGTTTCACCTCCATTTGGTCTCATACCAATTGGAGTTACACATTTAAAGTTATAGGCTAAAATGCATACTGCCCTTAATTACCTTGCTTAAACATACATCAATGACACATTTACCTTACTATATGTCCACTTCCCTTACCAATTCTGTTTTGGTACATTACCAAAACCATATATCACCTTACCTTAAAGTCATTTTGGGTAGATTACAAACATCCTCAATACACCAAATAAAACTCCAATTCATAAAGTCCAAATAAAACAATACATACACATGGACATTTCTAACTCTTACACATACTTTACACAACCAATTTACATACACACTCATCAATCCTCAATGTCACAATTCTGCCCATATCTTCATGAACACATACATTTATCAAAGAAGCCTCAAGGCTGCCGAAAAGCTTCACCATGCCAAAGTGTCCATAATTCATCAATTTCCATTCCAAGTGCATAATCACCATTTACATGCGGAATTAACTACTAGGACATCAATGCACCCTATTCAACATGAATTCCCATCAAACATATGTAAAATAAATCATCAAATATACAACTCCATGGCTGCCCAAAATTGATATATCAAGAACTCCTCAAACTTGAAAATTTTCTTCACAATTCAAACACCCATAACAAGTATACAAAGTTTAACAAAGCAATGTTCAAAAATACAAACTTACCTTTGGTTGGGACTTGTTAAACCTTCACTAAACTTCTTGATTTTGGTATCAAGCTCTTCCTTGTGATGTGAGGACAATTTTTAGTGAAGCTACCTAGGTTATTGGAGGTAAATTGAAGGAGTGCATGAAGCTTAAAGAAAAATGGCCATGGAGGTTTTAGGAGCTTTTCATTTACGGCATGGATGATTCTCAAGCTTGAAGATGAAGTGTTTAGTGGAGAAATCTGCCCACTAACACATTTTATAATCCTTAGTTTATTCCTTAGTGGTCCACTCACTTTAGTTTAATCATTTTATATGTTAAATGTGTTATTTACACAATTTTCACTCCACTTTTGGCTATTTACATTAGGTACCATCAAATTAATTCTTCATTTTATTTTCTAAGTGTAATATTATTTATTTTTAATGGACATTTAGGTCAAAAGACAATTCGGGATGTCAAATGACCATAATGCCCCTGTTCGGGTTGCATTCCCGATTTTTCGGTAACACCGGGTTTTGTCCGTTTTTCAATTTCTCACTTTTCTTTGTACTAATTATTTAATTTTTCTTTGATATTTCTAATGATATTTATATTTCAATTGATGTCTCTTTAAGTCCTATAAATATTTTCCAGGGTTCCATGCAGTCCAGGGCCAGTCAACGGTCCACGCCGTGACTTCCCGGTGCGGTCACCCATCGCTAGGGTTTTTGGCTCGCTTAACTTGGTTACATTTCTTTGCTATTATTTTTCCTTTGTTTTTCTTATTTTTTATTTTCTTGTATTTCATTATTTTATGTCTCCTCCCTCATATCAAAGTGTGGTTCTAGGAATCCTAGCTGTCCAGATAGCGCTGGTCACCGGAACAGTAGAACGCACTACCGAACATAGGGGCGTTACAGAAGTGTTAGAAGGGTTCAAGGTTGTCACCTCCTCAGCAATGTATGTAGATAGGGCCCATATAAGTCATTTTATGTACTTTGTATATTATAAATAGTTTGTATGTTGTAATGTAAACTAAGAATTGTAAACTAAGAATTTGTAAGTAATATTTATGTGATGCAAATTAATAAATTAATTAGTTCATATGTAATTAATTTGTATATCATGTAAATTGTAAATTTATTCAATTAGATTGCAAATTATGTAAATTAATGGAAATATGAGAATTTTGATATGTGAATGGAGTATGAAGGAAAATGGATGGAAATGAATATGAGCATTGAAATACATGGATGATATTGAAATATGAGAATATTATGAGATTTTATTTTGAAAATATTGTTGAATTTCAAACAGGTAAATAGTAAAATATGCCAAATAGTAATAGAAACAGGGGAAACTCTGCTAGTTTTGAAGGAGCGAAAACTTGAAAAACATAAGTTTAGATAATTGAATTCAAAAAATTTTTTATCTAGGGTCACATGCATCATGCAAGATTCATTTTTATCTATTTGATTTTGATGATAAACAGCATATTAAAACTCTTTTAATATGTTTTTGGATCTATATTTGCCATTTAAGATTTTAGAATTAACAGATTAAATCTTTAGAACCCCAGATTAGATCAAGAACAAGTGCACTAACCTTTTTGATGCACTGCAGTGTGTGTGGCACCTTTGGGATGCGCCT
Organism: Hevea brasiliensis; assembly: GCF_030052815.1. Lineage (NCBI taxonomy): Eukaryota > Viridiplantae > Streptophyta > Magnoliopsida > Malpighiales > Euphorbiaceae > Hevea > Hevea brasiliensis. Next base: position 56,650,060 of record NC_079494.1, read on the forward strand.
AGGATACCAGATGTTGTCCCTCTAGCTTGTCCACACCAAGATCACCAATGGCAGCCCTTGAACAGCTTCTAAAGCTTTCCCAATCAATTAAAAAATGAAGTTTTGCCTTTTGAGAGATTACAGATGTAAATAGGATACTAGAAACGATTTCTACTATTTTTAATTCAATACATTATTGGCTAATCTCATTGAATTATTGAGAGATGAAGAAGAAGAGAGGGAGAGGCAGCCAAGGGTTGTGGCACCAAAGAAAGAATGAGCAGCTTGTATTTTTGTTCTTTAATCCTTACACTTATATAGCTAGGTCACCACTTAAAACCCTTGCTACATGTCACCTTCTGATTGGCTCTAGGTTTAATTGACCCAATCACATTGTGCCAAGTGTCAAACCTATATTTAATCTTGACTTTAATCATCTTACATGAGTAAAAGACATATGGTAAGCTTATGTGTAGTGCCATGTGTCACCATCTCATGGTGCCACATGTCACCCTGTGAAATGACTAAAATACCCCTGTGTCTTAATTTTGAGTTCTCAACCCAAAATAATTATTTCTCTTCTTGTAATCAATTTATATCAAATATAAATTAATTAATTATTCTCTATTAATTAATTTCTCATTAATTAAATTCATATTTAAACACTTTAAATATAAATTTAACTTATACTATACATCCAATGACCTAGATTTGGTTTCAAGCCATGCTAGGGACTTTGCAATCTAATTGCAAACTAAACATATTTAATTAATCAATTAAACTCTTTAATTAATTAATTAAATCATATTTAATTTGATGATTACTTGTGTATGTGTGTGACTTACTAGGCTCATCACTAATTTGCAATGAGACATGATATCAACTCTTAATATCATCAAAACTCTTTCTTACCATAAATGATTTCTCTAAATCATTTTATGCAGCTCATAGACCATGGTTAACACCTAGCTTAGCATGCCATGGCCACCCAATCAGTAATAAGGTTTACCTTAAATTAACCTATAATCATATATTACCATGCACTAGAATCTCTCTGTTACAAATTCCCAATTCGAGCTGGAGTCATGGTTTTTGTCAAACCCCATTTGCTATGAATATTATGTTCTCTTTTAATTTCAGTTCTTAATTAAAAAGATTTTCTCATCAGAAACTCTTTTCTGATTAAATCTATCTGTCCTGGATAGGAACTTGAAACATCAAGAATAATTAAATGAACATAGGATTTTATCCCTATTTACTTAGGGTAACAGATCCCATCTTGATCAACACCTACCTCCACATATAACTAGCAGGAACCAACACATGCCCATATACCCATACACAGCACAAGTATGAAAGCAGTATCAAACTCAAACCACCTATTTACAAGATAACTATGCTATCTCAGGTCTAAAGATTATATGCACTGATATAATTTATGACAATACATTGACAAGAGTAAACTCCATGTAATTATCATAAATGTCACTGGTTCAGCCTACTTATCATGTATAAGTGCCTATCATGTTTGTTATATGGCATAAGACTCACCATTTCATCTTCTTTATATCTCATATAAATAACTTGGGAACAAACATGATTACAATCTTTCTGGATAAGTCATGTCCTTATTGTGAAGTATCCTCGATTGTGAACCAATTTATGATACCTTGTGCTAGAAATACTGTCACTTATATTCTTAACAACTTAAGAATAATATTTCTAACAAAATATCAGTGGACCTTTTCTATTACACATAAATATATTATGTAAACGGAAAAGTGAAAATTCCTTTTATTAATAAAATATGTACAAGATGCATACTAAATGATATGCTCTAGGGCATACTTCTAACATTCTCCCTTAAGCACTAGAGCCATTCATTGCAATATCTTAGACCCATCTTCTCAAGATGTCGGTCTAGTTGAGTTTGTGACTTAGGCTTAGTGAATAGATCAACTGGATTTTTAGCTGATGCTATTTTCTGCATGGCTACATTGCCTTGCCCAACTATTTCTCTGATAATTTGGTAGCGCCTTTCTATGTGTTTGGATTTCTGGTGAGACTGGGGTTCCTTAGCCTGTATGACTGCTTCATTGTTGTCATAGTGAAGTGGAACCGCTAACTCAATGGAAAGAACTACTGCAAGTTCTGTTACGAATTTCTTTATCCAAACAGCTTCCTTTACAGCTTTTGATGCAGCAATATACTCAGCCTCAGTAGTGGAATCTGCAGTCGTGCTCTATTTGGAACTCTTCCAATTCACTACACCTCCATTACAAATGAACACATACCTAGAGGTAGAATTTCTGTCATCGATATTTGATTGGAAATCAGAATCAGTATAACTATCTAATTGCAAGTTTCCACCTCCATAAATCAAGAATAAATCCTTAGTTCTTCTCAAGTACTTAAGAATATTCTTGATAGCTATCCAGTGTTCCATACCTGGATTGGATTGATACCTGCTAGTCAAACTAATAGCATATGCGATATCCGGCCTAGTACACATCATTGCATACATCAAACTTCCAATAACTAAAGCAAATGGAATCCTAGCCATTTTATCTCTTTCTTTAGGTGTCATTGGAGACATCTCTTTAGAAAGGTGGATATCATGTCTCACTGGTAACAATCCTCTCTTGGAATCAAGCATGTTAAACCTCTTTAACACCTTTTTCCAAGTATAGACTTTGAGATAAACCAATTATTCTTTTCGCTCTATCTCTATATATACGAATCCCAAGAATATAGGTTGCCACCCCTAAGTCTTTCATGGAGAATATATTTGACAACCATACCTTTATAGTCGTCAACATACCTGTGTCATTATCCATCAACAAAATATCATCCACATATAAGACAAGGAAAGTGATTGCACTGTCCCTAATCTTCTTGTGACACCCCTTACCCGTCTACAGTGTAGCCGAGCAAGTTATGCCACTCAGTGTGTCGGAACACCAATTCATGTTTCAATTTCAATTAATCCCTTTTTATTCATTTATTTAAAATTTTTTATAAATCTAAATTTTTCCGCAAATTTTATAGAAAATCCGGCAGACTGCCGGCTATAAATTGGAAAATAGTTCTTCTGAACCTGTTTAAAAACACTTCCAATATAATTATAATCTCAATCTCAGTCAACCACCAACATTTTTCAACAATTTCTCAAACCAATTCAGTATCTCAAAATTTACATTCATCTCGTATCACACCCAATTCAATGAGAAATGCTCATATTTATTTCTGAACATAGCTCATAGGTAATTATAGCAAAAATATGATTACATGAGTTTATAATATACATAACAAAAGTTTACAAATACAAAAGACTTAGGTAGCCCAATGTCCTACCAATGCACTGCAATTTGTGAGGTGACTTTGAACTCTGAGTGTAGATATGAAAACTCACCCTGTATGAGGTCTGCTGGACTCCCCAGCTATGTCTCCAGTACCTGCGCGTGGCAAAAGTGACGCGCTAAGCAATTCTGCTTAGTGGTGACAATATAAAATAAAATAAAATAAAATAATAACATGTATGCAGAATGTATATTTACATTTTTGGTAGACTTAATTTCAAATATTTATTGCAATATTATTCGATTAAAGTTTGGTAAGATTTATTAATATTGCCCGAGTAACCTATACTAGTTGACTGAACTGGATAAATGGGTAAACTGGTACTGGGTACTAAGTACCTCGGACCATCACACCATCGGTCACATAGTGTCTCCCGGTGTGCAACAGAACAACTAATAAGTTGTAATAATTATCGGGGATTAAACCCGAGCATAACAACTCAATATCATAGCCAAAGGCTATTATGTCACAGAATGGCATGGAAAGCCATGAAATACAAAATGGCATGAAGCCATATGCAGTACTGCTAACAGAACCCTATTGGCATGCCAACGTATCCGAACTAATCACATTAGGCCTACTAGGGTATTTAACACTTTTTATTTATGTAATTCTTTGAAATTGAATTTCTATGATTACTATTCATTTCATTGGTCAACCAAAATGTTGACTTTTGCATTGGCAATAGGTAAATTAGTTTAAATATCATCAACATACCACATTTTGCATTTTAAACTTGTTGGTATTGTTTGCCAATACCATCTCTGAGCTTAATGTGAATTGGACAGAATTTTCAGTTTTCAAGCTTTGGCTTTACTGTTCCATTAGTTACTGTTGCAGTGGGAATTTGGAAACATGATAAGCATGAAAGTTGTTCCTTATTTTGTCTAGTTGAATTTCCTTTTTTAATCACTCCATTTGGAGTTTTGTAGCTCAAGTTATGGTCCAAAAACCACAACTGGCCGGATTGAAATTTTTCTGGACTGACCATATCTACAGTGCAGTGAACAGTTACTTCAACTCACGTGTTGAATAGATTCTTGTCATAATTTGGGTTAGGTTTCTTCATGAAAGTTGTTGGTCTGTATCGCAGCTTGTTGTGGGTAAAATTTCAGGTCAATTGGACCATTCTACACTGAGTTATGGCCAAATGACAAAACACTGTTCATTTGGTCATTCTGCAGAAACAGATTGCAGGTCACCCAGATTAGGACAAGCTTTTGGTCCACTTGGTTTGGTCTTATGGGCATGGTTTCTTCACCAAAGTTGTGCCATTATGTGTCTAGTTTCATGTCCAATTGGCCAAACACCAATTGAACCTCTACAATTCAAGTTATGGCTGCCCAAACCTGCTGGACTCATGTCCAATTCCGCAGGTCACCTAGGGCTGCCACACTAAACCTAAATCCCATCACTCAACACACTTCATTTTTGGTTTAAACAGAACTAAATGGTCACTAATTGACCATTAATACCCATTTTCATCATCACATGGTCAAAGTCCCATTTCTCCACCCTAAACCCTAACTCAAACATTACCATTCATGCATTTTCATTGCATTTCTTCAATCCACTTACAAAATGCACATTAAGGGCAGCCATAATAACCTTTTAACTTTATTAAATCATCATAAACAAACCCTAACCATGGATGCCAAAAATTTATGGTTTACATACAATTGGTATTCAACAATTTTACTTTGTAATTTACACTCATTTATACTTACTCAACATAAATTTGAAGAGAAACATAAGTTTAAGTCACTAACCTCTTTTAGCTCAAATCCAAGCCAACCAAAACTTTAATTTTTCTTCAAAATTTTGCTGCCCAAAGCTTCCTCAAGTGTGGGGTGAATTTTTTCTGAAGACAACTAGGGCTTTTATGGTGTGGGAGCTAGGGAAAATCAAGCTTGAAAAAGCTTGTCCATGGAGGTTAGGGAAGGAATGGTTTACGGCAAGGAAGAAAGAAGAAATGAGAAATCTGGTTTTTCTCTCATTTTTTAGCCCATTTGTCTCTTTTAAATATGGTTATGCCATGTGTCAACATTGGGTTGGGTGAAGGCACACTAATGACATCATGTGATGTCATAAATTCCTATTTAATTCATTTTTTTTCTTTTCTTTTCTACTTATTTTCAATTCAATTTTTAGTAATATTTATTCACATTTTATGTCATAATAATTATTTACTTAACTGGACAAGTCGGCCAAAAATCACCTCTGAAGGCAAAATGACCAAAATGCCCTCCGTTTGGCTTAACGGGCCAAAATTGTCTGTACCGATTGAAAAATTTTTCTAAGTATTTTCTTGGCATTCTAATGCCATAAGAACCTCAATAACCCTTCTCTGGAGTCCCAAAAACTATTTTATAATTTTTCCCCCGGGTCTAGGGCTCCTAGTTGCGAGAACCGTAACTTCTCACTAGGTTACCCATCGCTAGGGCACCAGCTCATTTAACTTGGTTGTATTTTATTTCTAAAATTTTTCCTAAATTTTTCTTATTAATATTTGAGTTAATTATGGTTCCTCACTTTAGTTTAAATATTTTTCCGGATGTTCTAGCTGTTCGGGCTTACATCGTCACCAGACGATGAAAGCATTTGACTAGCTAAAGTGAGGATGTTACAACTCTTCCCCTCTAATTTAAATTTTGTCCTCGAAATTTACCTGATGCAAACAGTTGAGGGAACTGTTGCCTCATCGTCTCTTCACTTTCCCAAGTTGCCTACCCACATTCAAGAATTAAAGGAACAATATGGAAAGCACCAAATCAAGATGTGTGAATTTGATTCTTTGAACCAGCACAATTAGATTGCTGTGTAATTCAAAGAAAATATCAGAAATGGGATTCTTGACCTAATTCATATGGAGAATGAATAAACCAAGAATATTATGCACATTAAACCTTGCAAGATAGAAATCTCAGCAAGTTAATAAGCTTCACAAGAACAAAGGCAACAGCCAATTTACTCACTAATGGAGCAGAAACAATATTTCATTAATATTCAAAGTGTGTCCTCCACTCTCTCATTACACTTGTATTTATAGTCTCTTGGCTCCAAAGCTAAAGACAAAAATATCCCTAGTTTAATAACAGCTGCAAGGAGCTTTAAGTCCAAACAAAAATTAATCTATCAAAAGACTAAAAACTCCTTACAAAAAGTAAATTTAATACAATAGCAAATAAGGGCATTTAAGTCCAAAAGAGAGGTGGTTACAACAGCAAGGAATATTCTTTCAAAAAGGTGCCAGCAGATGCATGTACATGGGTTAGATCTGGTACATGCATGTCCATAGTTTATTCCATGTAACCTAATGCTCCACCTGACACCTGGTCACTTCTAAGCTTAATTTTCATCAAATTTAATCCTTTATAATTTTCTTCATGCCATTTCAACTTATAATCCTTGCTCCTTAAGATTTCACAAATTAAATTTTGAAGTGATTTAACCCTAGCTCTAGTAATTGGACCTTGGCTGAAATCCTTTGGCGTGGATGTAGCTTGATTCTCATCAATTTTCATTAACTAGTGAATGGTATAATGACTAGTAAACCCTAAAAATAAATATTTAATCTTGTAATATGCCCTAGTTTGCCTAGTTGACTAGTTTGGATAGGTTGGCATGCCAATAGGATTCTGATAGCTATTTTGTAAATGGCTTTACATCATATTGTGTTTTATGGCTTATTATGTCATACTATGATTTTAATAGCCTATGGCTATACAGGTTGTGTTATTATACTTGGCTTAATGCCTGATTGATTATATGGCCTTTTACCCACATTGTTTGCACACCGGGAGATACTTTGTGACCGATGGTGTAACGGCCCGAGGTACTAGGTACCCAGTGCTAGTATATTCGTTTATCCAGTCTGGTCAGTGTATAGGCTACACAGGCAGTTAATTAAAACATTATTCAATTCAGGCAGTTAAGTTAAGTTAAGTTAAGTATAATGAAGTTTCTGTATAATAAAATTTAGTATTGAATGAAATGAGTAAAAGAGATTAGCAATAGAAACATAACAAAAATATAATTTGTAGAACCGTAGAGACTTAAAAGACAATACAGTTAAAATAATTTGTATACTGGGTAGTATTACTGAAAGGTTATAAATTTAGCACTGTAACACCCCTATGTTCAATAGTGCGTTCAACTGTTCCTGTGACCAGTGTTGTCCGGACAGCTAGGATGCCTAGAACTACACTTAGATATGAGTGAGGAGACATAAAATAATAAAATACAAGAAAAGAAAATATAAGAAAAACAAAGAAAAAATAATAGCAATGAAATGTAACCAAGTTAAATGAGCCGAGAACCCTAGCGATGGGTGACCGCACCTGGAAGTTGCGGCGTGGACCGTTGACTAGCCCTGGACGCAGAGAACCCTGAAAAATATTTTGAGGACTTAAATAAACATCTATTGAAGTATAAATGTCATTGGAAATATCAAAGAAAAATTAAATAATTAGTACAAAGAAAAACGAAAAATTGAGAAACAGACAAAACTCGGTATTACCAAAAAATTGGGAATGCAACCCGAGCAGGGGCATTGTGGTCATTTGACACCCCGAGTTGTCTTTTGAGCTAAATGTCCATTAAAAATAAATGATATTACACTTAGAAAATGTCATGAAAAATTAAATTGTTGGTACATAATTTAAATAGCAAAAAATAGGAGTTAAATGTGAGATTTTGGAATCTTTAGAATAAAGAAACATTAAAATGTGTAATGGTGCTACACTAACTCCACTTTAGTGGACCACTAAACATATTGTGGCAGAAATAACTCATCTTCCTCACCTTGCCAAAACCAGCCGAAACCAAGAAGAAAAGAATCCTCCATGGCCGAAGCTTCCAAGCTCCATGCAAGCTTCACTCTTCCATGATCCAAGCCAATTTTCTTCCATTATCCTTCACTAAAGTTGATCTACACAACTTGGGCAGTAGATAGGCAGTAAGAAAATTAAGTTTTGGTGAGGCTTCGAACAATTTCAAAAGTGGTAAGTATATATTTTTAATTCTTGTTTCATTAAAATTTGAATGGGTGTTGTGGGTAGTTGATTTGTGGAAGGATTTTTGAAGTTTGATGAAGTAATGGAGATGTACATTTTGGCAGCCATGAAACCTCACTATGAATAGCTTATTCTTGTAAGTAAATAGTGGTTTGGATGATGATTTAAATGTTTAATTGTATTGAAGTTAAATTCCATGTATAAGGTTTGATTTGTAAGCTTGAAATGTGAAAATGGAAATTGATGGGTATGTGTAAACATATGGCAGCCTCATGAAGAAGATTGAAGTGTTTGAGTTCATGAAATATTCTTGAATTATGTTGCTTATGATGGCAGCATATGTATATGAATAATGGTTTAGAATTGGGTAGGTAAATGAGGTATGTCATGTGGTTAAATTGTTGTAATTGGACTTGGAAAATTCTGAGTTATAATGTGTATGCTGAGAGTGGTTACAAGCTGCCAAAATGACCAAAAATGTGAAGTAAATGTGTTAATGTTATGGTACAAACCAGAATTGGCATGGAAAAGTGAACTTGGTAAGCATAGGATGTGTAATTGGTAAAGGATGAACAAATTGTAAGAGGGCAGTGTATGTTTTGGCTTAGAACCTTAAGTGTGTGGCTCCAATTGGTATGAGACCAATTAGAGGTGAAACTAGGCACAAAAACTGCCAACTTTCATGAAGGAAGCTTACCAAAATTCTGCTTGGAAGGTGACTTCAAAAATGACCAAATTCGGATTAGTGCTTTAAAAACCTAATAATTGACCATTTGGGCAGCAGTTAGTGTTTTGGCCATAACTCACTCAAAACAGGTCCAATTGACCTGAACTTTTTACCATGAATGGTTGAGACATATATCTACAATTCTTATGAAGACACCAAAGCCCAGAAATGGCCATAACCAAGCCAAATAGCTTGCACAAATTCAGGTTCAAAAACTGGCCGAACCAAAAGTGACCTAAAAATGACCTAAAGTTACCATTTTGGTACATTCTATCCAGCATTGGTAAATTGACCATAACTTGGTCTACACAACTCAGAATGTCCTAAAATTTTTCCCCACGTGCAATAAGACATAGACCTACAAGTTTATAGCTTTGACTGAAACCTGAAAACTGAGGGAACTAGGTCATCCGGCTAGGTCAATTTAGTATACCGAAATCCAGCAAATTACAATAAAATGCAATATACTTGAAAATGAATTTGGTAACATGTAACAATACAAAAAGGCTATAAAATGTGACATATTGATAACATTAAAACCTAATTCACCTAGACTGCATCGAGGGTCAACATCTTAGGTTGACTAAGGAAATAATAGAATTCAATAAATTAAGTATTAAGTTTTATTCTTAGAGACAGTTTAAATGAGTACTGAAACACTTCAAATTGTATGTTTTAGTTAGCAAAGACTCTGGGAAAGGGAAGGAAACACTGAGTCAGGGCCAAGAGACAGTTATTAAAGGTTTGTGCATAACAGTTATTTCTTTTGAATTTTTCAATTGAAATAAATTATGACTATTTGTATATTATTGTTTTAAATTGTGAAAAATTGTTTGAATGATATTTGATGGATACTTATTGATTGAAAAGCATTGTAAATGGTTTGAAACCATAGCTATCATGCATATTGATTGAATTCCACACTAGCCATCAGCTTTTGGGATGAATTGAATTCCTCACTAGCCATCGGCTTTTGGGATGAATTGGACTTTGGAACATGATTAAGCTGTGTGTATGATTTATTGATATTTATTGTGATATTATGAAATGGAGTTTAAATTCTTATTGACATTCACTGTCTTTGAATTTAACTATGGTTTTAAGTATCCACTATTTATATGACTTATGATTTGTGATTTAAAGTTGTATTTGGTTAATGTTGTGCACCACTGAGACAATGGCTCAGCGATGGCTTTTCATTCTTTGTCGCAGTAGACAGTGATAGACCAATGAGACTAATTTGCTAGTACTACACTGAGAGATCATCTGGTATATTGAGTATACCGTATTTTGCATTTTGTATTGTAATGTATGTTCACTATATGTATATAGTGTTATTGGTTTTGAGCTGCTGTAAATTAAAATTGTATATTGAAGTTGTAAACTAAATTTGTAAATTATTTTGGCTTGTAAAAGTATTGTGACTTATTTCTTTTATCTCAGCTTTGAAAATACTGAAAAATTCTTGTGGATTTGAGTTGACAATTATTGAGAAACTTATTGTGTTGATTGAATATTGGAGTTTGGGGATTGAGTAAAATAATTGAAGTTCTTTTTTTACAGGTTTTTGAAGAACTGCTTTATTCAAAATACAGATGGCACTCTGTTAAAATTTTTACAGAAATTACTAATAATTCAAATGTGTTAGCTGTTTTACTTCAGTTTAAAAATTTTTTAACACCTGTAAATAGTGCTCACCACTATAAAAAGAAGTAAGAAAAGTTTTAAAATCCCTTGTTGTGTATTTAATAGGTTATCAGTAGACGAAGTTGGTAATTCATTAGGTGTACTACGGGATCATGTTATGCCTTGCAGAGGGGTAGGGTGTGACATGCTTAAGTGGTATCAGAGCTAGTTTTTAAATTCTGTTTTCACCTGTAATTTGAATATTCTTCCTTCATAGTACAACTGCTCAATGTCATTGTTTGATACATACAGTACATTACATTATAAACATGCACTAACAGGAGAAAATCTTCTTGTGTTATTTGTTTAGGAGGTCTAAGATCTTCGAATTGACTATGGAAGAGGGTGATCATTCAGTCGATCAATCTATAGAGGCTGAGGTACAAGGGGATGCCCCAGCCCTACACAATGTCAATGGATCAGCTGCACCAGCCCCCTCAGTACCGCAGTTTTCTGCTCAGTTCGCTCAATAGATGGCTGTAATGTTCCAAAAGATGGCTGGTAACGTGCCTACTCAAGTCCCACTACAAACACCAGTGGTACAACCACAGTCTTCTGCTAGGCAGTCAGACAAATTAATGAAATATAAGGCTACTGAGTTCAAGGGGACAATAGATCCTCTAGAGGCAGAACAATGGTTATAGAGAATGGATAGGGTATTCAAGAAGCTACATTGTATAGAGGAGCTCAGGTTTGAATATTCAGTATCTCTGCTACAGGGGGATGCATATGACTGGTGGAAAACCATTCCCCATAGTCTTGTAGAACCTTCAGTGCTAACATGGAATGATTTTCTACGGGAGTTCAGACAAAAATATGTCCCTGACGCTTATGTCTACCAAAAGCTACAAGAGTTCCTATGTCTTAAACAGGGGAGTAGATTGGTGGCTGAATATGAAAGGGAATTTTCCCATCTAAGTTATTATGCAGTAAGTCTACTTGCTACCAGCAGGGGGAGATGTAAGAGGTTTGAAACCGGCTTGAAGCCCAGTATCAGATTACAAGTGGTTAGATTCAAACATACTAACTTCTCTGAGCTTATTCCTCAAGCACTGGAATTAGAAAGAATTGAATCTGAAGCAGCCCCAGAGAAAAAGAAATCAGAGAAGACAGAATAAGAGAAAGAGGGGAAGTCAGTAGAACAGAGTTCTAGTGGTCCTACTAGAAAGAGGAAGAACCATGGGGGACACAGCAGAGGTGGTAAGAAGTCTAGTAGGGGAAGATATTCAGGACATAAACCTCCTCTATCTGGTCAGCAGAGTACCAAAAATTCCTACCCTCCCCGCCAATGTGAAACTTGTGGAAAAAATCATGGTGGGGTGTGCTACAAGGCCATAGGAGCCTGTTATAACTGTGGAGGCACAAGGCACTTTGCCAAAGATTGCACCAGTACTCGTAGAGTTGGACCACCTCCTACTACTACTGAAGGGTTAGTTCAGAGCCCTGTCACCAGAGGTTCACAACCACCTAGCAGAGGTAGAGGCAGGGGTAGAGGTAACCCAGCAGGCAGCTAAGGCACAGTGAATCAATCAGAGCAAGGCAATGCTTCAGTCAAAGTCTATGCAATGAGACAGAGAGAAGAGGTCGAGACATCTGACATTGTGGCTGGTACCTTCTCAACTTTTAATCAAGATGTGTTTGTGTTATTTGATCTGGGTTTTACCCATTCTTATGTGAGTGCTAGCATAATTGATTGCATTGTTGTTCTATGCACAAAAATGGACATTGAGGTGCTAGAAACAAGTCTGCTAGGACAAGAGGTCAGGGTTAATAGAAGGTATAGGGATTGTCCTTTGGTGATCCAAGGACACACTTTTCTGTCTGATCTTATTGAAATGCCCTTCAGAGATTATGATATCATCTTGGGCATGGATTGGTTAGCTAGGCATCACGCCATGATTGACTATAGGTTAAAGACAGTCACTTTTGGTCTCCCTCAGTACAGTGATGTGGTAATACACGGGGAGAGGTAGCTATGGCCATCAAACATCATTTCGGCTGCACTAGCCAGTAAAATGATCAGAAAGGGGTGTGAAGCATACTTGGCACATGTGGTAGACACCCAAGTGGGGAGTCCAGCATTGAAGGACATCCCTACAGTATATGACTTTCCAGATGTGTTTCTTGATGAATTGTTAGGATTGCCTCCAGAAAGAGAAGTGCAGTTTGAAATTAATGTTATGCCTGGTGTGGATCCAATCTCCATAACACCATACAGAATGGCACCAGTAGAGTTGAAGGAGTTTAAGGTACAGTTGCAAGAACTACTTGAAAAGGGCTTCATTCACCTTAGTGTGTCACCTTGGGGAGCGCCAGTATTGTTTGTTAAGAAGAAAGATGGCACCCTCCGCTTATGAATTAACTACCGATAGTTGAATAGGATGACAATAAAGAATAGATATCCATTGCCTCGCATTGATGATCTGTTTGATCAGTTAAAAGGTGCAGCTGTATTCACCAAAATTGATTTGCAATCTGGTTATTATCAGTTGACAGTGCAAGAGCAGAGTATTCCAAAAACTGCTTTCTGAACTCGATATGGCCACTATAAGTTTCTGGTAATGCCATTTGGGTTAACTAATGCTCCAGCTACTTTTATAGATCTGATGAACACTATTTTCAGACCATATCTCGGCCAGTTTGTGGTGGTGTTTATTGATGATATTTTGATATATTCGAGGAATGCAGAGGAGCATAATAGACATCTGCGGATTGTACTGCAGACTTTAAGGGAGAAACAGCTATACACTAAATTGTCGAAATGTGAATTTTGGCTGAAAGAAATCTCCTTCTTGGGACATGTTGTGTCAGCTGAAGGGATCAAGGTAGATTCCAGCAAGGTAGAAGCTATCTTTAATTGGAAGCAACCCAGGAATATCACAAAAATTCGCAATTTTCTGGGTTTAGCTGGATATTACCGTCGATTTGTGAAAGGGTTTTCTATGTTAGCTTCTCCACTAACCAAGCTGCTTCGGAAAGATGTAAAATTTCAGTGGACAGATAAATGCTAGCAGAGTTTTGAAGAGTTTAAGAGGTGTTTAATTGAAACTCCAGTCTTTACTTGACCTACACCGGGTAAGGAATATACGGTTTATAGTGATGCTTCTCACAATGGGTTAGACTGTGTACTGATGCAAGATCGGAATGTCATTGCTTATGCATCACACCAGCTGAAACCGCATGAGAGGAACTATTCGACACATGATTTGGAGCTAGCAGCTATTGTTTTTGCTTTAAAGATCTGGAGACACTATTTGTATGGGGAGAAATGCTACATCTACACAGATCACAAGAGCTTGAAGTACTTAGGCACCCAGAAGGAATTGAGATTGAGGCAGAGGAGATGGTTAGAACTGATTAAAGACTATGATTGCTTAATAGACTATCAGCCAGGAAAAGCAAATGTGGTGGCTAACGCCTTAAGTGGCAAAACTATGGCAAGTCTCAGAGTTTCTCCTTTATCCATGGTATATGAATTGAAAGCACAGCATGCCAGTTTAGAGATTGATGATGAGGGATAGACTGTAGTTGTATGGCATGTACAGCCAGTGTTAATTGATCAGATCAGAATGGCTGCTCAGAATGATGATAAATATCAGAAGCTACTGAAAGAAGTCCAGCAGGGCAAGAAACCTGAATTCTCTGTGAGAGATGACGGTTTATTGCTACATCAAGGCAGAATGTGCGTTCCTAATGATGTGGAATTGAGACGGATCATTATGAAGGAAGCACATGAGTCTCCTTTTACTATGCATCCTGGTGGAACTAAAATGTACAGAGGGATGAAAGAGCATTACTGGTGGATGGGTATGAAAAGGGATATAGCTGAATTTGTTTCCAAATGCCTAACTTGTTAGCAAGTAAAGGCAGAACATCAAGTTCCAGCTGGTTTGTTACATCCTTTGCCAGTACCAGAGTGGAAATGGGAACAGATAACTATGACTTTTGTTACGGGACTTTCGAGGACACAGAATAGTCATGATGCAGTATGGGTTATAGTTGACAAACTGACCAAGTCTGCTCACTCTTTGCCAGTTCGGATGGACTATAGCCTGGAAAGATTGGCCAGATTGTACATATATGAGATTGTAAAATTGCATGGAGTGCCAGTATCAATTGTATCTGACAGAGATCCTAGGTTCACTTCTAGATTCTGGGGTAGTCTTCAGAGAGCCCTAGGAACTAGATTAAACTTCAGCACAGCATTCCACCCACAAACAGATGGCCAGTCTGAAAGGGTAATTCAGATATTGGAGGATATGTTGTGAGCTTGTGTGATTGAGTTTGAAAGTAGTTGGGATACACACTTGCCTTTGATTGAGTTTGCTTATAACAATAGCTACCAATCAAGCATTGGGATGCCTCCATATAAAGCTCTGTGTGGCAGAAAGTGTAGAACTCCCCTATGTTGGGATGAAGTAGGTGAAAGGAAGATGATTGGGCCAAAAATTGTTCAGCAGACAGAGGAAAAGATCAGATTGATCAGAGATTGACTCAAGGCTGCATCAGACCGTCAAAAGTCCTATGTTGATCTGAAGAGAAGAGACATTAAATATGCAGTGGGTGATAAAGTATTTCTCAAAGTTTCTCCTTGGAAGAGGATTATGAGATTTAGAAGAAAGGGGAAACTGAGTCCTCGTTTCATCGGACCATATGAGGTTCTGGAGAGAGTGGGCCCTTTGGCATATCGGTTGGCATTACCTTCAGAGCTAGAAAGGATACACAGTGTCTTTCATGTGTCCATGTTAAGGAGGTGCAGATCTGACCCATCTCATGTACTATCAGTTGAAGAGATTGAGGTAAATCCAGACCTCTCATATGAGGAAGAACCCATAGAAATTATGGCTTATGAGGTGAAGCAGCTGAGGAATAAATAGATACACCTGGTTAAAGTGCTGTGGAACCATCATTCAGGGTAGGAAGCTGCTTGGGAACGTGAAGAGGATATGAGAAGACATCACCCACAGCTGTTCAAAGACTAATGCCAGGTAAAATTTCGAGACGAAATTTATTTTAAGGGGGGGAGAATTGTAACACCCCTATGTTCGATAATGCGTTTTACTGTTCCTGTGACCAGTGTTGTTCGGACAGCTAGGATGCCTAGAACTACACTTAGATATGAGTGAGGAGACATAAAATAATGAAATACAAGAAAAGAAAATACAAGAAAAACAAAGAAAAAATAATAGCAATGAAATGTAACCAAGTTAAATGAGCCGAGAACCCTAGCGATGGGTGACCGCACCGGAAAGTTGCGGCGTGGACCGTTGACTACCCTTGGATTGCAGAGAATCCTGAAAAATATTTTTAGGACTTAAATAAACATCTATTGAAGTATAAATGTCATTAGAAATATCAAAGAAAAATAAAATAATTAGTATAAAGAAAAACGAAAAATCGAGAAATAGACAAAACTCGGTGTTACCGAAAAATCAGGAATGCAACCCGAACAGGGGCATTGTGGTCATTTGACACCCCAACTTATCTTTTGACCTAAATTTCCATTAAAAATAAATGATATTACACTTAGAAAATGTCATGAAAAATTAAATTGGTAGTACATAATTTACATAGCAAAAGATAGGAGTTAAATGTGGGAATTTGGAAACTTTAGAATAAAGAAACATTAAAATGTGTAATGGTGCTCCACTAACTCCACTTAAGTGGACCACTAAACATATTGTGGTAGAAATAACTCATCTTCCTCACCTTGTCAAAACCAGCCGAAACCAAGAAGAAAAGAATCCTCCATGGCCGAAGCTTCCAAGCTCCATGCAAGCTTCACTCTTCCATGATCCAAGCCAATTTTCTTCCATTATCCTTCACTAAAGTTGTTCTACACAACTTGGGCAGTAGATAGGCAGCAAGAAAATTAAGTTTTGGTGAGGCTTTGAAGAATTTCAAAAGTGGTAAGTATGTATTTTTAATTCTTGTTTCATTAAACTTTGAATGGGTGTTGTGGGTAGTTGATTTGTGGAAGGATTTTTGAAGTTTGATGAAGTAATGGAGATGTACATTTTGGCAGCCATGAAACCTCACTATGAATAGCTTATTCTTGTATGTCAATAGTGGTTTGGATGACGATTTAAATGTTTAATTATATTGAAGTTAAATTCCATGTATAAGGTTTGATTTGTAAGCTTGAAATGTGAAAATGTAAATTGATGGGTATTCGTAAACTTGTGGCAGCCTCATGAAGAAGATTGAAGTGTTTGAGTTCATAAAATATTATTGAATCATGTTGCTTATGATGGCAGCATATGTATATGAATAATGGTTTAGAATTGGGTAGGTAAATGAGGTATGTCATGTGGTTAAATTGTTGCAATTGTACTTGGAAAATTCTGAGTTATAATGTGTATGCTGAGAGTGGTTACAAGCTGCCAAAATGACCAAAAATGTGAAGTAAATGTGTTAATGTTATGGTACAAACCAGAATTGGCATGGAAAAGTGAACTTGGTAAGCATAGGATGTGTAATTGGTAAAGGA
The DNA here is from genome assembly GCF_030052815.1 of Hevea brasiliensis. Lineage (NCBI taxonomy): Eukaryota > Viridiplantae > Streptophyta > Magnoliopsida > Malpighiales > Euphorbiaceae > Hevea > Hevea brasiliensis. The sequence continues at coordinate 56,667,317 of NC_079494.1, forward strand.
TGAACAAATTCTAAGAGGGCAGTGTATGTTTTGGCTTAGAACCTTAAGTGTGTGGCTCCAATTGGTATGAGACCAATTGGAGGTGAAACTAGGCACAAAAACTGCCAACTTTCATGAAGGAAGCTTACCAAAATTCTGCTTGGAAGGTGACTTGAAAAATGACCAAATCCGTATTAGTGCTTTGAAAACCTGAAAATTGACCATTTGGGTAGCAGTTAGTTTTTTTGCCATAACTCACTCAAAACAGGTCCAATTGTCCTGAAATTTTTACCATGAATAGTTGAAACATATATCTACAATTCTTATGAAGACACCAAAGCCCAGAAATGGCCAGAACCAAGGCAAATAGCTTGCACAAGTTTAGGTTCAAAAATTGGCCGAACCAAAAGTGACCTAAAAATGACCTAAAGTTACCATTTTGGTACATTCTGTCCAGCATTGGTAAATTGACCATAACTTGGTCTACACAATTCAGAATGTCCTGAAATTTTGCCCCACGTGCAATAAGACATAGACCTACAAGTTTGTAGTTTTGACCGAAACCTAAAAACCTAGGGAACTAAGTCATCCGGCTAGGTCAAATTAGTATACCGAAATCCAGCAAATTACAATAAAATGCAATATACTTGAAAATGAATTTGGTAACATGTACCAATACAAAAAGGCTATAAAATGTGATATATTGGTAACATTAAAACCTAATTCACCTAGACTGCATCGAGGGTCAACATCTTAGGTTGACTAAGGAAATAATAGAATTCAATAAATTAAGTATTAAGTTTTATTCTTAGAGACAGTTTAAATAAGTACTGAAACACTTCAAATTGTGTGTTTTAATTAGCAAAGACTCAGGGAAGACACTGAGTCAGGTCCAAGAGATAGTTATTAGAGGTTTGTGCACAACAGTTATTTCTTTTGAATTTTTCAATTGAAATAAATTATGACTATTTGTATATTATTGTCTTAAATTGTGAAAAATTATTTGAATGATATTTGATGGAAACTTATTGATTGAAAAGCATTGTAAATGGTTTGAAACCACAGCTATCATGTATATTGATTGAATTCCTCACTAGCCATTGGCTTTTGTGATGAATTGAATTCCTCACTAGCCATCGGCTTTTGGGACAAATTGGACTTTGGAACATGATTAAGCTGTGTGTATGATTTATTGATATTTGTTGTGATATTGTGAAATGGAGTTTAAGTTCTTATTGACATTCACTGTCTTTGAATTTAACTATGGTTTTAAGTATTCACTATTTATATGACTTATGATTTGTGATTTAAAGTTGTATTTAGTTAATGTTGTGCACCACTGAGACAATGGCTCAGTGATAGCTTTGCATTGCTATCGCAGCTAGACAGACTGACAAGGTAGCAGACTAGGCTGCTAGTACTACACTGAGAGATCATTGAGTATATTGAGTATACCGTATTTTGCATTTTGTATTGCAATCTATGTTCACTGTATGTATATAGTGTTCTTGGTTTTGAGCAGTTGTAAATTAAAATTATACGTTGAAGTCGTAAACTAAATTTGTAAATTATTTTGGCTTGTAAAAATATTGTGACTTATTTCTTTTATCTCAGCTTTGAAAATACTGGAAAATTATTGTGGATTTGAGTTGAAAATTATTGAGAAACTTATTGTGTTGATTGAATATTGGAGTTTGGGGATTGAACAAAATAATTGAAGTGCTTTTTTTACAGGTTTTTGAAGAACTACTTTATTCAAAATACAGATGGCACTCTGCCAAAATTTTTACAGAAATTACTAATAATTCAAATGTGTTAGCTGTTTCACTTCAGTTCAAAAAAATTTTAACACTTGTAAATAGTGCTCAACACTATAAGAAAAAGTAAGAAAAGTTTTAAAATCCCTTATAGTGTATTTAATGGCTTATCAGTAGACGAAGTTGGTAATTCATTAGGTATTCTACGGGATCATGTTATGCCTTACAGAGGGGTAGGGTGTGACAAGCACTACCAAAGAGGAACAAACTAGTATATAAGATGGTTAATATTAGAAACATTCCAGTAAATCAAATTGATTATTCAATATTTAAATTATGCTCTGTCCTTTCTTTATTTGTATATATTATTTCTTGTTATGCTATTGTACCACTAAGCAGAAATGCTTAGTGCGATGGAATTGCTTTCTCGCGCAAGTACTGAAGGTAAAACTAGTAGACTATCGACTGAGATTTTTGGAGTCCAGATCTGCAGAAGTGTTAGAAGAATTCAAGGTTGTCACCTCCTCAGCAATGTATGTGGATAGGGCTCATTTTAAGCATGTTTTCTAATCTGTACATTATAATTACTGCTTATATTGTAATGTGAATTAGTAACTGTAATTTCATTTATATATCCAGTACTTGATAAATTTATGTACTTAATTGGCAAATTATATAAGTTAATGAAATATAAGAATTCTAATATTTGAATTGATTATCTAATCATAATGATTCTGAATGAGATTGAATTTGAGAAATTTTGAGACTGAATCTGAGATTGAGAAACTGATGAGAATGCCTTGAGATAATCTGAGTTATAAATTAAAGCATATATTGAAATTGTTTTTGGCAGGTTCAGAAGAACTGTTAGTCCAAATTACAGCCGGCACTCTGCCCGATTATCATTAAAATTTTTGAATTTTCTAAATTAGTAAGATTTTGATAAACAGTAAAAATAGCCTAAACCTCAGATAAAGTTTTTGAACAAGTAAATCAAGAACTATAATGAAATCAGATAAGATCAGGTGTTCCGGCACTCCGTGTAGCACGCCTTGCTCAGCTACACTATAGACGGGTGAGGGGTGTTACATTTAGTAGTATTAGAGCACGGTTTAGGTGTTCCTAGGCACAGATAAGTAGAAAGAACTAGTGTGCATACATACATTGCATTCATAAGGGTCGAGGTGACACTAATGCAGATATGTTTACTTTTGATTATTCAAAGTTAAGATATGGACTCAGAGTCGCAGAGGGCATTAGAAAAAGAAGCACAAAACCTAGTTCTTGAGGTTATAATGTAGTGTCTATGTAATATTCTCGATGTTTGTATTGTAAGCTACAGATTACAGTACCGACATGGGATTATTGTATAGAGCTACGTGCTTTCTCGTGGTACAATAAACTAAGAATATTTGTAAGTAATCTATAATTTGATACAATTACGCTAGAATAGAGTACTATTATGGGAAATAAATGTGAAAATTCTAGTAAAAAATTTAAAACTTCAGAACCAGCCTATCGAAAGACTACACTTGTAAGGTAGCTAGAGTCAATGACTCGGTTACATTAATGTGAACTACCTGTACCACAGTAATTGCTATAAGCTTAGAGATATCAGTACGACTTATCATCCTCAGACGGATGGACAATCGAAACGAGCAATTCAGATAAATTCTGAAATTCATTGAGTTCCTGTAAACAATGAAATGAAATGATAATAATAACTTATAATATGTGATAAGCCCTCGAGAATATATTGAGAACTTGTGTCATTGAATCCGAGGGGAGATGGGACAGATACCTCCCACTAACAGAATTTGTATACAATAATAAGTGTCAAGCTAGCATACAAACGGCACCCTAACACCGTAAGGGAAAAAGTGCAGAACACCAATACATTGAACTGAGTTGGGAAAAGATATCTAGACATTGATATAGAGTCTTATAATTATTTTGATATCTTTGTCAGAAAAGAATGATTTAGGTATTTGAAAATATATTTAGAAGTTATAGTGCTATTCCCTCTGGAAGCAAGAATAGATACCTTTCATTGATGGAGTTTTTGGATAATGATATTTATTAAATAAGCATGAAGATACCAAGGTATAGGGTCTTGTATGAGATAAATGCAGAATACCTAGACAAAGGGTAATTTAACAGAGTTGGAATTAGCAAAAGAGACTGAAGGACCAGAAAGGATTCCAGTATGAGAAATCAGAGAACTAATGAATAATAGACTTTCATGAGTAGAAATAATAAAGGCAAAAGAAAACAATGATGGGAAAGTGAATAAAATTTTGAGATAACGATAAGCTCAGTTGTTTGAATCCGATGAATTTCAAGGACGAAATTCCTTTTTTAGAGGGGAAGAGTTGTAATATCCTCATTTACGTAGTCCGTATGTTCCACTGTTCCGACGACTAATGCCTACCCCAGAAAGTCGGAGTGTCTGGAACTACACTTAATTGACAGTGAGGAAGCATAAAATAATGAAAAATTTAATGAGAAAAATTAAGGAAAAATAAAAGAGATAAAATGTGACTAAGTTAAATGAGCCAAACCCGTAGTGATGGGTGACCGCACCGGAAAGTTACGGCGAAGACAGTTGACTAGCCTTGGACCGCGGGGTATTTGGGGAAATATTTTTGGGAAATAATTAAAGGTCTACTAAGGTGTAATTGCCATTTAAAATGTCAAAGAAAAATTAATAAGTTAGTATAAATGAAAAACAAAAATTTAAGGAATCGGCGGGACAAGGAGTAAATCGGTAGCACCGAAAAAGTCCAAATTTAACTCGAAGAGGGGCATTTTGGTCATTTGACACCTAGAGTTGCCTTTTGACCTAAATTTCAATTAAAAATAATTTATATTAAATATTGAAAATGTCATGAAAATAAGAAGTTTTATACCTAGTGTAGTGAAAAGAAATTAGTGGAGGGTAGGGACATGATTGAAATAACCATAAGTTTAATTATTCTAATATTAACCTAAAGTGAGTGGTAAATATTATATTCATTAATCTACATTAGTGGCGGGTATAAATACTTAAGTGGATAGAATTCATGACACAAAAACCTTCCATTTCTTTATCCAAACACCCATGGCCGAATTGAAGTTCTCAAGTTTTCCTCCATGGCCGCACCATGCATGGAGCTAAAGTTCTCCATGATCAAGCCATTATTTCTTCAAGCTTCCTTCATGAAAAATGATCCTTACACCATGGGCAACCTATAGGCTGCAAAAAGGATAGGAAATTTCAAGGATTTGTCAAGCTCAAGTTGTGGTTAGTGCTTAATCTTCCCATTTTCCTTCACTAATCCTTGCGTTGAGCTTTGGGTAAGTTGAATTGCTAAGAAAAATTGAGGAAATGATTGAGTATTGGTGAATCTTAGTTTTGGCAGCCATGAAAATGCATGGTTAGTGACTTATTCTTATATTTAATGGATGGGAATTAAGGTTGATTAACTCAAATGGAAGTTGTAGTAAGTTAATATCCAAGTATGTATATGTTAGTGCTTGAATTAAGGGTTTAATAGTGGGACTTTGATGCTTTAATAAACTACCATGTTGGGCAGCCTTAAATATCGTGAATTTGTGTGTGAATTTATGAAATTTATCAATGAAATGTGATGGTGTTGAATGATGAGCAGTTTGTGTAATTGCCATGGAAGTGTATGTGTGATATATGTGTTGTTGTACATTGAATTTGGGTTGAAGTAAATGTTAAACATTAATGGTGTATTGTGTGCATTGAGCACTTGAGTGTTCTGCCCAAAATGCTTGCTGGAATTGTGTACAATACATATAGAAGTTCCATGATTAAATGTTGAAGTATTGGAAGGAGGAGGATTATCAAAATTGGAAGTGTGATGTTCAAATGCAGGTTGTGTATGTTGGCAGCACATGAATTAGGTCATAAGTGCAAAATTGTGAACCCAATTGATATGAGGCCAATGGGTGGTGAAACTAGACACCAAATAGGCCAACTTTCATGTAGAAATATTGCCAAAATTCTGCTTAGAAATGACCTAAAGAAATGACCAAATCCGGATTGCCATTAGTGAACCCAGAATTTTTGACCATATGAACAGTATCCATTCCATTTACCATAACTCACACAAAATAGGTCCAAATGACCTGAAATTTCTACCATGGAAAGATTATACATTGAGCTACAACTTTGGTGAAGATCACAGAACCCAGAAATGTCATTTACTAAGTCAAATTGCTTGCACATGTTGAGGTATCAAAACTGTCCAGAACCATTGCAACTCAGAAATGACCATATGAACAGTAGTCATTAGGATGACCATAACTCACTCAAAACAGGTCCAATTGACCTGAAATTCTTACCATGGATAGCTTAGACATAGAGCTACAATTCTTGTGAAGACACCAAAGCCTGGAAATGGCCAGAACCAAGTCAAATAGCTTGCACAAGTTTGGGTATCAAAACTGCCAGAACTAAAAGTGACCTAAAATTGACCAAATTTTGCACTAAAGGTGCAATCTATCTAGCTTTAGTAAATTGACCATATCTTGGTCTATACAACTCAGAATGACCTGAAAGTTTTCCCAGAGTGCAATAAGACATAGAGATACAATTTTGCTTCTTTTACCAGAAGCTAAAAACCATGAGAAATAAGACTTTAAGCTAGACCAATCTAGCATACTAAAACTGAATTTAACAATAACATACAATCAAGCCTTGAAGTAAATTGGCAATAAATGCCAACTTGTGAGAATTATAAATTGGACTATATTGGTAGTATATTGAAATGCAAATTGTGACATGTTAATATTAGAATCAACTTATGCATGATGTATGAAAAAGTCAACATTTTCATTAACCAGTGAATGGTATAATGACCAGTAAATCCTAAAAATAAATATTTAATCTTGTAATATGCCCTAATTTGTCTAGTTAACTAGTTTGGATAGGTTGGCATGTCAATAGGATTCTGAAAAGTTGTTCTGTAAATGGCTTTACGTCATATTGTGTTTTATGGCTTATTATGCCATACTATGATTTTAATAGCCTATGGCTATACAGATTTTGTTGTTATACTCGGCTTAATGCCTGATTGATTATATGGCTTTTTAGCCACACTGTTTGCACACCGGGAGATACTTTGTGACCGATGGTGTGACGACCCAAGGTACTAGGTACCCAGTGCTAGTATATCCATTTATCTAGTCTGGTCAGTGTATAGGCTACACGGGCAATCATTTAAAACATTATTCAATTCAAGCAGTTAGGTTAAGTTAAGTATAATGAAGTTTCTGTAAAATAAAATTTAGCGTTGAATGAATCGAGTAAAAGAGATTAGCAATAGAAAAATAATAAAAATATAATTTGCAGAACCATAGAGACTTAAAAGACAACACAGTTAGAATAATTTATATACTGGGCAGTATTACTGAAAGGTTATAAATTTAGCACTTCCAAAGAGGAACAAACTTGTATATAAGATGGTTAATATTAGAAACATTCCAGTAAATTAAATTGATTATTCAATATTTAAATTATGCTCTATCCTTTCTTTATTTGTATATATTATTTCTTGTTATACTATTGCACCATTAAGCATAAGTGCTTAGCGCAATGGAATTGTTTCCTTGCACAGGTACTGAAGGTAAAACCAGTAGACTGTTGAGATCTGATATGTCCTTAATTTATGTCCTTAATTGGCAAATTATAAAAGTTAATGAAATATAAGAATTCTGATATTTGAATTGATTATCTAATCATAATGATTCTGAATGAGATTGAATTTGAGAAATTTTGAGACTGAATCTGAGTTTGAGAAACTGATGAGAATGCCTTGAGATAATTTGAGTTATGAATTTGTGTATAAATTGAAATTATTTTTGGCAGGTTCAGAAGAATTGTTAGTCCAAATTACAGCCGGCATTCTGCTGGATTATCATTAAAATTTTTGAATTTTCTAATTTAGTCAGATTTTGATAAACAGTAAAAATAGCCTAAATCTCAGATAAAGTTTTTGAACAAGCAAATCAAGAACTATAATAAAATCAGATAAGATCAAGTACTCCGGCACTCCGTGTAGCATGCCTTGCTCGGCTACACTGTAGACGGGTGAGGGGTGTTACAAAGGTTAACAACTAGCATAGCATGCCATGACCACCCAATTAGTAATAAGGTTTACCTTAAATGCACCTATAATCATATGTTACCATGCACTAGAATCTCTCTGTTACAAAATCCCAATTCGAGCTGGAGTCTTGGTTTATGTCAAACCCCATTTACTATGAATATTATGTTCTCTTTTAATTCCAGTTCTTAATTAAAAAGATTTTCTCATCGGAAACTCTTTTCTGATTAAATCTATATGTCCTAGCCAAGAACTTGAAACATCAAGAACAACTGAATGAACATAGGATTTTATCCTTATTTACTTAGGGTAACAGATCCCATCTTGATCAACACTTGCCTCCATATATAGCTAGTAGGAGCCAACACATGCCCATATACCCATACGCAGTACAAGTATGAAAGCAGTATCAAACTCAAATAACCTATATACAAGATAATTGTGCTATCTCAGGTCTAAAGATTATATGCACTGATATGATTTATGACAATACATTGACAAGAGTAAACTCCATGTGCTTGTCATGAACATCATTGGTTCGGCCTACTTATCATGCATAAGTGCCTATCATGTTTGTTATATGGCATGAGACTCACCATTCCATCTTATTTACATCTCATATAAATAACTTGGGAACAAACATGATTACAATTGTAACACCCCTCACTCGTTTACAGTGTAGCCGAGCAAAGTGTGTCACACGGAGTGCTGGAGCAGCTGATCTTATCTGATTTCATTATAGTTCTTAATTTACTTGTCTAAAAACTTTATCTGAGGTTTAGGCTATTTTTACTATTTATCAAAATCTAACTAATTTAGAAAATTCAAAAATTTTAATGATAATCCGGCAGAGTGCCGGCTGCAATTTAGACTAACAATTCTTCTGAACCTGCCAAAAATAATTTTAATATATCCTCAAATTCATAACTCAGATTATCTTAAGGCATTCTCATCAGTTTCTCAAACTCAGGTTCAGTCTCAAAATTTCTCAAATTCAATCTCATTCAAAATCATTATGATTAGATAATCAATTCAAATATCAGAATTCTTATATTTCGTTAACTTGTATAATTTGCCAATTAAGTACATAAATTTATCAAGTACAAGATATGCAAATGAAATTACAGTTACTAATTCACATTACAATAGAAGCAGTAATTATAATGTACAGATTAGAAAACATGCTTAAAATGAGCCCTATCTACATGCATTGCTGAGGAGATGACAATCTTGAACTCTTCTGACACTTATGTAGATCTGGACTCCAAAAATCTCAGTTGACAGTCTACTGATTTTACCTTTAGTACCTGTGCGAGGAAGCAATTCCATTGCGCTAAGCATTTCTGCTTAGTGGTGCAATAGTATAACAAGAAATAATATATACAAATAAAGTAATGATAGAGCATAATTTAAATATTGAATAATCAATTTGATTTACTGGAATGTTTCTAATATTAACCATCTTATATACAAGTTTGTTCCTCTTTGGAAGTGCTAAATTTATAACCTTTCAATAATACTACCCAATATACAAATTATTCTAACTGTGTTGTCTTTTAAGTCTCTACGGTTCTACAAATTATATTTTTGTTATGTTTCTATTGCTAATCTCTTTTACTCATTTCATTCAATACTAAATTTTATTGTACAGAAACTTCATTATACTTAACTTAACTTAACTGCCTGAATTGAATAATGTTTTAATTGATTGTCCGTGTAGCTTATACACTGACTAGACTGGATAAATGGATATACTAGCACTGGGTACCTAGTACCTCGGGCTGTCACACCATCGGTCACAAAGTATCTCTCGGTGTGCAAACAGTGTGGCTAAAAAGACATATAATCAACCAGGCTTTAAGCCGAGTATAATAACACAATCTGTATAGCCATAGGCTATTAAAATCATATTATGGCATAATAAGCCATAAAACACAATATGACATAAAGCCATTTACAAAATAGTTGTCAGAATCCTATTGGCATGCCAACCTATCCAAACTAGTCAACTAGGCAAACTAGGGTATATTACAAGATTAAATATTTATTTCTTTATTTTTTTAGGGTTTACTGGTCATTATACAATTCACTGGTCAATAAAAATGTTGACCTTTTTAGATATTATGGATAAGTTAATTCTAGTATCAACATGTCACAATTTACAATTCAATATGCTGTCAATATAATGAAATTTACCCTTTTCACAAGTTGGCATTCATTGCCAAATTACTTCAAGCATCATTTTATGTAATTGTCAAATTCTCAATTTTTGTAGTCTAGATTGGTCTAGCTTAAATTCTCTTGGTTTTTAGCTTCTGGTCAAAGAAGAAAAATTATAGCTCTATATCTTATTGCACTCTGGGCAAAATTTCAGATCATTCTGAGTTGTATAGACCAAGATATGATCAATTTACTAAAGCTGGACAGATTGCACCTTTAGTGCAAAATTTGATCAATTTTAGGTCACTTTCAGTTATGGCAGTTTTAGTACCCGAACTTGTGCAAGCTATTTTACTTTGTTCTGGCCATTTATGGGCTTTAGTGTCTTCTTAAGAGTTGTAGCTCTATGTCTTATTGCACTCTGGGCAAAATTTAAGGTCATTCTGAGTTGTATAGACCAAGATATGGTAAATTTACTAAAGCTGGACAGCTTGCACCTTTAGTGCAAAATTTGGTCAATTTTAGGTCACTTTTAGTTCTGGTAGTTTTAGTACCCGAAATTTTGCAAGCTATTTGACTTGGTTTTGGCCATTTCTGGGCTTTAGTGTCTTCATAAGAATTGTAGCTCTATGTCTAAGCTATCCATGGTAAAAATTTCAGGTCAATTGGACCTGTTTTGAGTGAGTGATGGTCATCCTAATGACTACTGTTCATATGGTCAAAAATCTGGGTTTGCAAGGTTGCCATTCCAGATTTGGTCATTTTTAAGGTCAATTTCTAGGCAGAATTTTAGTGACATTTCTACATGAAAGTTGGCCTATTTGGTGTCTAGTTTCACCCCCAATTGGCCTCATACCAATTGGGTTAACAATTTTGCACTTATGACCTAATTTAGGTGCTGCCAACATACACAACCTGCATTTGAACATCACACTTCCAATTTTGACAATCCTCCTCCTCCCAATACTTGAATATTCAATCAATGGCACTTCTATATATATTGTACACAATTCTAGCAAACATTTTGGTTAGAACACTCAAGTGCTCAATGCACACAATACACCTAATTCTCAAAATAAAATTCAACACAATATATACATGTATTCACTTAATTTTTACTACATACAATTCTACCACTACTTCACATATACTACCCTTAAACCACAATTACCATAATTCATCAATTTAATTCATGAAATCAAGCATCAATCCATGCACTTCAAGGCTACCAAAAATGGCAGTTTGCTAAGGTCTCCAAATTTCTTTCCAAAACCCCTAAATTCAATACTTACTTACACGTACATGGGAATTAATTGGCTAGCACTTCAATTTAACACCATCAACACTAATTCACATCAATTTAATGTAAGAAAAATTCAAAGAACATGAGCTCCCATGGCTGCCAAAAATTGTACACATCAATAACTCATCAAAACCTTCAAATTTCTTCACCATTCAACTCATCTCAACCTTAAAACAAACTTTAATGAAGCAAGGAATGAAAAACTAGCACAAACCTTTTTTGAGCTTCAACAAAACTTCATCAAATCCTCTTCTTTTTTCTTCCAACATGCTACCCAAGGTGTATGTGCAAGCATTAATGAAGAAACCAAGTGGAAAGGAGGCTTGAATCATGAGTGCATGGTGGTAGAGTGAGGTTTGGCCATGGAGGATTTCCATGGTGTTTCTCTCGGCTGGTTTGTTTTCAAGGTTGAAGATGAATATTTCTGTCCCAAATTGGCTTATATATGTGTCCCAAAATCAGAGTTAGTGGAGAACTAACCATAAATTAATGATTTAATTACTTAAAGTTCCATAATTTGCACATTTGTCTCATTTCTTTCACTATTTATATAATGTACCTCATTTTTATTTTTTCATGACATTTTCAAAGTGTAATACAACTTATTTTTAATGGAAATTGAGGTCAAAAGTCAACTCTAGGTGTCAATTGACCAAAATGCCCCTCTTCGAGTCAAATTCAAACTTTTTCGGTGCAATCGATTTACTCCTTGTACCGCCGATTCCTTAAATTTTCGTTTTTATTTATATTGACTTACTAAATTTTCTTTGACATTTCCAATGTCAATTATACCTCAGTAGACCTTTAATTATATCCTGAAAATACTTTCCTAAGTTTCCCGCAATCCAGGTCTAGTTAACGGTCCTCGTCATAACTTCTCGGTGCGATCACCCATCACTACGGGTTCGGCTCTTTTAACTTAGTCACATTTTATCTCTTTTATTTTTCCTTATTTTTTCTCATCACATATTTCATTATTTTATACTTCCTCACTATCATTACAGTGTAGTTTCAGACATTCTAACTTTTCGGGGCAGACATTAGCTGTCGGAATAGTAGGATGTACAGACTACGAAAATGAGGGTGTTACAATAATCTTTTTGGATAAGTCATGTCCTTATTGTGAAGTATCCTCGATTGTGAACCAATTTATGATACCTTGTACTAGAAATACTGTCACTAATTTTCTTAACAACTTAAGAATAATATTTCTAACAAAATATCAATGGACCTTTTCTATTACACATAAATATATTATATAACGGAAAAGTGAAAATGCCTTTTATTAATAAAATATGTATAAGATACATACTAAATGATATGCTCTAGGGCATACTACTAACAAGTTTCTCCATAGAAAGATAATTGATATTAAAATATAACGAGAATAAATTATTAAAAGAATAAAGTAAGATAAGATAGGGTGCTCCGGCACCTAGTGTGACATGTCTTGCTCGGCTACACTGTAGACGGGCTACCTAAGGAGATAACAATGAGGTCTTAATGATGAACTGCGATTGGGCTTTCAAGATGGCGCACGATTGCTAAGGGTATGGATTGCAAGACCTGTAGCTTTAATGATAAGATCCTTTAGAAAACTTATTTCTAAAGTCTTGAGGAATTTCAAGAGCTTTAGAATGAAGGGCAATAAAACTATATCGAAATTCAGCGATTTCCTGACGATAATCGCTATCCCCTACTACAGTATTGCATGTAGGTATTTATAGGGAATGAGTACTCAAAATAGAGGGTTAGGATTCCAGCAGGAAGAGATGGAGGGCTTAGATTTTAAAGAACGTGATCTGATGTGACATCCCTTACTCGTCTATAATATAGCCGAGCAAGATATGCCACACTGTGTATCGAAATACCATATTTTATCTCAATTATTTTTATCTTTCCTTAATTTATTTTTTTTATGATGACGAAATGCAATTTGAGAGATTTGACTCATTTAAGTCATTTATAGAAATTATAAATTCATTGAGGTTCCAAAAATTTTATCGAAAATCCGGCAGAGTACCGGCTAAAAATTAAGAAAACAGTTCTTCAGAATCTGTGATAAACACTTCCAAAATATTCATCTGCATTCTCAAACTCCAATAACCATCAACATGGTCTCAACAATTTTCAACATTCACAACCATCTCAGGTTTTCATCATGAACCCACAATTTCATTCAGATCCAAAATCAAATTTAATTTCATGAAGATATTCTCAAATTATATTAATTAATGAAATTTTTACAAAATATGGGCATCAACATATAATTACATCAATTTACTATTTACATGAGTTCATAATTTACAAATCACAAACTACTACCTGTTACAAAATGCAAAAATAAAATTTCAAAAGGAACCTAAAGGACCTACCACTGATGCATTGCAGATGAGAGGTGACTCTGACTCTATGTAGATCTGTGACCTCACCCAGTCTGTGGTCTGCTGGGCTCTCTATCAGTTCCTCCAGAACCTACGCGTAGCAAAAAGCGACGCACTAAGCAATAATGCTTAATGGTTCCAATAATAAAATAAAAAGAACTAAAAGAAAAATAAATATGCAGTGGGTATATTGATGTCTCATGCAGACAAATTTTTGGTAATTATTTATAGTCTTAATTATTTGGTACTTGTTATATCCATTATTTCATTAAATTTATCAATTTTCATTTTTGGTTGCCCAAGTAACCTATACTAGATGACTGGACTGGATAAACAGGTAAACTGACACTGGGTACCAAGTACCTTGGGGCGTCACATCATCAGTCACGTAGTGTCTACTGGTGTGCAACAGAACAGCTAATAAGCTGTAATAACATTAGGCACAAGGTCAAGTATCATCATGATATCAGAATGGCTAAAAGCCATAAAATCACAGAATGGCATAATGCCATGTGCAGTACTGCTAACTGAACCTTATTGGCATGCCAACTTATCCAAACCAATCTTACTAGGTGTACTAGGGCACATGACCAAGTTATTGATTGAATTTTCATGCTTTACATGCAAGGTTACTAGTCATTTTACTATTTAGGTCAAATTATGGACTTTCCAATACATAATAGCTGCATAAGTCCTAATCACATAAATTTACCACATTTTGGTTCCCAAAAGTATTGGCATTAGTTGCCAATCCATACTTCTAACCAATGGTGAATAAATCAGAAATTTTAGTTTTGGGTGCTAGAGTTCACTATTCCACTAAGTCATTCTACAGTGAGAATTTGGCTACATGTTCTTCATCAAAGTTGTTCCTTATTGTATCTAGTTATACCTATTTTTTTGAATCACTCCATTTAGAGTTTTGTAGCTCAAGTTATGGTCTAAACACCATAACTGGCCGGATTACAATTTTTCCAGAAATTCTGGGCAGAATCAATTCTGTAGTTTTTGTATACTGATTACAGGTCAGTTTTTGGACATGTTATGATCAAAATTTGGGTTTGTTTTCTTCATGAAAGTTGTAGGCTATGTCTCAGCTTTTTACTGGGAAAAATTTAGGTCAATTGGACCTTTCTACACTGGGTTATGACCAAATAAATAAACACTGTTCATTTGGTTATTTTGCCCAGGCAGAATGTAAGTCACCTGGATTTGGTCAATTTTTAGGGCATCCTATGTTTAGTTTCTAGAAAAATTTCCTTCATCAAAATTGTGCCATTATGTGTCTAATTTCATGTCCAATTGGCCTTACACCAATTAAACCTACACAATCCAAGTTATAGCTGCCCAAACCTACTGGACCCATACCTAGTCCTGCAGGTCACCAAGGGCAACATACCTAACTTCAATTCCCATGGAATAAATCACTTCATCTCCTAATCACACATAACCAAATGGTCACTAATTGACCATCAAAACTTTCTTTCACCAATATATGAGCAAAACCCTAGGTTTTTCCAAAACTCTAACTCTAACAATTTCAATTCTCTATATACATACAATCCATGAATTAAAACACCAAAATCATGTTCAATGGCAGCCTTACACAACTATTATCCAATCAAAGTGGCACTAACCTTGTTTGAGCTAACTCCCAAGCTTGCAAAACCTTCCTTTTTCCTTCTTCTTTTTGCTAACTAAAGAGATTTTAAGGAGTGAGGAAAAATTTTAGTAAGAGAGTGAGGGATTTTGAGCTGAAATGGTGTGGGGTATAAAGTTTGATAAAGCTCTAATGGACGTTTGGGGTTAGGGACAATTTTGGCTAGGTTGAGAGAGGTAGGGGATGAAGATTTTTCTTTTTAATCTCTACCCACTTAACTCTCTTTAAGTTGACTTATTATAGCTTGGTGAAATTTAATTGGTGGAGGCTTTAATAATGACATCATATGATGTCAAAAGTCCCATTTTTCTTCATTTTTCCTTTCTTTTCTTTCTATTCATTTCCAATTTCAATTTTTTTTAACAATATTTATTCACATTTTATGTCATATAATTTATTTACTTAATTGGACAAGTTGGTAAAAAATCATCTCTGAAGACGAAATGACCAAAATGCCCTCTGTTTGGCTTATCAAGCCAAAATCGTTTATATCGATCTAAAAATTTTTCTAAGCATTTTCTTGACATTCTAATGCCATCGAAACCTCAATGGCTCTTCTCTGGAGTCCAAAAAATTATTTCATGAATTTTCCCCTGGGTTTAGGGCTTCTAGTTGCGAGAACCATAACTTCCCACTGAGTTATCCATTGCTAGGGCACCAGCTCATTTAACTTGGTTGTATTTTATTTCTAAAATTTTTCCTAAATTTTTTTTATTAATATTTGAGTTAATTATGGCTCCTCACTTTAGTTTAAATATTTTTCCAGACATTCTAGCTGTCCAAACCGACACCGGTCACCTAAACAGTTGAATGTACGGAATTGCTACAATGAGGGTGTTACAACTCTTCCCCTCTAATTTAAATTTCGTCCTCAAAATTTACCTAATGCAAATAGTTGAGGGAATTATTGCCTCATTATGTCTTCACTTTCCCAAGTTGCCTCCTCGGTGTTGTGGTGCTTCCAAAGCACTTTCACCAGTGGAATCTGCTTATTCCTCAACTCTTTCACTTCTCGAGCCAGGATCCGTATGGGTTCTTCTTCATATGTCAAATCTAGTTGTACTTCAATTTCTTCCATGGAGATGACATGTGAAAGATTTGATTGGTATCTTCTTAGCATGGATACATGAAACACATTGTGGATCTTGTCCAATTCTGGTGGTAAAGCTAGCTTGTAGGCCACTGGACCCACATGTTCAACGATTTCATATGGGCCAATGCACCTAGGGCTTAACTTACCTTTTCTTCCAAACCTTAGTACCTTCATCCACGATGACACCTTGAGGAACACTTTGTCGCCAACTACATATTCTATTTCTTTTCTCTTCAGGTCGGCATAGGACTTCTGTCTGTCAGAGGCAACCTTCAAATTAGCTTTGATTAATTTTACTTTCTCCTCAGTCTGTTTCACCAGGTCTGGCCCTACCAGTTTATCTTCGCCCAATTTAGTCCAATACACTGGAGTTCTATATTTCCTCCCATACAGTGCTTCATACGGGGCCATTTGGATGCTAGCTTGGTAGCTATTGTTGTATGAAAATTCTGCCAGTGGGAGGTATCTATCCCAACTTCCCTCAAACTCGATGACACAACTCCTCAGCATATCCTCAAGGACCTAACATATGTTTCATGTTATTATTATGATTTCAGTTCAATATTTGTATTAATTCAATTGGTTTCAATGTTTACCTGGATTACTCTTTCTGATTGTCCATCCATCTGAGGATGAAAAGCTGTGCTAAAGTGGAGTTGTGTACCCAAGTATTCATGCAACTTCTTCCAAAATCTAGATGTAAACCTTGGGTCTCGATCAGATATGATGGAAAGTGGAATTCCATGCAGTCTAACTATCTCACTGATATACAATTGTGTTAACTTTTCAAGTGAGTAGTTAGTCTTAACTAGCAGAAAGTGTGCTGACTTCGTCTATCTATCCACTATCACCCATACTGCATCATGCTTCTTCTGGGTGAGACGTTGACCACTAACAAAATCCATGGTGACCCGATCCCATTTCCATTTAGGTATGCGTATAGGTTGTAGCAAACCCGATGGAACTTGATGTTCTGCCTTGACTTGCTGACATGTCAAACATTTAGTCACATAGTCAACTATGTCCTTCTTCATACCAGGCAACCAATAGAGAAACTTCAGGTCATGATACATTTTTGTACTTCTTGGGTGCATAGCATAAACACTGGTGTGTGCCTCTTTTAGAATACTTGTAGCACCCCTCACCCGACTACAGTATAGCCAAGCAAGGCGTGCTACAATCGGTGCCAGTGCACCCTAACTTATCTTACTTTTTTTTTTTAAATAATTTTGAATTCATTTAATTTAATATCAATTATTTTTCGACGGAGAAACCAGCGGAGTTTCCCCTATTTCATTACCAGTTGACGTAATTTACTATTTACGTGTTTGAAAGTTTCAATAATATTTTACAAATAAAATCTCATCAATTATTTCATAACCATCTCATAATTCACATCTCATTCATATAACTCAATTTCATATTCATTTCCATGCATTATCTATATATTTCAAATCTGTCTTCGAATCCATACAATCTCATTCATGCTCAAATCACATAAGTAAAATTTTCAAAATTCCTTAATTTACATAATTTACAAAATAATTACAAAATTTCATAATTTACATGATATACAAATTAATTACAATTTGCTAATTTATATTACAATATAAGAAATAATTAACATACACAAAATACATGATATGCTTAATGTGAGCCCTATCTACATGCATTGCTGAGGAGGTGACAACCTTTGACACTCTGCAGATCTAAACTCTCAAAATTTCGATCAAGCGTCAGTGGGTTCTAGCTTCAGTACCTGCGCGAGGAAACAATTCCATCGCGCTAAGCATTGCTGCTTAGTGGTGCAATAATATAACAAGAAAATAATATACAAATAAAGATAGAAATAAAACATCATTCAAATAATTAAGATCTATTTATACTTCACATGCGGTTTCTAAAATTTAATATGTTTTAGCCTAATTTAGTCTTCTTTGGAAGCGTTTATTTCGCCAATGTACAGTAATAATGTACAAGAAAAAAAATGATCTGAAAATAATAAATTTATGCTTATATTATTATATAAGTCTCATTTGCAATATTTATTTATTTTATAATTTTCTTTGCTAATCTTTTAGCATTTTCCCAATACTTGCTAGGTTGTCTCAGATTATCTCATAATAAGTAAATTTTAATATCTGTCCAGTTCATTTCGATTCTTTCTAATAAATAACTATTCTAATTTATTTTAAGACACATCTTACTCATTTATTTTATTTATTTTCTAATATTTTTAATTGCTAATATTCTTAACTTATCTCAATAAATTTCACTGCCCAAGTAACCTATGACAGGCTGACTAAACTAGATAACGGGTAGTTGGTTTGGACACGCGATTGCCTCGGGCCGTCATACCATGGGACGCAGAACGTCAACCACGTATGCAGTCAGTATGGCTAAAAAGCCATGATAACACATAATCGGGCATAAAAGCCATGAATGTTGGCATAAAGTCATGAATACGAGCATAAAGCCATGAATACAGGCATAAAGCCTTTCGCAGTACTGCTAAAACAATACCCTATTGGCATGCCAAACTATCCAATCTGACACACATGTCTAGGCAATACAAGGGCACATAATATCATTAAATATTAATATATTGTGTTTTATGACTTCATTATTTCATTATAAATTTCAATTATAATTCATACATTCATTTGATCATTTATATGATCACAATTCACATCAATTATCCTTTTATACCATTGTACTCAAAATACTTCTCCTCTCTACAATAATGAGAACTAATGTCTCATTCATACATTAATATGGTTCATTTATTCATTCATTATGTTATTCATATTAATCACAATTCTAAACAATGGTTCACATGTACCATTGTATTCAAAACATTTTCCCTTTTCTCATTTATACATTCAAGAATCTACTTATGTAATTACAAATTTTATATTTCAAGTTGAGTTATTAATATTTTATGAATTTCATTTGTGATGGGCATATAAGCCTTAACCATCTATTCACATCAATTAGGTGACTTATTTTTCATGTTTCAAGTAATCCATGAATATTTCATGGATTTCAAATTTATGGCCTTAATTTCTTTTTAACAATTTTGACTAGGATGCATAGTCCACATTTGTCATACAATTCTAAGCATTTAAGCTTAGAATTGGTTCTAGGTCTTCATATTAGTTTGCTAATTATTTTGATTACTATTCACCTTACTAGTCAACCAAAATGTTGACTTTTTAATACATAATAAATTTATTGAACCTAAGTTCTCCAAGATACCACATTTTGAGTTTTACATTTGCTAGTATTAATTGCCAATTGCAATTTAAAGTCCCCTAGATGCATTTCTAATTTCAAATTTTGAATTTCAAGTTTTAGTGTCACTATTCACCTCATTGGTCAACAAAAATGTTGACTTTTGGATAAAAAATAGGTATATTGGTTTTAGCACTCCCAATGTACCACATTTTACATTTAAAACTTGTTGGAATTAACCACAAAATCCATTTCCAAATCTAAAACCAAGAGGGCAGAATTTTCAGTTTTTGTGACCCAAATTTACTGTTCCATTGGGTCCTGTTGCAGTGGGAATTTGAGGAAATGGTAAACATGAAAGTTGTTCCTTATTTTGCCTAGTTGAATTTCCTTTTTTCTAATCACTCCATTTGGAGTTTTGTAGCTCCAAATATGGTCCAAAAACCACAGCTGGCCGGATTTCAATTCTGCAGAATTTACCAAATCTACAGTACCATGAACAATGAATGCCACTGCCTTATTGGATAGGTTCTGCTCATAATTTGGGGTAGGTTTCTTCATGAAAGTTGTTTGTCTATGTCTTAACTTGTTGCTATAAAAATTTCAGGTCAATTGACCATTTCTACAGTGAGTTATGTCCAAATGAACAGTTACTGTTCATTTGGTCATTCTGCAGAATCAGTTTGCAGAGTATCCGGATTGGGGCCAACTTTTGGTCCTCTTGCTTTGGTCTTTTGGGCATGGTTTCTTCAACAAAAATGTGCCATTATAAGTCTAGTTTCATGTCCAATTGGCCAAACACCAATTGAACCTACACAGCCAAAGTTATGGCTGTCTAAGTGGGCTGGAATCATAGACTCATTGTTGCTGTCTCTAGGCAGCCTGCACATTTCACTTTGCCATGCATTAGCTCACTTCAAATTATGATTAACTTACCTCAAATGGTCACTAATTGACCATTAAAATGTTCATTCACCATTACCTAAACAAGGTCCAAGTTTCTCTCCAAAATCCTAACCCTAATTGACCAAGACTCCAATTCATGCATCCCACTCCTAATTTGCTATACTAATCATATAATTTATAAGAGGGGCAGCAATATGTCACTTTAAACCAAAGATTTCTCCTAACCCTAACTCATGTCAAGGCTGCCAAAACTTCATGGAATATAACCATGCTTCATTAATTCAATTTTTGTCAAATTTTTAACTTAACTTAGCTCAAATTCATGATTAGAAAGATGTAAAAGCAAAGGTTATGGCACTAACCTCTTTGGTGATTTTCTAAGCTTGTTCACACCTCACTTTCTTCCACTTTCTCTTCTTCTAATTGCTGCCCACGTCTTGCTCTAGTGGTAAGGGAAATTTTTAGTGAAGGGAGGACAAGGTTTTGAGGTGGTTTGAAGTGGGAAATGAAGCTTAAGGGAGCTTTAATGGTGGAACCTCTTCTCTCTCTCTCTCAACGCTTTTTAGGCTGCCCAAAGGTTGAAGATGCAGATTGTTTTTTCAAATTTTTGGTCACTTTTATCTCTTTTAATGAGTTTAACAAATTGTGATTGGTGGATAGGTTTTTAATGACATCATACGATGTCATTATTAGGTATTTTCTTTCATTTTCTTTTCTTTTCATCTCTACTCATTTTCAATTTAATTTTTAGTAATGTTTATTCACATTTTGTGTCATAATAATTATTTACTTAACTGGACAAGTCGGCCAAAAATCGTCTCTGAAGGCGAAATGACCAAAATGCCCTCCGTTTGGCTTAACGGGTCAAAATTGTCTATATTGATTGAAAAATTTTTCTAAATATTTTCTTGGCATTCTAATGCCATAGGAACCTCAATGACCCTTCTCTGGAGTCCCAAAAATTATTTTATGAATTTTTTCCCGGGTCTAGGGCTCCTCGTTGCGAGAACCGCAACTTCCCTCTAGGTTACCCATCGTTTGGGCACCGGCTCATTTGACTTGGTTGTATTTTATTTCTAAAATTTTTCCTAAATTTTTCTTATTAATATTTGAGTTACTTTTGGTTCTTGACTTTAGTTTAAATATTTTTCCGGACGTTCTAGCTGTCCGGACCAACACCGGTCACCGGAACAGTAGAATGTACAGAGTTGCTACCGGGAGGGTGTTACAATACTTGCTTTCAATTCCCCATCATCTGGTACACACACTCTTCCTTTGTAGTACAAACACCAATCAGCTTTCACCTCATAATCAGTTGCCTTCCCTTTTGAGATTTTGCTCATGATAGCTATTAGCTCTCATCTACTTTCTGCCCATATAAAATCTACTGTAGCAGGTTTAGCCTCACTTATAACTCAGCCAAAATAGCTCCATTTCAAGCCAAGGATAGACGGGCATTCAATGATCTCAAAGCTGTGATGGATTTTCTGCTCAAAGCATCTGCAACCACATTTGCCTTCCCAGGATGGTAATCAATCACACAATCATAGTCCTTTAGGAACGCAATCCATCACCTCTGTCTAAGGTTGAGCTCCTTCCGGGTTGGCAAATATTTCAGACTTTTGTGGTCTATGTAAATGTAGCACTTTTCACCATACAAGTAGTGCTTCTATATCTTTAGTGCGAAGATAATTGCTGTAAGTTCTAGATCATGGGTAGGGTAATTCTGTTCATGTGGCCTTAGCTGCCTGAAAGCATAGGCGACCACCTTTCCCTCTTGCATCAATACACACCCTAACCCATTATGCAAGGCATCACTCTAGACCACAAAGTCCTTTCCTGACACTGGCTGTGTTAACACTGGTGCCTCTGTTAACATAGCCCTCAACTTCTAAAAATTGGCCTGACACTTGTCATTCCAGTCAAATCTCACATTCTTGTGTAACAACTTGGTTATTGGAGTAGCTATTAAAGAAAATCCCTACACAAATCTTCTGTAATACCCAGCTAGCCCCAGGAAACTTCTGACCTCAGTTGTATTTCTGGGAGGCTTCCATTCCATCACTGCTTTTATTTTCTTGCGATCCACTCTAATCCCATTAGCTGACACTATGTGTCCAAGGAATGTAATTTCATTCAACCAGAAGTCACACTTGGACAACTTAGCATACAGCTTCTTTTTTCTCAGGGTTTGCAGAACAATCCTCAAATGCTCATCATGTTCTGCCCTGGTCTTGGAATACACCAAAATATCATCAATAAATATCACTACAAACTGATCTAGGTATGGATGGAAGATACAGTTCATAAGGTCCATGAATGCTGCTGGTGCATTTGTTAGGCCAAAGGGCATCACCAGGAACTCATAATGCGCATACCGGGTCCTGAATGCAGTCTTTGGCACATCTGCATCCTTCACCCTCAACTGATGATACCCGGATCTGAGATCAATTTTAGAAAATACTCTTGCTCCCTTCAACTGATCAAACAGATCATCAATTCTAGGCAATGGATATTTGTTCTTCACAGTCACTATCCAACTGTCGGTAATCGATACATAACCTCAAAGTCCCATCCTTCTTCTTTACAAATAGCACTAGAGCTCCCCATGGTGACACATTGGGGTGTATGAACCCCTTATCCAGTAACTCCTGCAACTGGATTTTCAGCTCCTTTAACTTAGTAGGTGCCATCCTATAAGGAGCAACAAAGATTGGTGCTGTACCTGGCAATATCTCAATAGCAAACTCAACTTCTCTTTTTGGTGGCAAGCCAGGCAATTCTTTAGAAAACACATCTGGGAAGTCTCTTACTGTGGGTATATCACACAGGTTTGGCTTAGCTTGCCTAGTATCAACAACGTGTGCTAGGTAGGCTTCACAGCCTTTTTTCATCAATCTTTTTACAACTGTCGGTGAGATGACATTGGACAGGAAATCTATCCTTTCCCCCACAACTGTAATTTCATTACGCTCAGGAGTTTTCAAGGAAATCCTCTTCAATTTACAATCAACCATTGCCTGATGACGTGACAATCAGTCTATTCCCAAAGTCACATCAAACTCATGGAAAAGCAATTCAATCAGGTCTGCCAAGAATCATACCCCTGAATCCTTAACAGGCAACTTTTGTGCACCTTGTTCACCACTACACTGTGGCCCAATGGATTAGTGACTAGAATGTCTTGGTCACTCTCCCCTACTAGTATCCCCCTTTCTACGGGTAAGTTGATGCAGATGTATGAATGAGTGCACAGATGTGTTATAGAGGGAGAACGTACCCCTTATAACATCCAGGGCATCTTGCTCCTCCTGAGCTCTCATGGCATAGGCTTTGGCAGGTGCTCTAGCCTCTGGCCTCTCGGTTGGCTCAGATGCAGGTCTCTATGATGGACCAACTGCCTCAGATTTACCAGACTTCCTACCCCTTTGAGGTGTAGGGGCAGGTCTATCTGTTTGTGCTAGAGCAGCTGTAACAGTTCTGCGTGGACAGTTCCTTAACTGATGCTCTGTCGACCCACACCTTAAGCAGGCACCTGTCACTCTCCAACACTCCCCCTTATGCCATTTCAGGCAGTGTGGACAAGTAGAAGATGCTGGGGCTGGTCCCCTGAACACTGTTTCGAGAGAGTTACCCCATTTATGGTGTGGACTAGCCTCTCCTAGGTGTAAATTATGGCCTGGGCCCCTAGGACTGACCCTGACCTTGAGGCTGACCCAAACTAAGAGCAGGTGGACCTTTAAATTTCTTCCCAAGTGCAGACGATGAACCGGACTGACTTGGACCCCTCTTCTGCTGTCTCTTTCTTTTGGTTTGCTCACTTATCCTAACTTTTTCAACCTTTAAAGCAGCTTCAACTAACTTGGCAAAATCAGAAATCCCCAAGGCTGTAATCATTATTTTAATGTTATCATTGAGTCCCTCCTCAGACCTTCTGCACCTCTTTGCTTC
Source organism: Hevea brasiliensis (assembly GCF_030052815.1). Classification (NCBI taxonomy): domain Eukaryota; kingdom Viridiplantae; phylum Streptophyta; class Magnoliopsida; order Malpighiales; family Euphorbiaceae; genus Hevea; species Hevea brasiliensis. Next base: position 56,691,860 of record NC_079494.1, read on the forward strand.
TGTAGGGACTATCTCTCTTCCATACCTACTTAATCTAACAAATTCCCATTCATATTTTGCTACCAATATCTGCCTCTGCCTTAGACTAATAAACTCTCTTCTTCGGTCTTCCAAGTACACACTGCCCACATATTTCTTCTTGAACTTAGCAAGGAAGAATTTCCAAGTGATCTGCTCAGGCTGCACCTCACTAGATACCGTGTCCCACCATTGATAAGCATCGTCTTGGAGTAGGGACACAACACCCTCTAAGTTTTGCTCTGGGGTGCAATGCAGTTGCTTCAATACCCAGTGGTTCTGTCTAAGTAATTTTCAGCTGCCACTGAGTCTTCTTCTCTCTTACCCAAAAAGTCCGTAGCTCCTAATTTCCTCAATTTTCTAGGTGAGATTTCTGCTGTGGAGGTAGTGGTGGTGGCATAAGCTCAGCCATTTGTTTGAAAAACTCAGCCATTTACTAGAACATGGCCTGTGGAAGCTGTGCAGGCTCTTCCGGAGTTGGTGGAGCAGGTTCTTCCCTACCCTCAGTTTCAGCTGCTGCAGGTAGAGCATGACTCTCCACTTCCTCCTCAACTGCCCTCTGAGATGTGGGGTCCATATCCTAATCAAAATAAGAAAACCAAACAGATCTGCATTAGTGTCACCTCGACTCTTACAAATGCAATGCATGGTATGAACTCCATCTAGACCCAGAAATGCCTAAGCCTTACTCCGGTACCACAAAATGTGACACCCCTTACCCGTTTACAATATAGCCGAGCAAGATATGCCACACTGTGTATCGAAACACCATATTTTATCCCAATTATTTTTATCTTTCCTTAATTTATTTTTTTTTTTATGATGATGAAATGCAATTTGGGAGATTTGACTCATTTAAGTCATTTAAAGAAATTATAAATTCATTGAGGTTCCGAAAATTTTATCGAAAATCCGATAGAGTACTGGCTAAAAATGGAGAAAATAGTTCTTTGGAACCTGTGAAAAACACTTCCAAAACATTCATCCATATTCTCAAACTCCAATAACCATTAATATGGTCTTAACAATTTTCAACATTCACAACCATCTCAAATTTTCATCATGAACGCATAATTTCATTCAGATCTACAATCAAATTTAATTTCATGAAGATATTCTCAAATTATATTAATTAACAAAATTTTTACAAAATATGGGCATCAACATGTGATTACATCAATTTATTATTTACATGTCATAATTTACAAATCACAAACTACTACCTGTTACAAAATGCAAAAACAAAATTTCAAAAGGAACCTAAAGGTCCTACCACTGATGCACTGCAGATGAGAGGTGATTCTAACTCTATGCAGATCTGTGACCTCACCCAGTCTGTGGTCTACTGGGCTCTTTATCAGTCTCTCTAAAACTTATGCGTAGCAAAAAGCGACGTGCTAAGCAATAATGCTTAGATGTGCCAATAATAAAATAAAAAGAACTAAAAGAAAAATAAATATGCAGTGTGTATATTGATGTCTCATGCAGACAAATTTTTGGTAATTATTTGTAGTCTTATTTATTTGGTACTTGTTATATCCATTATTTCATTAAATTTATCAACTTTCATTTTTGGTTGCCCAAGTAACCTATATTGGATGATTGGACTAGATAAACAGGTAAACTGGCACTGGGTACCAAGTACCTCGGGCCGTCACACCATCGGTAACATAATGTCTTCCGATGTGCAACAGAACAACTAATAAGCTGTAATAACATTAGGCACAAGGCCAAGTATCATCATAATATCAGAATGGCTAAAAGCCATAAAATCATAGAATGGTATAATGCCATGTGCAGTACTACTAATTGAACCTTATTGGCATGCCAACCTATTCAAACCAATCTTATTAGGTGTATTAGGGCGCATTACCAAGTTATTGATTGAATTTTCATGCTTTACATGTAAGGTTACTATTCATTTTACTATTTAGGTCAAATTATTGACTTTTCAATGCATAATAGCTGCATAAGTCCTAATCACATAAATTTACTACATTTTGATTCCCAAAAGTGTTGGCATTAGTTGCCAATCCGTACTTTTAACCAATGGTGAATAAATAAGAAATTTCAGTTTTGGGTGCTAAAGTTCACTATTCCATTAGGCCATTCTACAGTAAGAATTTGGCCAAATGTTCTTCATCAAAGTTGTTCCTTATTATGTCTAGTTAAATTTCTTTTTTTGAATCACTTCATTTGGAGTTTTGTAACTCAAGTTATGGCCTAAAAACCATAACTGGCCGGATTGTAATTTTTCCAAAAATTCTGAGCAGAATCAGTTCTACAGTTTTTGTACACTGAATGCAGGTCAGTTTTTGGACATGTTATGGTCAAACTTTGGGTTCGTTTTTGTCATGAAAGATGTAGGCCCATGTCTCAACTATCTACTGGTAAAAATTTAGGTCAATTGCACCTTTTTACACTAAGTTATGACCAAATGAATGAATATTGTTCATTTAGTCATTTTGCCCAGGCAAAATGTATGTCACCCGAATTTGGTCAATTTTTATGACATCCTATGTTTAGTTTCTGGGTAGAGTTCCTTCACCAAAATTGTGCCATTATGTGTCTAATTTCATGTCCAATTGGCCTTGTACTAATTGAACCTACACAATCCAAGTTATAGCTGCCCAAACCTGCTGGACCCATACCCAGTCCTGCAGGTCACCAAGGGCAGCATACCTAACTTCAATTCCCAAGGAACAAATCACTTCATCTCTTAATCACACATAACCAAATGGTCACTAATTGACCATCAAAACTTTCTTTCACCAATACATAAGAAAAACCTTAGGTTTTTCCCAAACCCTAACTCCAACAATTTCAATTCTCTATATACATACAATGCATGAATTAAAACACCAAAATCATGTTCAATGGCAGCCTTACACAACTATTATGCAATCAAAATGGCACAAACTTTGTTGGAGCTAACTCCCAAGCTTGCAAAACCTTCCTTTTTACTTCTTCTTTTTGCTAGCTAAAGAGAGTTTAAGGGGTGAGGAAAATTTTTAGTGAAGAGAGTGAGGGATATTGAGGTGAAATGGTGTGGGGTATAAAGCTTGATAAAGCTTTAATAGAGGTTTGGGGTTAGGGATGATTTTGGCTGGGTTGAGAGAGGCAGGGGATGAAGATTTTTCTTTTTAATTTCTACCCACTTAACTCTCTTTAAGTTGACTTATTATAGCTTGGTGAAATTTGATTGGTGGAGGCTTTAATAATGACATCATATGATGTCAAAAGTCCCATTTTTCTTCAATTTTCCTTTCTTTTCTTTCTATTCATTTCCAATTTCAATTTTTTTAATAATATTTATTCACATTTTATGTCATATAATTTATTTACTTAATTGGACAAGTTGGTCAAAAATCATTTCTGAAGACAAAATGACGAAAATTCCCTCCGTTTGGCTTATCGAGCCAAAATCATCTATACCGATCTAAAAAATTTTCTAAGCATTTTCTTGGTATTCTAATGCCATCGAAACCTCAATGACTCTTCTCTCGAGTCCCGAAAATTATTTCATGAATTTTTCCCTGAGTTTAGGGCTTCTAGTTGCGGGGACCGTAACTTCCCACTAGGTTACCCATCGCTAGGGCACCGGCTCATTTAACTTGGCAGTATTTTATTTCTAAAATTTTTTCTAAATTTTTCTTATTAATATTTTAGTTAATTATGGCTCCTCACTTTAGTTTAAATATTTTTCCAGATGTTCTAGCTGTCCAGACTGACAACGGTCACCTGAACAGTAGAATGTACGGAATTGCTACACTGAGGGTATTACATCCGACGTCTTAGAATTAGAGACAATCAAGATTGAGGGTTAGGATTTAGTTCAGAATCTCTGTCCTTTCATTCTTTAATCCAACAATCAGAGGTCTTGCCTTACAAATTAGATCCAAGGGCTGGGAACAAAAAGTGTCGAATCTATTATTTACTTTTGATCCGAGGGCCTCAAATCCATCCTTACAATTATGATCAATGGTGTAATTTGAGATGTAATGGGCTACTTTAACCGTTTGAAATCCGATGGCGAAGAGTGCATCCTTACAAATGAAAATGGTGGTGAGGGCTAAATTGTACACAAAATGCTTTAACTGACTCAGATTTGGCGGTAGGGGAATTATTCTTATGAATTAATGGTTATGATTAAAAGTGATTCGACTCCTCAAGCCCTCTAATGTCTATAAATCATTCCTCGGTCTACTCGACCTCTCATTGTGATTGACTAATCTGAGGCTTGTTATTCTGATCTCTATCCACTTTTCTGCATCAGGTCTTTTCTTGCTTCCTAATCTCTTCCTATTCCTTGATTCTTTCCCGTCTCTCCTCTGCATCCGACCTATATTGGTCAAAGTAATAAATTCTTCAATTACCAATGAGCCACTTCGAGTTCTGTAGACATTAAATGTTAAGGCCCTATATATATGCGAGAAGGGAGCTCGTCATTTTCACACTTACACTCTTCTCCTTCTGGCTAATTTCCCCATGCGCTACTTCTCCGATTCTAACTTTTTCGATAAGAATTCTCACCATGACGACTGCTTCAATCTTTTTTCGATCATTTTCTTTGCCCATCACCTGAAAAATGGATGACTCTGGAGATCATAGAATTATGAGAGTGTCATCCGATGATGGCAAGAGAACTGCACTAATTTACCAATAAGGGTCCAAAACGACTACCATGCCAGTTACCAATTGGTTTACTGGTATGATCTGCGGATCGATCTTGGACGAGGGGACCACTAATTTCAATATTGATGTCAGTGATCACCTCTTGAAGTTCATTTGGCTCCTAACTGTGTCAGGGGTCCCGATTGAGGCTCGGTTCTGATCGATGACATCAACTATGACACCGAGCTTTTCACAGTCTTTACCATAGTTGATAAGAGATACCCTCTTGATCTCCACATATCCCTTAAACAGCTTTTTGAGATCGAGGGTGATCCGAACTATGAAAGTAGGATATGTAGAATGTAGTGTAAGGACATTTGTAATTACTGATCTTGAGAGATCGCCCAAATGATGTAATCTGATTTTTTGAAAATGAAATAAAGTCTTATTTATTCAAAATTGATTCAATTTATTCTTTTTTATTATTGCATTGATTATTTTTTCAATCCTACCGATCTCTTTGGCTCAAAACCTTGTTCTATCGGATATATGGTTGATCCCTATTAATCGATCTTAATTGTCTGATCTCCTTGCCATGCTTCTATAATTTTCCTTTGTTATGTCATGGAAATGATCAGATCCTGCTAACCGATGCGTCACCTAGGGCCTCGTGAGCATTTAATGCTTGAACAAGTATAAATAAGAGTGGGGTTAGTCATTTACAAACTTATGTTATTTTCTGATTCTCTGCTCACCACAAATCTCCTTGAAGGCTTTTCTCAAGTTCTTGATTTCTTCGTTGTCGATTCATTATTAGATAGTAGTTTTAATCTTTTTTTGGTTATTTTGTCTCCATTATCCGAAAATGAGTGGCACTAACGATCAGAGAGTTGTAAGCTGGCTTTCTGTTCACGTTTCTTAGTTTTTTGATGAAGATGATGAGGCCGAACTGAGCAGGCAACCCGAATCCATTAGGGCTATCGTTCCAACCATTAGTCGGCCTACAAGGCCAAATCAGTAACAAGCCTCGATCATAAGGAGAGAGCCTCCCATGGTAGTGTTACCCTAAGTATATAGGGATAAAATCCTATGTTCATTTAATTGTTCTTGATGCTTCAAGTTCCTGGCCAGGACAGATAAATTTATTCAAAAAAGAATTTCTGATGAGAAAATCTTTTTAATCAAGAACTGAAACTAAAAGAGAACATAATATTCATAGCAAGTGGGGTTTGACATAAACCATGACTCCAGCTCGAATTGGGATTTTGTAACAGAGAGATTCTAGTGCATGGTAATATATGATTAAGGTAAACCTTATTAATGATTGGGTGGCCATGGCATGCTATGCTAGGTGTTAATCATAGTCTATGAGCTGTATAAAATGATTTAGAGAAATCATTTATGGTAAGAAAGAGTTCTGATGATATTAAGAGTTGATATCATGTCTCATTGCCAATTAGTGATGAGCCTAGTAAGTCATACACATACACAAGTAATCACCAAATTAAATATGATTTAATTAATTAATTAAAGAGTTTAATTGATTAATTAAATAGGTTTGGTTTGCAATTAGATTGCGAAGTCCCTAGCATGGCTTGAAGCCAAATCTAGGTTATTGGATGTATAGTATAAGTTAAATTTATATTTAAAGTGTTTAAATATGAATTTAATTAAGAAGAAATTAATTAATAGAGATTAATTAATTAATTTATATTTGATATAAATTGATTAGAAGAAGATAAATAATTATTTTGAGTTGAGAACTCAAAATTAAGATACAAGGGTATTTTGGTCATTTCACAGGGTGACATATGGCACCATGAGATGGTGACATATGGCACTACACATAAGCTTGCCATATGTCTTTTAATCATGTAAGATGATCAAAGTCAAGATTAAATATAGGTTTGACACTTGGCACAATATGATTGGGTCAATTAAACCTAAAGCCAATCAGAAGGTGATTTAGATCACTGAATTCAAAAATTTTTCATTTAGGGTCACATGCATCATGCAAGATTCATTTTCATCTATTTGATTTCAATGATAAACAGCATATTAAAACTCTTTAATATGTTTTTGGATCTACATTTTTCATTTAAGATTTTAGAATTAACAGATTAATTCATTAGAACTCTAGATTAGATCAAGAACAAGTACACTAATCTTTTTGATGCACTGCAGCGTATTTGTCACCTTTGGGATACGCCTAGGACACCAAATGTTGTCCCTCTAGCTTGTCCACACCAAGATCACCATTGGTAGCCCCTTAAACAGCTTCTAAAGCTTTTCAATCAATTAGAAAATCAGGTTTTTCTTTTCAGCTATTACAGATGTAAACAGGACACTAGAAACGATTTCTAGTATTTTTAATTCAATAGATTGCTGGCTAATCTCTTTGAATTGATGAGAGATGAAGAAGAAGAGAGAATGAGGCACTCAAAGGTGGCAGCACCAAGAGACAATAGCAGCTTGTTTTTTTTTGTTCTTTCATCCTTACACTTATATAGCTAGGTCACCACTTAAAACCCTTGCCACGTGTCACCTTCTGATTGGCTTTGGGTTTAATTGACGCAATCACATTGTGCCAAGTGTCAAACCTATATTTAATCTTGACTTTGATCATCTGACATGATTAAAAGATATATGGCAAGCTTATGTGTAGTGCCATGTGTCACCATCTCATGGTGCCACATGTCACCCTGTGAAATGACCAAAATACCCTTGTGTTTTAATTTTAAGTTCTCAACCCAAAATAATTATTTCTCTTCTTCTAATCAATTTATATCAAATACAAATTAATTAATTAATCTCTATTAATTAATTTTTCATTAATTAAATTCATATTTAAACACTTTAAATATAAATTTAACTTATACTATACATCCAATAACCTAGATTTTGTTTCAAGCCATGCTAGGGACTTTGTAATCTAATTACAAATCAAACCTATTTAATTAATCAATTAAACTCTTTAATTAATTAATTAAATCATATTTAATTTGGTGATTACTTGTGTATGTGTGTGACTTACCAGGCTTATCACTAATTGGCAATGAGACATGATATCAACTCTTAATATCATAAGAACTCTTTCTTACCATAAATGATTTCTCTAAATCATTTTATACACCTCATAGACTATGGTTAACACCTAGCATAGCATGCCATGGCCACCTAATCAGTAATAAGGTTTACCTTAAATGAACCTATAATCATATGTTACCATGCACTAGAATCTCTCTGTTACAAAATCCCAATTCGAGCTGGAGTCATGGTTTATGTCAAACCCCATTTGCTATGAATATTATGTTCTCTTTTAATTCCAGTTCTTGATTAAAAAGATTTTCTCATCAGAAACTCTTTTCTGAATAAATTTATCTGTCCTGGCCAGGAACTTGAAGCATCAAGAACAATTAAATGAACATAGGATTTTATTCCTATTTACTTAGGGTAACAAATTCCATCTTGATCAACACCTACCTCCATATATAACTAGTAGGAGCCAACACATGGCCATATACCCATACATAGTACAAGTATGAAAGCAGTATCAAACTCAAACTGCCTATATACAAGATAACTGTGTTATCTCAGGTCTAAAGATTATATGCACTGATATGATTTATGACAATACACTGACAAGAGTAAACTCCATGTGCTGGCCATAATTGTCACTGGTTCGACCTACTTATCACGTATAAGCGCCTATCGTGTTTGTTATATGGCATGAGACTCACCATTCCATCTTATTTACATCTCATTTAAATAACTAAGGAACAAACATGATTACAATCTTTATGGATAAGTCATGTCCTTATTATGAAGTATCCTCGATTGTGAACTAATTTATGATACTTTGTGCTAGAAATACTGTCACTCATATTCTTAACAACTTAAGAATAATATTTCTAACAAAATATCAATGGACCTTTTCTATTATACATAAATATATTATGTAAACGGAAAAGTGAAAATGCCTTTTATTAATAAAACATGTACAAGATACATACCATATGATATGTTATAGGGCATACTACTAACAATCACCCACTAGCACTAGAGCCATTCATTACAATATCTTAGACCCATCTTCTCAAGTTGTCAGTCTAGTTGAGTTTGTGGCATAGGCTTAGTGAATGGATCAGCTGGATTTTCAGCTGATGCTATTTTCTGCATGGCTATACCGCCTTGCCCAACTATCTCTCTGATAATTTGGTAGCGCCTTTCTATATATTTGGATTTATAGTGAGACCGGGGTTCCTTATATCCAAACAACTTCTTTTGCATCATCTGATGCAGCAATACACTCGGCCTCTATAGTGGAATCAGCAGTCGTACTCTGTTTGGAACTCTTCTAACTAACTGCATTTCCATTACAATTGAACACAAACCTAGAGGTAGACTTTCTATCATCGATGTCTGATTAGAAATCAGAATCAGTATAACCATCCAATTGCAAGTCTCCACCTCTATAAATGAAGAATAAATCCTTAGTTCTTCTCAAGTACTTAAGAATATTCTTGACAACTATCCAGTGTTCCAAACCTGGATTGGATTGATACCTGCTAGTCAAACTAACAGCATATGCGATATCCGGCCTAGTACACAACATTGCATACATTAAACTGTCAATAGCCGAAGCATATGGAATCCTAGCCATTTTATCTCTTTCTTTAGGTGTCTTTGGAGACATCTCTTTAGAAAGGTGGATACCATGTCTCAGTGGTAACAATACTCTCTTGGAATCAAGCATGTTAAACCTCTTTAACACCTTTTTCCAAGTATAGACTTTGGGATAAACTAATTATTCTTTTCACTCTATCTCAATAGATGCGAATCCAAAGAATATAGGTTGCCTCCCCTAAGTCTTTCATGGAGAATATATTTGACAACCATACCTTTATAGTTGTCAACATACCTGTGTCATTACCCATCAATAGAATATCATCCACATATAATGTGACACCCCTTACCCGTCTACAGTATAGCCAAGCAAGATATAGCACTCAATGTGCCGGAGCACCAATTCATATTTCAATTACAATTTATCCCTTTTAATTCATTTATTTACAATTTTTGATAAATCTGAATTTTTTCATAATTTTTATAGAAAATCCGGCAGAGTGTCGGCTGCAAATTTGAAAAACAGTTCTTCTGAACTTATTTAAAAGACACTTCCAATAAAATTTTCAAATCCAAAACTCCATTATACACACATCTCAATTCAATCTCAAAATCACAACACTAATTTCAGAATTTTCTGTTCACTTCATCACTTGAAGCACATTCATGAATATTTCTCAACATTTCATTTTTTTGAACATAATATACAGAAAGTTTTAATAACATGAAATTTCATATATTTAAATTATCAAATAATTTCAAGAGTTTATAGTTGTAATCCAAAACTAATACAAAATGCAAAATACAAAATGCTATCCAAAGTCCTAATGTCCTACCATATGTACTGCAGATATGAGGTGACTCTGGACTCAGTATGCAGCTCTGAAAGTTCACTCGGTCTGATGTCTGCTGGGCTCCCCAGCTATGTCTCCAGTACCTGCACATGGCAAAAGCGATGTGCTAAGCAATTATGCTTAGTGGTGATAATATAAAATAAAATAACTAAAATAAAGTAAGTATGCAGAATGTATGTTTACATTTTTGGTAGACTTAATTTCTAATATTTATTGCAGTATTATTCGATTAAAATTTGGTAAAATTTATTATCATTTCTCGAGTAACCCATACTAGTTGACTAGACTGGATAAATGGGTAAACTGGCACTGGGTACTAAGTACCTCGGACCATCACACCATCGGTCACATTGTGTCTCCCGGTATCCAACAGAACAGTTAATAAGCTGTAATAATCATCAAGGATATAATTCAAGTATAATAACTCAATTACCATAGCCAAAGGCTATTTTATAATAGAATGGCATGGGAGGCCATGAAACACAAAATGGCATGAAGCCATATGCAGTACTGCTAACAGAACTCTATTGGCATGCCAACCTATCCAAACTAATCTTGCTAGGTATACTAAGGCATATTACACTTTTAAGTTTCACAATTCTTGAAATTCAAGTTTTAGTGTTACTATTCAGTTCATTAGTCAACAAAATGTTGACTTTTACATGGACAATAGGTACATTAGTTTTAATACTCCTAACATACCACATTTTGCATTCTAAAATTGTTGGTATTGGTTGCCAATACCATTTCTAAGCTTAATGTTAATTGTATAAAATTTTCAATTTTCAAACTTTTTATTTACTGTTCCATTAGTCATTTTTGCAGTGGGAATTTGGTAAAATGATCAATGAAAGTTGTTCCTTTTTTTGTCTAGTTACATTTCCTTTTTTGAATCACTCCATTTGGAATTTTGTAGCTCAAGTTATGGCCCAAAAACCATAACTGGCCGGATTATAATTTTTCCAAAATTTCTGGACTGACCAAATCTACAGTATTAGGAGCAGTGACTTCAGCTCACTTTTTGAATATGTTATGGTCATAATTTGGGTTAGATTTCTTCATGAAAGTTGTAGGTATATATCTCAAATTATTGCTGGTAAAATTTCAGGTCAATTTGACCTTTCTACACTGAGTTATGAACAAATGACTGAACACTATTCATTTGGTTATTTTGCCCAGGCAAAATACAGGTCACCCGGATTAGGGCAATCTTTTGGTTAACTTGATTTGGTTTTCTAGGCATGGTTTCTTCACCAAAGTTGTGCCATCATGTGGCTAGTTTCATGTCCAATTGGCCTTGCACCAATTGAACCTCTACAACTCCAGTTCTTGCTGCCCAAACCTGCTGGACTCATGCCCAGTCCTGTAGGTCACCAAGGGCAGCCACACCAAACTCAAATCCCACTATACAACCCACTTCATTTTTTATTCAAACAAAACCAAATGGTCACTAATTGAGCATTAAAACCTACTTTCATCAATAGATGATCAAAGTCTCATTTTCATCCCAAACCCTAACTCAACCATCACAAACCATGCATTATCATTGAATTTCATCACTCCACTTAAGAGATGCATATTAAGGGCTGCCATACTACCATGTTAGCTCCATAAAAATCATCACAATCTTACCCCAACCAAGGCTCCCGAAATTACGGGATGGCATACAAATGGTATTTGATAAATTTCTTTGTAAATTGCACTCATTCATAGTCTTTAAACATGAATTTAAAGTGAAAACCAAGGTTAGGTCACAAACCTCTAATGGAGTGAGATTTCCAACTTGCTAGGGTTCTCCTTTTTCTTTTCTTTTTGCTACTAAAAGACTCACCAAGATGTAAGAACACTTTTTTGTATTGGGAATATAGGGTTTAGTTGGGTAAAAGCTAGGGAAATCATGCTTTAAAAAGCTGGCTCATAGTTGGCTATGGAGGGAAGGGTGACGGCAAGGAAAAGGTAAGAGAGAGTTCTGATTTTTTTCTTCATTTTTCTGCCCATTTAGTCTCTTTTAAATAAACTTATTCCATGTGTCAATATTGGGTTGGTTGGGAGAATTTTAATGACATCATTATGATGTCATAATTCCAATTTCTTTCATTTTCTATCCTTTTCTTGTCTATTTAATTTCAATTAAATTTTTAACAATTATTATTCATATTTTATGTCATATAAATTATTTATTTAACTGGACAAGTTGGCCAAAAATCATCTCTGAAGACGAAATGACCAAAATGCCCTCCGTTTAGCTTAACCAGCCAAAATTGTGTGTACCGATAGAAAATTTTTAATAAACATTTCCTTGTCATTCTAATACCATAAGAACCTCAATGAACCTTCTTTGGAGTCCCAATAATTATTTTTAAATTTTTCCCCCAGGTCTAGGGTTGCTAACGGCCTTCACCGTGACTTCCTTTTCAGGTTACTCATCCCTGGTGTGTCGGCTCGTTTAACCTTAGTGTATTTCGTTCCTATAAATTTTCCTTGATTATTATGAGCATTATTTAGTTTCTTTATAACTCCACACTCTAGTCTATTTAAAATTTCAAACATTCTAACTACCCGGACAGACATTGGTCACCAGAACAGTAGACTGTACAGACTAGCTAAAGTGAGGATGGTACAACTCTTCCCCTCCAAGAAAAATTTCGTCCTTGAAATTTACCTGATGCAAATAGTTGGGGAACTGTTGCCTCATCGTCTCTTCACTTTCCCAAGTTACCACTTCAGTGTTGTGGTGCCTCCAAAGCATTTTCACTAGTGGAATTTGTTTATTTCTCAGTTCCTTCACTTCTCGAGCCAAGATCCGTATAGGTTCTTCTGTATAAGTCAAGTCCGGTTGGATTTCAATCTCTTCCATGGAGATGACATGTGAAGGGTCTGAGCGATATCTTCTCAGCATAGAAACATGGAATACATTACGGATTTTATCCAGTTTTGGTGGTAAAGCTAGCCGATAGGCCACTGGTCCCACATGTTCAATGACTTCATATGGGCCAATGAACCTAGGGTTTAACTTACCCTTTCTTCCAAACCTCAGTACTTTCTTCCACGATGAGACTTTGAGAAACACTTTATCGCCAACTGCATACTCTATCTCTTTTCTCTTCAAGTCGGCATAAGATTTCTGTCTATCTGAGGCAACCTTCAAGTTAGCTTTGATTATCTTCACTTTCTCCTCAGTCTGTTTCACTAGGTCTGGTCGTACCAGCTTATCTTCGCCCAATTCAGTCCAACACAATGGGGTTCTACATTTCCTCCCATACAGAGCTTCTTACGGAGCCATTTGAATGCTAGCTTGGTAGCTATTGTTGTATGCGAATTCTGCCAGTGGGAGGTATCTATCCCAACTCCCCTCAAACTCAATGACACAACTCCTTAGCATATCCTCCAGGATCTATCACATAATTCACATTGTTACTATCATTTCAATTTATTAATTATGAAAATTCAATTAGTTTCTAGGTTTGCCTAGATTACTCATTCTGACTGTCCATCCGTCTGAGGATGAAAAGCCGTGCTAAAGCGGAGTTGTGTTCCCAAGGCTTCTTGCAACTTTTTCTAGAATCTCGATGTAAACCTTGGGTCTCGGTCAGATATGATGGAAAGTGGGATTCCATGCAGTCTAACAATCTCACTGATATATAATTCTACTAGTTTCTCCAGTGAGTAGTCAATCCTAACTGGCAAAAAATGTACTGACTTCGTCAATCTATCCACTATCACCCACACTGCATCATGCTTCTTCTAGGTGAGAGGTAGACCACTAATAAAATCCATAGTGACCCGGTCCCATTTCCATTCAGGTTTGCTTATAGGCTGTAGCAATCCTAATGAAACTTGATGTTCTGCTTTAACTTGCTGATATGTCAAACACTTAGTCACATAGTTAGCTATATCCCTCTTCATACCAGGCCACCAATAATGAGGCTTCAAATCATTATACATTTCGTGCTTCCCGGGTGCATAGCATAAACACTAGTGTGTGCTTCTTTCAGAATACTAGTCTTCAGTTCTCCATCATCTAGTACACATACTCTTCCTCTGTAGTACAAACACCCATCTGTTTTCACCTGATATTCAGTTTCCTTTCCCTCTGGAATTTTACCCACAATGGCCATTAATTTTTCATCTGCCTTCTGCCCATCTTGTATCTGCTGTAGCAGGTTTGGCCTCACTTGTAACTCAGCCAAAATAGCTCCATCTTAAGCTAAGGACAGACAGGCATTTAGTGATCATAAAGCTGTGATGGACTTCCTGCTTAAAGCATCAGCAACTACATTTGCCTTCCCAGGATGATAATCTATCACACAATCATAGTCTTTTAGGAACTCAATCCATCGCCTCTGTCTAAGATTGAGCTCCTTTTGGGTTGGCAAATATTTTAGACTCTTGTGGTCTGTATAGATGTAACATTTTTCACCATATAAATAATGCCTCCATATCATCAGTGCAAAGATAATTGCTGCTAACTCCAGGTCATGAGTAGGGTAGTTCTGTTCATGTGGCCTTAACTGCCTGGAAGCATAGGTGACCACTTTCTCCTCATGTATCAATACACACCCTAGCCCATTATGCGAGGCATCACTGTAGGCCACAAAGTCTTTTCCCAACAGTGGCTGTGTTAACACTGGTGCTTCTGTCAACATAGCCTTTAGCCTCTCAAAACTGACTTGGCACTTGTCGTTCCCGCCAAATTTCACATTCTTGTGCAACAACTTGGTCATTGGAGTAGCTATAAGAGAGAACCCCTTCACAAATCTTCTGTAATACCCGCTAGCCCCAAGAAACTTCTGACCTTAGTTGTATTTCTGGGAGGCTTCCATTCCATCACTACTTCTATCTTTTTGGGATCCACTCTAATCCCCTCAGCTGATACTATGTGTCCAAGAAAGGAGATTTCACTCATCCAGAAGTCACATTTGGACAACTTAGCACATAGCTTCTTTTCTCGCAGAGTTTGCAGAACAATCCTCAAATGTTCATCATGTTCTTCCCTGGTCTTGGAATACACTAGAATATCATCAATAAAGACCATTACAAACCGATCTAAATATGGATGAAAGATACAGTTCATAAGGCCGTATGAACCCCTTATCGAGTAACTCCTGCAATTGAATTTTCAACTCTCTCAATTCAGTGGGTGCCATCCTATAAGGAGCAATTGAAATGGGTGCTGTACCCGGCATTACCTCAATAGCAAACTCGACTTCCCTTTCTGGTGGTAAACCAGGCAACTCTTTAGGAAATACATCTAGGAAGTCTCTTACTATGGGCATATCACACAGGTTTGGCTTAGCCTGCCTAGTGTCAACCATGTGTGCTAAGTAAGCTTCACAGCCTTTTCTCATCAATCTTTTTGCAACTGTGGCTGAGATAACATTAGACAGGAAATCTATCCTTTCACCCACAACAGTAATCTCATTACCCTCAAAAGTTTTCAGGGAAATCCTCTTCAATTTCCAATCAACTATTGCTTGATGACGTGACAACCAGTCCATCCCCAAAATCACGTCAAACTCATGGAAGGGCAACTCAATTAGGTCTGCCGAGAATTAATACCCCTTGAATCCTCAACGAGCAACCTTTATACACCTTATTCACTACCACACTGTGGCCTAGTGGATTTGTGACCAGAGTGTCTTAATCACTCTCCTCTACTGGAACTCCCCTCTCTATGGGTAGTTTGATGCAAATGTAGGAATGAGTGGATCATGGATCCACCAATGCATGCACAGAAGTGTTGTAGAGAGAGAACGCACCCCTGATGACATCCGGGGCATCTTGCTCCTCCTGAGCTCTAATGGCATAGGCCCTGGTAGGTACTCTAGTCTCTGGCCTCTCAGCTAACTCGGGTGCAGGCCTCAGTGATGGACCAATTGCCTCAGATTTACCGGGCTGCCTACCCCTTTGAGGTGCAGGAGTAGGTTTGTTAGCTTGTGTTGGAGCAACTGTAGTAGTCCTCTTCGGACAATTCTTGATCTGATGTTCTATAGATCCACACCGTAAGCATGCACCAGTCACTCGCCAACAGTCCCCCTTATGCCACTTATGGCGCATGCAGATGTGCGAGAAGATCTTTGGGCTGGTCCCCTAAACACCGTCCATGGAGAGCTGCCCACTGATGGTGTGGACTAGCCTCTCCTAGGTGTGAACTGTGGTCTGGGCCCCTGAGACTAACCCTGAACCTGTGATTATCCTGAACCCTGAGCAGGAGGACCTTTACTCTTCTTACTGGGAGCAGAAAATGTACTGGACTGACCCGGACCCCTCTTCTGCTGTCTTTCCCTTCTAATTTGGTCATTTATTCGGACCCTTTCTACTTTTGATGCAGCATCTACTAATTTAGCAAAATCTGTGATCTCCAATGCTGTTATCTTAACTTTGATATTGTCATTGAGTCCTTCTTCAAACCTTCTGCACCTCTCTGCCTCTGTAGGAACTATCTCCCTCCCATACCGGCTCAGTCTGACAAACTCACGCTCATACTCTACCACTGATAATTACCTTTATCTCAGACTGATAAATTCTCTTCTTCATTCTTCTAAATACACTTTGCTAACATATTTCTTCTTGAACTCTGTGAGGAAGAATTCCCAGGTGATCCGTTCCGGTTGCACCTCATTGGTTACTGTGTCCCACCACTGATATGCATCATCCTGAAGTAGGGACATAGCACCCTCCAGGTTCTGCTCGGGGGTGCAATTAAGTTGTTTCAGCACTCTGATTGTTCTATCCAACCAGTTTTCTGCTGTCATGGGATCATCCTCCCTCTTCCCAAAGAAATCCACAGCCCCATGTTTTCGCAGTTTCTCCAGATGGGACTTCTATGGTGCTGGTGGAGGTTGTGGCTGTGGTTGTGGTGGTGGAATTGCCCCCATCATTTGCCGGTAGAATTCAGTCATTTGCTGAAATAGCACAAACTGAGGTTGGGCCGCTGCCTCAGCTGTTGGTGGAGCAGATTTTCCCCTGCCCCCATATTCAGCCCTTGGTGGAGCAGATTCTCTCCTACCCCCAGATTCAGCCCTTAGTGGAGCATGACTCTCCACCTCTTCATCAACTGCTCTTTGCGAAGTAGGATCCATAACCTATTCAAAATAAGAAAACAAATAGATCTGCATCAATGTCACCTCAACACTTATAAATGTAATGCAATGGTATGCACTCTATCTAGGCCCAGAAACGTCTAAACCAATGCTCTGATACCACTAAATGTGACACCCCTTACACGTCTACAGTATAGCCGAGCAAGATATGTCACTCAGTGTGCCGGAGCACCAATTCATATTTCAATTACAATTTATCCCTTTTAATTCATTTATTTATAATTTTTGATAAATCTGAATTTTTTCGCAATTTTTATAGAAAATCCGGCAGAGTGTCGGCTGTAAATTTGAAAAACAGTTCTTCTGAACTTGTTTAAAAGACACTTCTAATAAAATTTTCAAATCCAGAACACCATTATACACACATCTCAATTCAATCTCAAAATCACAACACTATTTTCAGAATTTTCTGTTCACTTCATCACTTGAATCACATTCATGAATATTTCTCAACATTTCATTTTTTTCAACATAATAAACAGAAAATTTCAATAACATGAAATTTCATATATTTACATTATCAAATAATTTCAAGAGTTTATAGTTACAATCCAAAACTAATACAAAATGCAAAATACAAAATGCTACCCAAAGTCCTAATGTCCTACAATGTGCACTGCAGATGTGAGGTGACTCTGGACTCAGTATGCAGCTCTGAAAGTTCACCCGGTCTGATGTCTACCTGCGCG
This sequence comes from Hevea brasiliensis, assembly GCF_030052815.1. NCBI lineage: Eukaryota > Viridiplantae > Streptophyta > Magnoliopsida > Malpighiales > Euphorbiaceae > Hevea > Hevea brasiliensis. The sequence goes on from NC_079494.1 coordinate 56,709,764, forward strand.
TGGCAAAAGCGACGCGCTAAGCAATTCTGCTTAGTGGTCACAATATAAAATAAAATAATTGAAATAAAGTAAGTATGCAGAATGTATGTTTACATTTTTTGTAGACTTAATTTCTGATATTTATTGCAGTATTATTCGATTAAAATTTGGTAAAATTTATTATCATTACCCGAGTAACCCATACTAGTTGACTAGACTGGATAAACATGTAAACTGGCGCTGGGTACTAAGTACCTCGGACCATCACAGCATCGGTCACATTATGTCTCCTTGTGTGCAACAGAACAACTAATAAGCTGTAATAATCATCAAGGATATAATTCGAGTATAATAACTCAATTACCATAGCCAAAGGCTATTTTATCACAGAATGGCATGGGAGACCATGAAACACAGAATGGCATGAAGCCATATGCTGTACTGCTAATAGAACCCTATTGCATGCCAACCTATCCAAACCAATCTTGCTAGGTATACTAAGGCATATTACACTTTTAAGTTTCACAATTCTTGAAATTCAAGTTTTACTGTTACTATTCAATTCATTAGTTAACAAAATGTTGACTTTTACATGGACAATAGGTACATTGGTTTTAATACTCCCAACATACCACATTTTGCATTCTAAAATTGTTGGTATTGGTTGCCAATTCCATTTCTAAGCATAATGTTAATTGTACAAAATTTTCAGTTTTCAAGCTTTGTGTTTACTGTTCTATTAGTCATTTTTGCAGTGGGAATTTGGAAAAATAATCAATGAAAGTTGTTCCTTTTTTTGTCTAGTTACATTTCCTTTTTTGAATCACTCCATTTGGAGTTTTGTAGCTCAAGTTATGGCCCAAAAACCACAACTGGCCGGATTATAATTTTTCCAGAATTTCTGGACAGACCAAATCTACAAAATTAGGAGCAGTGAATTCAGGTCACTTTTTGAATATGTTATGATCATAATTTGGGTTAGGTTTCCTCATGAAATTCTAGGTCTATATCTCAACTTGTTGCTGGTAAAATTTCAGGTCAATTGGACCTTTCTACGTTGAATTATGACCAAATAACTGAACACTGTTCATTTAGTCATTTTGCCTAGGCAGAATGCAAGTCACCCGGATTAGGGTAATCTTTTGCTTAACTTAGTTTGGTTTTCTGGGCATGGTTTCTTCACCAAAGTTGTGCCATTGTGTGTCTAGTTTCATGTCCAATTGGCTTTGCACCAATTGAACCTCTACAAATCCAGTTATTGCTGCCCAAACCTGCTGGACTCATGCGATCCTGCAGTCACCAAAGCGACCACACCAAACTCAAATCCCACTACACAACCCACTTCATTTTTTATTCAAACAAAACCAATTGGTCACTAATTGACCATTAAAACCTACTTTCATCATCAGATGATCAAAGTCTTATTTTCATCCCAAACCCTAACTCAAACATCACAAACCATGCATTATCATTGCATTTCATCACTCCACTTAAGAGATGCATATTAAGGGCAGCCATACTATCATGTTAGCTCCATAAAAATCATCACAATCTTACCCTAACCAAGGCTGCCGAAATTAGGGGATGGTATACAAATGGTATTTAATAAATTTCTTTGTAAATTGCACTCATTCATAGTCCTTAAATATGAATTTAAAGTGAAAACCAAGGTTAGGTCACAAACCTCTAATGGAGTGAGATTTCCAACTTGCTAGGGTTCTTCTTTTTCTTTTCTTTTTGCTCCCAAAAGACTCACCAAGATGTAAAAACACTTTTTTGTGTTGGGAATACAAGGTTTAGTTGGGTAAAAGCTAGGGAAATCAAGCTTTAAAAAGCTTGCTCATGGTTGGCTATGGAGGGAAGGGTGACGGCAAGGAAAAGGTAAGAGAGAGTTCTAATTTTTTTCTTCATTTTTCTGCCCATTTAGTCTCTTTTAAATAAACTTATGCCATGTGTCAGCATTGGATTGGTTGGGAAAATTTTATTGACATCATTATGATGTCATAATTCCAATTTCTTTGATTTTCTATCCTTTTCTTGTCTATTTAATTTTAATTAAATTTTTAACAATATTTATTCATATTTTATGTCATATAAATTATTTATTTAACTGGGCAAGTTGGCCAAAAATTATCTCTGAAGACAAAATGACCAAAATGTCCTCCGTTTGGCTTAATAAGCCAAAATTGTGTGTACTAATAGAAAAAATTTTCTAAGCATTTTCTTGGCATTCTAATGCCATAAGAACCACAATGACCCTTCTTTGGAGTCCCAATAATTATTTTATAATTTTTCCCCCGGGTCTAGGGTTGCTAACGGCCTTCACCGTTACTTCCCTTTCGGGTTACTCATCCCTGGTGTTTCGGCTCGTTTAACCTTAGTGTATTTCGTTCCTATAAATTTTCCTTGATTGTTATGAGCATTATTTAATTTTTTTATAACTACTCACTCTAGTCTATTTAAAATTTTAAACATTCTAACTGCCCGGACCGACATTGGTCACCAGAACAGTAGACTGTACGGACTAGCTAAAGTGAGGATGTTACGTACAAGACAAGAAAAGTGATAGCACTGTCACTAACCTTTTTATATACACATGGCTCATCCTCATTTTTTATAATACCAAATGATTTAATGTCTTCATCAAAACGAATGTTCCAACTCCTCAAAGCTTGCTTCAACCCATAAATGGATCGCTTTAGCTTGCATACTTTGAAACCATCTTGGGATTCAAAACCCCTAAGTTGTTCCATGAAAATATTTTCTTTAATGTATCCATTGGGAAAAACTATTTTGACATCCATCTGCCAAATCTCATAATCATAGTATGGAGCTATTGCTAATAGAATCCTAATTGATTTAATCATGGCAACAGGTGAGAAAGTCTCCTCATATTCAATTCCTTGCCTTTGGTGAAACCCTTTTGCTACTAGCCTTGCTTTATAGGTCTCTACCTTTCAATCAAAACTAATTTTCTTCTTGAAAACCCATTTATTCCCTATAGGTACAATACCTTTAGGTGGGTCAACAAGATCCCAAACTTGATTCTTATACATGAAATCAATCTCGGATTTCATAGCATCAATCCATTTTGAAGAGTTTATATCTAATATAGCTTTTTCATAGGTAAGTGGATCATCTCCATGATCTACTTCTTCATGAGTAGACAACTCTTATTCTTCTTCATGAAGGAAACCATGTCTCACTAGTGGATGAGATACCCTGGTTTTTCTATAAGGAACAGTTCTAGATGTTTCATCAATAGGTATAGGTTGACTAGATGGATCTATATCCATTTAATCTGTTGGTTAGTCAGAATTCTCCAATTCCAACTCTATTTGCCTTCCTTTGCCTCCTTATTGGACAAACTGTTGTTCAAGAAATGTGGCATCTCTATTTATCACTACCTTTTGTGATATAGGCAAATAAAAATAATATCCAAAACTATCTTTTGGATATCCAACAAATCGACCTTTTTCTGATATGGTTTCCAATTTATCAGTGCTTAGCTTTTTGATATAAGCTGGACAACCCTAAATTTTAACATGCTTAAGACTTGGTTTTCTTCCATGCCATATCTCATAAGGTGTGGAAGATACTTAATTTGTTGGAATCCTATTCAAAATATACAAAGCTGATTCTAATGCAAATCTCCAAAAAGAGATTGGCATATCAGTATAGCTCATCATACTACGTACCATATCCAATAGGGTACGATTTCTCCTTTCAGATACACCATTCAGCTGTGGTGTTCCTGGAGAAGTTAGTTGGGAAACAATGCCATGCTCTCTCAAGTATTCATCAAATTCAGTACTTAAGTATTCACCTCCACAATCTGATCAAAGATCTTTAATACTTTTTCCTGTTTAATCTTCTACTTTAGATTTAAATTCTTTGAACTTTTCAAAGGATTCATCTTTGTATTTCATCAAATACAAATACCCAAACCTTGATTTATCATCAGTAAAGGTAATAAAATAATGAAAACCACCTCTATCCATTTCTTTAAATGGACCACATACATTACTATGTATTAGCTCCAAAATATTTTCAGCTCTTAGCCCTTGTCAAGGGTGATCTGGTCATTTTGCCTTGAAGGCAGGATTCACAAGTTGGAGTAGGTTCAGAACCCAATGAGGATAAAATCCCCATTTTCTCCAGTTTTGCAATCCTATCTTCTGCAACATGACCTAACCTTGAGTACCAAATATATTTTGAACTTGAGTTAATTTTCACCATGGCATTGCATTCATTTAGATCACTTGCATTCATTTTGTGTTTGTCATTATTATCCAAACAATAAAGACCATCATTCATATGACCCGAACCAACATATTTATTTCCAAAATAAATATTACAAACATCATTTGTGAACTGAAATTCATAGCCATTTCTAGTCAAACAAGATATAGAAATGATGTTCTTAAAAGAATCTGGTAAATATAAAATATTATCCAAATACAAAACATGTCTAGACATATAAAAAGATTTAGATCCTATGGCTAAAGCTTCGACAGTTGAGCCATCGCCAATCCGGAGTCTAACATCTCGAGAATGCAAGCTGCTGCTATTTGTTAGTTGCTGCATATCATAAGAAATGTGAGAACTAGCACCAGTATCTAAAACCCAAGCTGTAGATCAATTATGAGTATCTTCAGAATCTAAATAATAAGATATAGACATACCTTCCGAAAGTGTATCCTTCTTGTTCTTCAGAGAAGCAAGATACTCTGGGTAGTTCCTTTTCCAGTGCCCATCCTGCTGGCAGTGGAAACACTTTCCTTCACCTCCATCAGCTTAGTCTTCCTTTCTGTTTAGCTATTTTCTTGGACCAGGAATTTGAGGTTTCTTTTTCTTATTGTCCTTCTTCTTGTTGGACTTTCCAGTAGAAGAAGATGCAATCAAAGCTACCACTTTTCCTTTATTGCCTGGCATATTCTTTTGGGTAATAACTAGCATGTTGAGTAAACCAGCCAAGGTGCATTCCTGTTTAATCAAATGAAAATTTGTACCAAAATTCCCAAATGACTCAAGCAGGGACTGAAGGATCAAATCCGTCTGCAGTTGGAAATCCATGTTAAAGTTAAGATGTTCTAACTGCTCAATCAGCAGAATCATCTTCTGGACATGATCCCCAACATTCTGTCCCTCAGACATCCTCATGCGAAACAACTGTCTAGATATCTCATACCTAGCATTCCTGCTGTGCTCACCATACAACTCTTGTAGGTGAAGGAGGATCTCATTCGCACTCTGCATGTTCTCATGCTACTTCTGTAACTCATTACTCATAGAAGCAAGCATATAACACTTGGCTCTCATGTCATGCTCCTTCCACTTGTCCAAAGTTTCATGTTCCTCTTGTGTGGCCTTTGGAGGTAAGGGACCAAGAACATTTAAGTTTAGAACATATCCTATATGTTCAAGGTTCAGAAAAAGTTTTAAATTTCTTAGCCAATCAGATAGATTAGGTCCTGTCAATCTATTTCTATCAGGTATGCTTACAAGGATATTGGATGGTGGTGGTTGTTCTGTGCTCATTATTATCAGAAAATTAACTGCAGAAAATAACCAGATTAATTAGTAAATGTATCATGTATTTAACCAAAATGATTGTGGTTTTTTAATTAAATTGGTCCTCCCACTAACTTAGCGAATCCTACACTTCCAAAATAGAAAATAGAAATCTTAATTGGATGGATTTCTAGTGGGTGATTGAATTCTTATAATTTTATTGATCATCTTCAGGTACATCCATTATTGGAATTACAATAAACTATAAGTGAGCAACTCCTTTGCCCATCACATCTCATGTGAGGTTCAATCCTTTACCTAGCCCCTAATGCTCAAAATCTCAGGTACATCCATTATTGACTTATCTTACATTAGTTAAGTTGATCCCATTGAGCCAGTAATTATGCAAATAATTTTAATATTGGCCACCAAACCATTTACATATTTACAACATCTTATGCTTAATAATTATTCTTAAGAAAATCTCTTAAATTAATTGCATCTTATGCAAGTATTTAAAATTTCTTAAAATAATTGCCTCAATGGAGGGCTTATATTATAATTACTTTAATTATATCATTTCCAACTTAATCATTTGTTTAGAAGATTTTGTGGTCATCCTAATTACTATTAAAGTCTCACTTTGCACATTATCCAATTAGCGTGCATATATCATATACTTGCATACATTCCCATACATCTCATGCATTCATGGATAATAAATATGGTACTATCATGGACTTTCTAAGGGATTCAATTCTGAGCTACCAAGAATTCAATCAGGGCATTCCTAGGTGCATTTCATTCATTCATACTACAAGAGTTGCTAAAGGAGTACATAATCAACACTTGATCTTGAATTCCTCCCACTGGGCCACCAATGCTATTGACCTCCTTGATCTTCTTGTAATCCAATTACATAGTAATCCTTGACATTCCAAGGCGAATTTACAAGAATCAAATAAATGAAATTACAACCCAAAAATATTACAACCTTTATAATACATGCCCAAAATAAATTAATTAATTTACAACCCAAAGAAACATAAAAGAAATAAGTCCAATCACATTGATCTTTTATAGTCCATGATCATCCATCATGCATATCACTATTTAACAATTAAATAAAACGTACATACTTAAATTAAATTGAATATCTCATATTCAACTTAAAAATCCATATTTGAATATGATTCAAACAAATTTAAAAATTCAGATTTGAATCACATCCAAAGAAATTTAAAAATTCGGATTTGAATCACATTTAAACAAATTTAAAAATTCAGATTTGAATCACATTCCAACAAATTTAAAAATTCATATTTGAATCACATTTAAACAAATTTAATTGTGTGATTATATTTCTAATTAAACAATTTAATTATACATAAAATGGACCGTAGATCATACAACAATTGCACATTCAGCATCCATTTAGCTTTGCGCACTATTGTGGTGCATCAACCATGCGCACCATGGCGTTTATCAAACATGCCGTTACCTTGCTTTGTAACCAGCAATGAACTTTGGATCTCATGATCAAATCACACAATTAAATCATATAATCAACAATCTAAATGGCAAAATAGTGGATTTGATACCAATTGAAGGAGCGAAAGCATGAAAAACATAAGTTTAGATCATTGAATTCTAAACTTATGTTTTTCATGCTTCCGCTCCTTCAAGTAGATGAGCTCACCTCAGTTCTAGGGATGTCCAATCTCGAGTTAATAAGCCAGGAGTTCAACCTTCCACCCAACTCCTTCGAACTCATTCGATGTCATGGGGACTATCGTGCAGATCACTACTTTGACGAGGTTCATATGATTGTGGTATATGAGGAGCAGTTGAAGGCTGGGCTGCGATTTCCTCTGGAGTCATTTTACAAGGACATCTTGAAGTATACTCTGGTTTGCGTTGCCCAGGTACATCCAAACTTGTGGCGAACCCTGGTGGCTTTTAGAGGATTATGTTGAGCTAAAGGACTCGAACCCATGGTGAAGGTCTTCACTGAACTGCACAGGCTTGTTTGATGAAAGGACAACGAGTTTTGGTTTTTTCAGGCAAAACCTCACTATAGATTGTTCACCGATCTCCCATCTTTGATCAAAAATTGGAAAGATCGGTTCTTCATACTTCAAAGCAAAGATCCCCCTAGCTTTGAGGGGATTCCCCAAAGTTAGAATTATTTGGCCGAGAAGCCAGAGAGAAGAGTCTTACTGACTAATGTTGAAAGCACCATGGTGAAGGAGCTTAAGAGCTAGCGAACTCTTGCAAATATTCATGCCTGGATGTGATAATGGCTGAGCTTAAGTGGTGGTTGATGAGTGTGATCACTCATGAGAACATCCAGCTACAAATCTCTGATCTAGGTCCCGAGACGGGTAAAACCCGAATCTTTAATCTCTTAGTCCCTGAAAATCTCACTAATCTCATTTTTTTATGTAGGTATGGCTAGAAATGAGGCAGCGAGGGAAGCTCAGAAGTGGAATAAAGAGCTCAGCAGGAAGGTATTAGAAATGAAGATATCTGAAGCTCAGAAGAGAGCCCAAATTGAAGAGACGAGCTCAGAGGTTCTAATCCAAGATCAATTTATCCTAAAGGATCAAATCTTTAACTTGGAGCCTCTCGCCCGATCTGAAACTCCTCCCCAACCTCCTCTCACTTTGCCTTTAGAGGGCGGATCCTTAGGATAGGGAGCTATTAGTAGTATGCCCTAGAGCATATCATTTAGTATGTATCTTGTACATATTTTTATTAATAAAAGGCATTTCCACTTTTTCGTTTACATAATATATTTATGTGTAATAGAAAAGGTCCATTGATATTTTATTAGAAATATTATTCTTAAGTTGTTAAGAATATGAGTGATAATATTTCTAGCACAAAGTATCATAAATAGGTTCACAATCGAGGATACTTCATAATAAGGACATGACTTATCTAGAAAGATTGTATTCATGTTTGTTCCCAAGTTATTTATACGAGATATAAATAAGATGGAATGGTGAGTCTCATGCCATATAACAAACATGATAGGCACTTATAAATGATAAGTAGGTCAACGGTGACACTTATGACAAGCACATGGAGTTTACTCTTGTCAATGTTTTGTCATAAATCATATCAATGCATATAATCTTTAGACCTGAGATAGCATAGTTATCTTGTATATAGGTAGTTTGAGTTTGATACTGCTTTCATACTTGTACTATGTATGGGTATATGGGCATGTGTTGGCTCCTACTAGTTATATATGGAGGTAGGTGTTGATCAAGATGGAATCTGTTCCTCTAAGTAAATAGAGATAAAATCCTATGTTCATTTAATTATTCTTGATGTTTCAAGTTACTGGCCAGGACAAATAAATTTATTCAGAAAAGAGTTTCTAATGAGAAAATCTTTTTAATCAAGAACTGGAATTAAAAGAGAACATAATATTCATAGCAAATGGAGTTTGACATAAACCATGACTCTAGCTTGAGTTAGGATTTTGTAACAGAGAGATTCTAGTGCATGGTAACATATGATTATAGGTTCATTTAAGGTAAACCTTATTACTAATTGGGTGGCCATGGCATGCTATGCTAGGTGTTAACCATGGTCTATGAGGTTCATAAAATAATTTAGAGAAATCATTTATGGTAAGAAACAGTTCTGATGATATTAAGAGTTGATATCATGTCTCATTGCCAATTAGGGATGAGCCTAGTAAGTCACACACATACACAAGTTATCACCTATTTAAATATGATTTAATTAATTAATTAAAGAGTTTAATTGATTAATTAAATAGGTTTAGTTTGCAATTAAATTGCAAAGTCCCTAGCATGACTTGAAATCAAATCTAGATTATTGGATGTATAGTATAAGTTAAATTTATATTTAAAGTGTTTAAATATGAATTTAATTAATGAGAAATTAATTAATAGAGATTAATTAATTAATTTATATTTGATATAAATTGATTAGAAGAAGAAAAATAATTATTTTGGGTTAAGAACTCAAAATTAAGACACAGGGGCATTTTGGTCATTTTACAGTGTGACACGTAGCACCATGAGATGGTGACACGTGGCACCCACATAAGCTTGCCAAATGTTTTTAATCATGTAAGATGATTAAAGTCAAGATTAAATATAGGTTTGACACTTGGCACAATGTGATTGGGTCACTTAAACCTAGAGTTAATCAAAGGGTGACATGTGGCAAGGGTTTAATGTGTTAACCTAGCTATTTAAGTGTTGTTATGAAAAGAAAAGCAACCAGCAGCCACTCCTCTCCTTTGTTACGCCACTTTGAGGCTTTTCATCTATTCTTCTTCATCTCTCATCAATTCAAAGAGATTAGCCATCAATCTCTTGAATTAAGAACACTAGAAATTGTTTCTAGTGTCCTGTTTACATCTCTAATCTCTTAAAAGGCAGAACTTGAATTTCTAATTAATAGAAAAAGCTTTAGAAGCGGTTCAAGGGCTGCCATAGGCGTTCTTGGTGTGGACAAGCTAGAGGAACAACATCTGATGTCCTGAAGACGAATCTCAAAAGCGCGACATATTGCGATTGCATCAAGAGGTTAGTGTAATCGTTCTTGATTTAATCTAGGGTTCTAAAATTAATCTGATTAATTTTAAAATCTTAAATGGAAAATACAGATCTAAAAACATATTAAAAGAGTTTTAATATGTTGTTTATCATTGAAATTAAATAGATAAAAATAAATCTTTCATGATGCATGTGACTCTAGGTGAAAATTTTTTAATTCAATGGTGTAAACTTGTGTTTTTCACGCTTCCGTTCCTTCAATTGGTATCAGAGCCACTATATTTTCCATTTAAATTGTTGATTATATGATTTAATTGTGTGATTTGATCATGAGATGATTGATCCATTGCTGGTTGGATCAAGAGGTGTGGCGGCATGCTTGATGAACTCCAACATGGTGCGCATGGCTTGGGAAGATCATGGTGCGCATGGTTGTTATTAAATTATGCAATTGTTGCTTGATGAAATGTTCATCATATGACTAATTAAAATGTTTAATTAGAATTTTTAATCACACAATTAAATTATGATTCAAATCAGAATTTTAAAAATTGTTTGAATGTGATTCAAATCCTTATTTTAAAAGTTGTTTGAATGTGATTCAAATCTGAATTTTTAAAGTTGTTTGAATCATATTTAAATCTAATTTTTTAAAATTGATTGAATAAAATTCAGATCTGATTTTTTAAAAAAATGTTTCAATGTGATTCAAATCTGATTTTTTTTAAAAATGTTTGAATGTGATTCAAATCTGAATTTTTAAAGTTGTTTGAATGTGATTCAAATCTGAATTTTTAAATTTGTTTGAATGAGATTCAAATCTGAATTTTTAAATTTATTTGAATCATATTCAAATCTGGATTTTTAAGTTGAATATGAGATATTCAATTTAATTTAAGTATGTATGTTTTATTTAATTGTTAAATAGTGATATGCATGATGGATGATCATGGACTATAAAAGACCAATGTGATTGGATTTATTTCTTTTATGTTTCTTTGGGATTGTAAATTAATTTATTTATTTTAATTTATTTTGGGCATGTATTATTAAGTTTGTAATAATTTTTGGGTTGTAATTTCATTTATTTAAGTTCTTGTAAATTCGCCTTGGTATGCCAAGGATTACTATGTAATAATGGATTGCAAGAAGTTCAAGGAAGTCAAGAGCATTGGTGGGACCAGTGGGAGGAATTCAAGATCAAGTGTTGATTATGTACTCCTTCAGCAACTCTTGTAAAATGAATGAATGAATGAAATGCACCTAGGAATGCCCTGATTCAATTCTTGGTGGCTCAGAATTGAATCCCTTAGAAAGTCCATGATTATACCATATTTATTGCTTATCCATGAATGCATGAGATGTATGGGAATGTATGCTATTATATGATATATGCATGCTAATTGGATAATGTGCAAAGTGAGACCTTAATAGTAATTAGAATGACCATAAAATCTTCCAAACAAATGATTAAGTTGGAAATGCTATAATTAAAGTAATTATAACATAGGCCCTCCATTGGGGCAATTATTTTAAGAAATTTTAAATAGTTGCATAAGATGCAATTAATTTAAGAGATTTTCTTAAGAATAATTGTTAAGCATGAGATGTTGTAAATATGTAAATGGTTTAGTGGCCAATATTGGATGTACCTGAGGACATTAAAATTATTTGCATAATTACTGGCTCAATGGGATCAACTTAACTAATGCAAGATAAGTCAATAATGGATGTACCTGAGATTTTGAGCATTAGGGGCTAGGTAAAGGATTGAACCTCACATGAGATGTGATGGGCAAGGAGTTGCTCACTTATAGTTTATTGTAATTCCAATAATAGATGTACCTGAGGATGATCAATAGAATTATAAGAATTCAATCACCCACTAGAAATCCATCCAACTAGGATTTCCGTTTTCTACTTTGGAAGTGTAGGATTCGCTAAGTTAGTTGGAGGACCAATTTGATTAAAAGACCATAATCATTTTGGTTAATTACATGATACATTTACTAATTAATCTGGTTATTTTTTGCAGTTAATTTTCTGATAAAAATGAGCACAAAACAACCACCGCCATCCAATATCCTTACAAGCATACTTGATCACAATAGGTTGACAGGACCTAATCTGTCTGATTGGCTAAGAAATTTGAAACTTGTCCTGAACCTTGAACATATAGGATATGTTCTAGATTCAAATGTTCCTGGTCCCTTACCTCCAGAGGCCAATCAAGAGGAACATGAAACTTTGGATAAGTGGAAGGAGCATGATATGAGAGTTAAGTGTTACATGCTTGCTTTCATGAGTAATGAGTTACAGAAGCAACATGAGAACATGCAGAGTGCGAGTGAGATCCTCCTTCACTTACAAGAGTTGTATGTGAGCACAGCAGGAATGCTAGGTATGAGATATCTAGACAGCTATTCCGTATGAGGATGTCTGAGGGACAGAATGTTGGGGATCATGTCTGCAAGATGATTCGGCTGATTGAGCAGTTGGAATATCTTGACTTCAACATGGATTTCCAACTATAGACGGATTTGATCCTTCAATCCCTTCCTGAGTCTTTTGGGAATTTTGTGACAAATTTCCATATGACTAAACAGGAATGCACCTTAGCTGGTTTACTCAACATGCTGGTTATTGCCCAAAAGAATATGCCAGGCAATAAAGGAAAAGAGGTAGCTTTGGTTGCATCTTCTTCTGCTGGAAAGTCCAACAAGAAGAAGGGCAATAAGAAAAAGAAACCTCAGATTCCTGGTCCTTCCAAGAAAATAGCTAAACAGAAAAGGAAGACTAAAGCTGATGGAGGCAAAGGAAAGTGTTTCCACTGCCAAAAAGATGGGCACTGGAAAAGGAACTGCCCAGAGTATCTTGCTTCTCTGAAAGACAAGAAGGATACACCTTTGGAAGGTATGTCCATATCATGTTATTTAGATTCTGATGATACTCATAGTTCATCTACAGCTTGGGTTTTAGATACTGGTGCCAGTTCTCACATTTCTAATGATATGTAGGAACTAGCAAACAAGAGTACTATGCTCTCAAGATATTAGAGTCCGGATTGGCAATGGTTCAACTGTTGAAGCTTTAGCCATAGGATCTAAATCTTTTTACATGTTTAGACATGTTTTGTGTTTGGATAATATTTTATATCTACCTGATGCTTTTAAGAACATCATTTCTATATCTAGTTTGACTAGAAATGGCTATGAATTTCAGTTCACAGATGATGTTTGCAATATTTATTTTGGAAATAAATATGTTGGTTCGGGTTATATGAATGATGGTCTTTATTATTTGGATAATAATGACAAACACAAATTGAATGCAAGTGATCTAAAAGAATGTAATGCCATGGTGAAAACCAACTCAAGTTCAAAATATATTTGGCACTTAAGGTTATGTCATGTTGCAGAAGATAGGATTGCAAAACTGGAGAAAATGGGGATTCTATCCTCATTGGGCTCTGAGCCTACTCCAACTTATGAATCTTGCCTTCAAGGCAAAATGACTAGATCACCCTTTGTTGGACAAGGGCTAAGAGCTGAAAATATTTTGGAGCTAATACATAGTGATGTATGTGGTCCATTTAAAGAAATGGCTAGAGGGGGTTTTCATTATTTTATTACCTTTACTGATGATAAATCAAGGTTTGGGTATTTGTATTTGATGAAATACAAATATGAATCCTTTGAAAAGTTTAAGGAATTTAAATCTGAAGTAGAAAATCAAACAGGAAAGAGTATTAAAGCTCTTCGATCAGATCGTGGAGGTGAATATTTGAGTACTGAATTTGATGAATACTTGAGAGAGCATGGCATTGTTTCTCAGCTGACTCCTCCAGGAACGCCACAGCTGAATGGTGTATCTGAAAGGAGAAATCGTACCCTATTGGATATGGTATGTAGTATGATGAGCTATACTGATATGCCAATCTTCTTTTGGAGATTTGCATTAGAATCAGCTTTGTATATTCTGAATAGGATTCCATCAAAATCAGTTTCTTCCACACCTTATGAAATATGGCATGGAAGAAAACCAAGTCTTAAGCATGTTAAGATTTGGGGTTGTCCAGCTTATATAAAAAAGCTAAACACTGATAAATTGGAGACCAGATCAGAAAAAGGTCGATTTGTTGGATATCCAAAAGATAGTTTTGGATATTATTTTTATTTGCCTACTTCACAAAAGGTTGTGATAAGTAGAGATGCCACATTTCTTGAACAACAGTTTGTTCAAGAAGGAGGCAAAGGAAGGCAAATAGAGTTAGAATTGGAGAATTCTGACCAACCAACAGATCAGATGGATATAGATCCATCTAGTCAACCTATACCCATTGATGAAACATCTACAGCTGTTCCTCGTAGAACAACCAAGGTATCTCATCCACCAGTGAGATATGGTTTTCTTCATAAAGAAGAACAAGAGTTGTCTACTCATGAAGAAGTAGATCATGGAGATGATCCACTTACCTATAAAAAAGCTATATCAGATATAGACTCTTCAAAATGGATTGATGCTATGAAATCCGAAATTGATTCCATGTATAAGAATCAAGTTTGGGATCTTGTTGACCCACCTGAAGGTATTGTACCTATAGGGAACAAATGGGTTTTCAAGAAGAAAATTGGTTATGCTGGAAAGGTAGAGACCTATAAGGCAAGGCTAGTAGCGAAAGGGCTTCGCCAAAGGCAAGGAATCAACTATGAGGAGACTTTCTCGCCTGTTGCCATGCTTAAATCAATTAGGATTTTATTAGCAATAGCTGCATACTATGATTATGAGATTTGGCAGATGGATGTCAAAATAGCTTTTCTCATTGGATACATTGAATAAAACATTTTCATGGAACAACCTAGGGGTTTTGAATCCCAAGATGGTTCCAAGGTATGCAAGCTAAAGCGATCCATTTATGGGTTGAAACAAGCTTCGAGGAGTTGGAACATCCGTTTTGATGAAGCCATTAAATCCTTTGGTTTTATCAAAAATGAGGATGAGCCATGTGTATATAAGAAGGTTAGTGACAGTGCTATCACTTTCCTTGTCTTATATGTGGATGACATACTGTTGATGGGTAATGACACAGGTATGTTGACGACTATAAAGTTATGGTTGTCAAATACATTCTCCATGAAAGACTTAGGGGAGGCAACCTATATTCTTGGGATTCGCATCTATAGAGATAGAGCGAAAAGAATAATTAGTTTATCTCAAAGTCTATACTTGGAAAATGTAACACCCCTCACCCGTCTACAGTATAGCCGAGCAAGGCGTGCTACACGGCGTGCCGGAACACCTAGTCTGTGATTATTTCATTTCTTGAACTCAATTTGATTTTAAGAAGTCTTTTATGTAATATTCATATCATGCTGATACTATTGTCATACTTTGATAAAATCAGTGTTTCAAGATTGGTAATAAAAATTTGGCAAGGTGCCGTCTATATTTAGGACAAACTGTCTTTCCAAACCTGTTGAAAACGGTTTAATATGATGATATCAAAATCTCAAATATTTCACAGTCTCTATTTCTCAGTAAAGTCAATAGACTTTTACAGTCATTAAACAGTTCCATAATACAGTCCATAATAATTTAAATATATACAGAAAATCTCCATGTTATTTAATATATACAAAATATTACAAACTTTAGAGCTTTCATAACAATACAAAATACAGGGCTGAATTTCAAATATACAACAAAAGTACAAAGTACAAGATATCCTAAGTCCTACCATGTATGCAATGCAGTGCAGTGCAGATGACTCTGGACTCCTGTGCAGATCTGATGTCTCACCCAGTCGTAGGTCTGCTAGGCTCCCCAGTTGTATCTCCAATACCTACGCGTTACAAAAGCAACGCACTAAGCAATTTTGCTTAGTGGTGCCAAATATAAAGAAATATACACTAAAATAAAGTAAATAAAATGTTTACAAATTTTTGGTGGTGCTGTATGTCAGTAGACTGGATTTAGGTATTTGAATTCAATAGTACTTGAATTACTGCCCGTGTAGCCTATATACTGACCAGACTGGATAAACGGATATACTGGCACTGGGTACCTAGTACCTCGGGCCATCACACCATCTGTCACAAGGTGTCTCCCGGTGTGCAAATAGCGTGGCTTAAAAGCCATATAGTCAATCTGGCGATAAGCCAAAAATAAATACACAATATGTATAGTCGTAGGCTATTAAAGTCACAGTGCGGCATAATAAGCCGTAAAAACACAGTATGGCATAAGGTCATTTACAGAACAGCTGTCAAAATCCTATTGGCATGCCAACCTATCCATACTAGTCAACTAGGCAAACTAGGGCACATTATTAATTAATTGTTTAATTCTTCAATTTTTGGAGTTTACTAACTATTATATAATTCACAAGTCAATGCATATGTTGACCTTTTTAGGTAATATGGATAAGTTGTTTCTAGCATCAATATGTCACAATTTATATCTCAATATACTGCCAATATAGTGCAATTTACCATTTTTACAAGTTAGCATTCATTGCCAAAATGCTTCAAGCATCATTGTATGCAAAATGTCAAATTCTCAATTTTTGTGTGCTAGATTGGTCTAGCTTAAAGTCCTATTTTCCTTGGTTTTTAGCTTCTGGTCAAAGAAGAAAAATTGTAGCTCTATGTCTTATTGCACGCGGGGCAAAATTTGAGGTCATTCTGAGTTGTATAGACCAAGATATGGTCAATTTACTAAAGCTGGACAGATTGCACCTTTAGTGCAAAATTTGGTCAATTTTAGGTCAGTTTTGGTTCGGCAGTTTTTGTACCCGAACTTGTGCAAGCCATTTGACTTGGTTCTGGCCATTTCTGGGCTTTTGTGTCTTCATAATAATTGTAGATCTATTTCTAAACTAACTATGGTAAAAATTTCAGGTCAATTGGACCTGTTTTGAGTGAGTTATGGTCATCCAAAGGACTACTGTTCATATGGTCAAAAATCTGGGTTGCAAGGTTGCTAATCCGGATTTGGTCATTTTTAAGGTCAGTTTCTAGGCAGAATTTTGGCAACATTTCTACATGAAAGTTGGCCTATTTGGTGTCTAGTTTCACCCCCTATTAGCTTCATACCAATTGGGTTCATAGTTTGGCACTTATGGTCTAATTTATGTACTGCCTTCACACACAACCTGCACAAAGCACATACACTTCCAATTTGATATTCCTTCTCCTCCTCATTTCTTCAATATTCAATCAATAACACTTCCATATATATATTGTACACAATTCCAGCAACAATTTTGGGCAGAATATTCAAGTGCTCAATGCACACAATTCACCATTAATTCAACATTTACTTCCGCCAAAATTTAACACATCTCAATGTCAATATTACACATACACTTCAATATAATCATACTTCAATATCACTTACACTTGCTGCCCACAATTTAACCTTAGCATATTTCATTAATAACTACATGTTCACACACAAATTCATGCTATTAGGGGCTGCCAAATATGGCAGTTTGCTCAAGGCATCAAAGTTCCATTTCACACCCTTAATTCAAACACTACATGCATATACTTAGATACAAACTTACTACAACTTTCATTTAAATTAATCAACCTTCATTTCCATTCATTAGAAGTAAAAATAACTCAAGCTTAACAAAGGTTCATGGCTGCCAAAAATAGACAAGTCCATTTCTCACTATTTCTTTCATTTCTCTTTACCAAAATACTCACCTCAACCTAAACACAAGGTTTACTAAAGCAAGGGAGAGGTTTTGGACACTTAACACTTGTGAGCTTCCTTCAAACTTCACCAAATCTTATTTTTTTTGTTGCCAATATCTTCCACAAGGTGAGTAGGCAAGCTTTAATGAAGGAACTAAGTAGAAAGGAGGGCTTGATCAATGGTGCATGGTGATGGAGGGAGTTTGGCCATGGTGGACTTCCATGGAAGTTCAATTCGTCCAAAACTTTAAAGGTTGAAGATGAAGATGATAATGAGTGCAATCTGCTGTCCCAAAGCATATTTTAGTGTCCCAATATTCAATTTAGTGGAGCACTAAGCTCATTTTAATATTTAATTAGTTAAAGTTTCCTTATTTGCTCATTTTGCACCATTCTTTTACTATTTACATATTGTATCCCATTTTAATTTTTTTCATGACATTTCCTAAGTGCAATATCATTTATTCTTAATGGACATTGAGGTCAAAAGGCAACACTAGGTGTCAAATGACCAAAATACCCCACTTCGGGTTATATTCCCGATTTTTCGATAACACCGATTTTTGTCTGTTTCTCGATTTTTCATTTTTTTTGTACTAATTTACTAATTTTTCTTTGATATTTCTAGTGTCAATTACATTTCAATAAACCTTTATTTATGTCTCAAAATTAGATTCAGAGGGTTCCCCGCGGTCCTGGGGTCGGCAACGGCCTTCCCAGTGCGGTCACCCATCGCTGCGGTGCCGGCTCGTTTAACTTAGCTTCATTTTCTCTCTTTCATTTTTGTTTGATTTTTCTTGTATTTTCTTTTTATTTATTTCATCATTATATGTCTGTTCACCATCACCGAAGTGTAGTTCTAGACATCTTGACTTGCCTTGACTGTTATTTGACCATTGGAGCAACAGAACGTACAGAACACGTGCAATGGGGATGTTGCAGAAAAGGTGTTAAAGAGGTTTAACATGCTTGATTCTAAGAGAGGATTGTTACCAGTGAGACATGGTATCCACCTTTCTAAAGAGATGTCTCCAAAGACACCTGAAGAAAGAGATAAGATGGCCAGGATTCCATATGCTTCGACTATTGGAAGTTTAATGTATGCAATGTTGTGTACTAGGCCGGAAATCGCATATGCTGTTAGTTTGACTAGCAGGTATCAATCCAATCCAGGTTTGGAATACTGGATAGCTGTCAAGAATATCCTTAAGTACTTGAGAAGAACTAAGGATTTATTCTTGATTTATGGAGGTGGAGACTTGCAATTGGATGGTTATATTGATTTTGATTTCCAATCTGATATCGATGATAGAAAGTTTAACTCTGGATATGTGTTCATTTGTAATGGGGTTGCAGTCAGTTGGAAGAGTTTCAAACAGAGCACGACTGCAGATTCCACTACAGAGGCTGAGTATATTGCTGCATCAGATGCTGCAAAGGAAGCTGTTTAAATAAAGAAGTTTGTGACAGAACTTACAGTAGTTTCTTCCATTGAGTCAGCAGTTCCACTACACTGTGACAATAATGGAGCAGTCATACAGGCTAAGGAACCAAGGTCTCACCAGAAATCCAAACACATAGAAAGGCGCTACCACATTATCAGAGAAATAGTTGGGCGAGGCGATGTAGCCATGCAGAAAAAAGCATCAGCTGAAAATCCAGCTGATCCATTCACTAAGCCTATGTCATAGACTCAGTTAGACCGACATCTTGAGAAGATAGGTCTAAGATATTGTAATGAATGGCTCTAGTGCTAGTAGGAGATTGTTAGTAGTATGCCCTAGAGCATATCATTTAGTATGTATCTTATACATATTTTTATTAATAAAAGGCATTTCCACTTTTTCATTTATATAATATATTTATGTGTAATAGAAAAGGTCCATTGATATTTTGTTAGAAATATTATTCTTAAATTGTTAAGAATATGAGTGACAATATTTCTAGCACAAAGTATCATAAATAGGTTCACAATCGAGGATACTTCATAATAAGGACATGACTTATCCAGAAAGATTGTATTCATATTTGTTCCCAAGTTATTTATATGAGATATAAATAAGATGGAATGGTGAGTCTCATGCCATATAACAAACATGATAGGAACTTATAAATGATAAGTAGGCCGAACCAGTGACACTTATGACAAGCACATGGAGTTTACTCTTGTCAATGTTTTGTCATAAATCATATCAGTGCATATAATCTTTAGACCTGAGATAGCACAGTTATCTTGTATATAGGTAGTTTGAGTTTGATACTGCTTTCAAACTTGTACTATGTATGGGTATATAGGCATGTGTTGGCTCCTACTAGTTATATATGGAGGTAGGTGTTGATAAAGATGGAATCTGTTCCTCTAAGTAAATAGAGATAAAATCCTATGTTCATTTAATTGTTCTTAATGTTTCAAGTTCCTGGCCAGGATAGATAGATTTATTCAGAAAAGAGTTTCTGATGAGAAAATCTTTTTAATCAAGAACTGGAATTAAAAGAGAACATAATATTCATAGCAAATGGAGTTTGACATAAACCATGACTCCAGCTTGAGTTGGGATTTTGTAACAGAGAGATTCTAGTGCATGATTGTAACACCCCTATTTAAATAGCCTGGTATATTTCACTGTTCCGGTGACCGGAGTTGGTCCGGACAATTAAGGGATTAGAACCACACTTAAGACAACTAGAGAAGCCATAAGCACAAATAATTAGTAATGTTCAATTAGTTAAGTATAAATAAGAAAAACAGAACATAAGAGGTTAAACGAGCCGAGAGTCACAGCGATGGGTGACCTTCTCGGGAATGACTGCGAAGTCATTTTAAACTCAAATTTCGAACCGTAAAATGACTGCGAAGTCACAGCGGTCCTTAGGACCCTTATGAACACAGTGGAAAAGAGAAAATCACGAAAAAGAACTGTTAAGCCAGTCAAAGAATTAGGTCAGGGAGCCGGAAGAAATATGAAATTATTTGCAAACCGGGATGAATCGATGAGGGCAATTTGGTCAATTGACCCCGAGAGCTGACTCCTGACCTAACTGTCAAATAAAATTGGAGAAAAGAAAATTTTGGAATCGAGAATTAAATTAAAGAACCAATAGAAAAATAGAAAAAAAAAAAGAGAAAAATGAAAAAGTAAAAAGGTGATGACATCATGCATGACCTCATGCATGATGCCATAAATAAATAAATTAATTTAATTAATTAATTAGGTTTTTGTGGTCTTCCATAAACCAAAATAGATAAAAGAAAATAAAAGACAAAAAATTCATTTTAGCTCTTCTTCTTCCTTTGTGCCGCCCCACCTCCTCCTAAGTTCCTCCATGAATTTTCTTCATTTAAGCTTACACTTAAGCTTAAATTCCTTCACTTAATCTTCATAACTCCCCTAAAAACCTTACTAGAGCTTGCAATCTAAACTTAAGAACAAGAAAGAAAGAAGAAAGGAGGAGAAAAATTGAAGATTTGGTATTAAAGTTGAGGTAAGTGTATCAATTTAAAAGTTGAGATTTGATTGTTGTGTTTTGGTTTGAATTAGCTTGTAATATGTTTAAAATGAAAAGAAAAAGATTGTGAGGACCATTACTGAAATTTTGGCCTGGTTGAAGGAAGTATGATTTTGTATGGTTTGATGGATTTAAATGAGTTTATGGACCTCCATTAGTTGATTGATTATGGTTGATAGCTTTGAATTTAGTTAATTGCAACAATTAAGTGAGTTAGGGTTTTGGGACTTAGGGTTTGTGAACTAAAAATGTAAGAAATGAGTAAATGGCATCTTTGACCTATTGTGAAGTGAAATAATGGTCAATTATGACCAAATGAGTTGTGTGGGAATGGTAGGAAATTAAGTTCAATTCGGAGGTTGTATGCATGACCAAGTCAACTTTGAAGGACCAAAACTAAAATTTTACAAGTCCAATTGATATGGCACCAATTGGGGATGAAAATACACATAAAATGACACAATTTGCATTTAGGAACCATGCCAAAAAAGTGACCAAAACTTAGTGAACCAATTGACCAAAGTTGGATAAGAGCAGTCTGCCACTGTACAAACTGACAAAATGAACAGTGTTTGTTCTTTTGGTCATAACTCAAGCTAGGCAGGTCAAAATGACCTGAAATTTTACCTGAGGTTAGATGAAATATATTCCTAAAACTTTGATGAAGAACACAAGTCCAAATTCTGCCAGAAACCAAGCCATTTGGCCACCCTAAATTGGTAACCCAAATCTGCCAGCACCAAAATTACCCAGAAAATCAGGGTTGTTTTCCATCCGGCAGCCCTGGTTCAAATGGCCATAACATGAGCTAAAAAACTCCAATTGGGGTGATCCAAAAATGAGAATAAACTTAAGACATTAAGGAATATTTTCTATGAAGGAAGTTTTGTCAAATTCCAACAGTAAAATTACCAAAGGAACAGTGCAACTTGGAGCACCAAAACTAAAAATTTGACAATTTGGCCAAGAGGATTTAAGCTTTGAGAAAATGACCAAAACCAACAAATTTAATGACCAAAATGTGGTATGTGGGTGAAGTTGGAGTTCCCATACCGATTAAGCCTTAAAAAGTCAACAATTTGACTTGAATAGTGTAGTGAATAGTAACCCGAAACACAAAAACTTCGAGAACGTCAAAATTAGCACATTAAAGCTAGGTAAAAATGAAGTGAACTTATTTTTGGATTTATGCTAAGTTATGGTACTGAAACACTGTGAAATTGTGTGTTTCAGCTGAAAAAGACTTGGAGGCTCGGAGAAACTGAGTCAAGGCCTAGAGGCGACTCACGTCAGGTCTGTGCACAGTAATTTTTATTTGAATATATGATTCTTGAAAATTTGATTTTTTTTTTCAGCTAGTTACGAATTGTGTTGCCATTTATGATTGTGAATATGATTTTGAAAGCTTACCAGATTTCCAATAAATTATTTGCATAAATTGTTTTGAATTGATTTTATGTTCACACTTAGCATGACAGTATCACATTATTCCTCCTCCATTTATGGGGTTGAGATCGTTTATTTTCCTTCCTCTCTAGCTTGCCAGTTGAGGTTGAGATCGGATGAGTACTCATTAGCTAGCTAACCACCTCCCTCATTGATTTCGATTAATGGGGTTGTAGATTGCTTTATAGTGGTGTACAACACGGCATTGATCAGAAATTTTGTGTCATGGCTTAAGTTGTGTATGATTTTGGCAACACTGTGTTTAATGAATTATTTGACAAAATGGTGTTATTATGAGCTTTGATATTTATGAAATGTGATTGAGAAATATTTAAATTGTGTTTTGGTAAGGAATGATTATGTATCATATTTTAATTTTTTATTGTGCACCACTGAGTATTTTTATACTCAGCGATAGCTTATTTTGCTGTCGCAGATAAGAGCAAGGAGAAAGCAGCAGAGTGAGCTGCTATTAAATCGATGACTACTCTGGTCTTTTTGTATGGGTATTATTTTATACCCTTGTAGTTAATTTTGATGTAAATATAATAATGTTATATGTATCAATGTAAGTTGAGCAGTTGTAAATAAATTGTAATAATGTTATTTTGGATTTCCTTCTGTAAATTAATATTAGTACATGTGAATTTCATATTTTATGCTTGTGAATGGAGTTATTAAGTATTTTGAGATGATGAATTTTGATTTGGATTGTGGAATTGTTTTGAAGTGAATTGAATTGAGTTGATTTGTGATTTATTGGAGGATGGGAGCTGTGGAAAACTTTTGGAAGTGTTTTTTTTAGGTATTTGAAGAACGGTTTTCTCCAAATACAAATGGAACTCTGTCAAAATTTTTATAAAATTTGCGGCAAAATTAAAATGGACTAAAATTTTTACTAGTATTTAAACTTTGAATAAATGGTTTTTAATTCCTACCAAAATGCTCACCACTTTCAAAATGTAAGAAAATTGTTTTAAAATCCCTTATAAGGTACTTAATGAGTTATCGGTAGGTGAAGTTCGGTAGTTGTTTAAGTATTCTACGGGATCATGTTATGCCTTACAGAGGGGTAAGGTGTGACATGTTTTAGTGGTATCAGAGCATAGTTTTTTAATAAATTTTGACTATGTGTATGAACATTTTATTGATAAGTACAACTGCTCAAGTGTCTTTAATTGATACATATGACATATTTACATCATGAATATGCACTAACGGAGGTCAACCTCCTTGTGTTTGATCTCAGGAAGTAGAAAATATTGGAAAACGGAATGGAAGGAGGAGATCATTCCGAAGAACAATCTGTTGAGGCTGAGGTTCAAGGGGAAGCCCCAGCACTCCAGAATGTGAGTGGGTCAGCCACTCCAGCACCGCAGTTCTCTGCTCAATTTGTACAGCAGATGGCTGCGTTTTTCCAGTAAATGGCGGGTAATGTGCCACCCCAAGCTCAAATGCAGTACCTGCAGTACAACCACAGCCCTCAGCTCAGCAATATGAAAAATTGATGAAATTTGGGGCCATCGAGTTTAAAGGCACTGTGGATCCACTGGAGGCAGAACAATGGTTGGAAAGAATGGAACGAGTTTTCAGAAAACTGCAGTGTACGGAAGAGATGAAGTTCAAGTATTATGTTTCCTTATTACAAGGGGATGCATATGAATGGTGGAAGACCATCCCCCACAGCCTGGTTGAGCCACCTGTGCTGACATGGACAGACTTCCTGAGGGAATTCAAGCAGAAATGGGTTCCTGATGCATATGTAGATAAGAAATCGCAAGAATTCCTGAGTTTGAAACAAGGGGACCTAACCATAGTAGATTATGAGAGAGACTTCTCAAGGCTAAGCCACTATGCTGGAAGCTTAGTCTCCACCCCCAGAGACAGATGTAAGAGGTTTGAGTCCGGATTAAGGCCGAATTTGAGAATGAAAGTCGTGGGTTTTCGACATCAGAATTTTGCTGAATTGATTTCACAAGCCCTGGAATTGGAAAGAATAGAATCAGAAGGGGCAGTGAAGAAGGGTCCACAAGAGAAAGAGAAGACTGAAAAGACTACGGGACAAGCATCTGAGAGTGGCTCTGGAAAGAGGAAACAGTTTGGGGGATCCAGCTCCCGTAGATTCGGCAGAGGCAGATTTTCTGGCCAAAGATCACCCCGGTCTGGTCAGCTGACCCAACAAGCTTCTCGAGGATCTCTATCAGTACGACAGTGTGAAACTTATGGTAAAACTCATGGTGGGGTTTGTTTCAAGGTCACCGGTGCATGTTTTAACTGTGGATGGAGCAGACATTTCGCTAAGGATTGCACTAGTCCACGCCGGTCAGGATCTTTTGCTACATCCGAAGGATCAGCCCAAGTCTCTGCACCTAGAGGGTCACAGTCAGCTGCTAGAGGTAGAGGCAGAGGTAGGGGTCCTGGTAACACTCCTGGAAGTCAAAGCACTGTTAACCAACCAGCACCCAGTGGCGCACCAGTCAGAGTGTATACCATGCGTCAAAGGGAAGAAGCTGAAACATCAGACATTGTAGCTAGTAATTTCTCCATCCTTGACCAAGATGTGCATGTGTTATTTGATCTTGGCTCCACACATTCGTATGTTAGTGCTAGTGTGATGTGTTCTACTGCTATTCAGTGTGTACCAATGGACTATGATGTGCTAGTAACTAGTCCATTAGGCCAGGAGGTCAGGGTAAATAGGCTATATAGGGACTGTCCTTTGGTGATCCAAGGACACACTTTTTTGTCTAATTTAATTGAAATGCCCTTCAGAGATTATGACATTATCTTGGGCATGGATTGGTTAGCCAGGCATCATGCGATGATTGATCAGATCAAGATCACTTTTGGTCTTCCTCAGTATGGTGATGTAGTAATACATGGGGAGAGACAGTTATTACCTTCAAACATCATTTCAGCTGCACTGGCCAGGAAAATGATTAGAAAAGGGTGTGAGGTGTACTTGGCACATGTGATAGACACCTCAGTATGGTGATGTAGTAATACATGGGGAGAGACAGTTATTACCTTTAAACATCATTTCAGCTGCACTGGCCAGGAAAATGATTAGAAAAGGGTGTGAGGTGTACTTGGCACATGTGATAGACACCCAAGTGGGGAGTCCAAAGATCGAGGACATTCCTATCAGATGTGACTTTCCGGATGTGTTTCCAGATGAATTGCCAGGATTACCTCCAGAAAGAGAAGTACAGTTTGAAATTGATGTTATGCTTAGTGTGGACCCAATCTCCATAACACTATACAGAATGGCACCAGCAGAACTAAAGGAATTGAAAGTATAGTTGCAAGAGTTGCTTGACAAGGGCTTCATCTGCCCTAGTGTGTCACCTTGGGGAGCGCCAGTATTGTTTGTTAAGAAGAAGGATGGCACTCTCCGGTTATGCATTGACTATCGGTAGTTGAATAAGGTGACAATAAAGAATAGATATCCATTGCCCCGCATTGATGACTTATTTGATCAGTTGAGAGGTGCAACTGTGTTCTCCAAAATTGACCTGAGATCAGGTTATTATCAGTTGAGGGTACAAGAGCAGAGTATTTCTAAAACTGCCTTCAGAACCCGCTATGGTCATTATGAGTTCTTGGTTATGCCATTCGGGTTAACTAATGCTCCGGCTGCTTTTATGGATCTGATGAACACTATCTTCAGATCATACCTCGACCAGTTTGTTGTGGTATTCATAGATGATATATTGGTCTATTCGAGGAATGCAGAAGAGCATGATAGACATCTGCAGATTGTACTGCAGACTTTGAGGGAGAAATAACAATACGTCAAATTGTCGAAATGTGAATTTTGGCTGAAGGAGATATCCTTTTTGGGGCACATAGTATCAGCAGAGGGTATTAAGGTAGATCCTAGCAAGATTGAAGCCGTCCTTAATTGGAAGCCACCCAGAAATGTCACAGAGATTCACGATTTCAAGGGTTAATGGATACTACCGTCGATTTGTGAAGGGATTCTCCATGTTGGCATCTCCATTGACCAAGCTACTTAGAAAGGATGTGAAATTTCAGTGGACAGACAAATGCCAACAAAGTTTTGATGAGTTGAAGAGATGTTTGACTGAGGCTCCAGTCCTGACTTTACCTACACCGGGTAAAGACTATACAGTTTACAGCTATGCTTCTCACAATGGGTTAGGTTGTGTGTTGATGCAAGATCGAAATGTCATTGCCTATGCATCACGCCAGCTAAAACCGCATGAGAGGAATTATCCGACACATGACTTGGAGCTTGCAGCCATTGTGTTTGCTCTTAAGATCTGGAGTCATTATTTGTATGGGAAGAAGTGTTACATCTATACAGATCATAAGAGTTTGAAGTATTTGGGCACCCAAAAAGAGTTGAATTTGAGACAGAGGAGATGGTTAGAGTTGATAAAAGACTATGATTGCCAGATAGACTATCAGTCAGGGAAAGCTAATGTTGTAGCTGACGCCCTAAGTCGTAAGACTATGGCAAGTCTACAGGTTACTCCTTTGTCTTTGGTACATGAGTTGAGATAATTACATGCCAGTTTAGAGATTAATGATGATGGGCAGACAGCAGTTGCATGGCATGTACAGCCAGTGTTAATTGATCAGATCAGAATAGCTGCTCAGAATGATGAAAGGTATCATAAGCTGTTGGAAGAAGTCCGGCAGGGCAAGAAACCAGAGTTCTCAATCAGAAATGATGGTTTACTGCTACACCAGGGCAGAATGTGTGTTCCTAATGATGTTGATTTGAGGCAGATCATTTTGAAGGAAGCACATGAGTCTCCTTTTGCCATGCACCCTGGTGGTACAAAAATGTATAGAGGGCTAAAGGAGCATTACTGGTGGATGGGTATGAAGAGAGATGTGGCAGAGTTTGTATCCAAATGCCTGACTTGTCAGCAAGTAAAGGCAGAGCATCAAGTACCAACTGGGTTGTTACATCCACTACCAGTGCCAGAATGGAAATGGGAAAGAATAACTATGGATTTTGTAATGGGACTTCCGAGGACACAGAAGAGTCATGATGCAGTATGGGTCATTGTCGACAGACTAAGTAAGTCTGCTCATTTTCTGCCAGTCCGAATGGACTACAGTTTAGATAGATTGGCCAAGTTGTACATTGATGAGATTGTGAGACTTCATGGAGTGCCAGTGTCCATTGTATCAGACAGAGATCCTAGGTTCACTTCTAGATTCTGGGGTAGTCTTCAGAGAGCCCTAGGAACTAGATTGAACTTCAAGATCTTGCATTCCACCCACGCATGCATGGCCACCGAGAGGGTAATTCAGATCTTGGAGGACATGCTACAGGCTTGTGTGATTGAGTTTAAGGGTAGTTGGGATACACACTTGCCTTTGATTGAGTTTGCTTACAACAACAGCTACCAATCAAGCATTGGGATGCCTCCATATGAAGCTTTGTATGGCAGAAAATGTAGAACTCCGTTGTGTTGGGATGACGTGGGTGAAAGAAAAATGATTGGACACGAAATTGTTCAACAGACTGAAGAGAAAATCAGGGTGATTAGAGATCGACTTAAAGCTGCATCAGACCGTCAGAAGTCCTATATTGATTTGAAAAGAAGGGATATTGAGTATGCAGTGGGTGAGAAAGTTTTCCTCAAGGTTTCTCCTTGGAAGAGGTTTTCCTCAAGTCCTCGTTTTATCGGGCCATATGAGGTATTAGAAAGAGTGGGTCCTTTGGCTTATCATTTGGCACTACCTCCAGAGTTGGAGAAGATACATAACGTCTTCCATGTGTCTATGTTGAGGAGGTATCGATCAGACCCATCTCATGTATTACCAGTAGAAGAAATTGAAGTGAATCCAAACCTCACATATGAAGAAGAACCCATAAAGATTCTGGTTTATAAGGTGAAGCAGCTACGGAACAAGCAGATACCATTGGTAAAAGTGCTGTGGAACCATCATTCGGGCCAGGAGGCTATTTGGGAATGAGAGGAGGACGTGAGGAGACAACACCCACAGCTGTTCAGAGATTGATACCAGGTAAAATTTCGAGACGAAATTTATTTTAAGGGGAGGAGAATTGTAACACCCCTATTTAAATAGTCTGGTATATTTCACTGTTCCGGTGACCGGAGCCGGTCCAGAAAATTAAGGGATTAGAACCACACTTAAGACAACTAGAGAAGCCATAAGCACAAATAATTAGTAATGTTCAATTAGTTAAGTATAAATAAGAAAAACAGAACATAAGAGGTTAAACGAGCCGAGAGTCACAGCGATGGGTGACCTTCTTGGGAATGACTGCGAAGTCATTTTAAACTCAAATTTCGAATCGTAAAATGTAACGCCGCGGTCCTTAGGACCCTTATGAACACAGAGGAAAAGAGAAAATTACGAAAAAGAACTGTTAAGCCAGTCAAATAATTAGGTCAGGGAGCCGGAAGAAATATGGAATTATTTGCAAACCGGGATGAACCGGCGAGGGGCAATTTGGTCAATTGACCCCGAGAGCTGACTCTTGACCTAACTGTCAAATAAAATCGGAGAAAAGAAAATTTCAGAATTGAGAATTAAATTAAAAAACTAAAAGAAAAATAGAAAAAAAAGAGAAAAATGAAAAAGTAAAAAGGTGATGACATCATGCATGACCTCATGCATGATGCCATAAATAAATTAATTAATTTAATTAATTAATTAGGTTTTTGTGGTCTTCCATAAACCAAAATAGATAAAAGAAAATAAAAGGAAAAAAAAATTCATTTTAGCTCTTCTTATTCCTTTGTGCCGCCCCACCTCCTCCCAAGTTCCTCCATGAATTTTCTTCATTTAAGCTTACACTTAAGCTTAAATTCCTTCACTTAATCTTCATAACTCCCCTAAAAACCTTACTAGAGCTTGCAATCTCAACTTAAGAACAAGAAAGAAAGAAGAAAGGAGGAGAAAAATTGAAGATTCGGTATTAAAGTTGAGGTAAGTGTATCAATTTAAAAGTTGAGATTTGATTGTTGTGTTTTGGTTTGAATTAGCTTGTAATATGTTTAAAATGAAAAGAAAAAGATTGTGAGGACCATTATTGAAATTTTGGCCTGGTTGAAGGGAGTATGATTTTGTATGGTTTGATGGATTTAAATGAGTTTATGGACCTCCATTAGTTGATTGATTATGGTTGATAGCTTTGAATTTAGTTAATTGCAACAATTAAGTGAGTTAGGGTTTTGGGACTTAGGGTTTGTGAACTAAAAATATAAGAAATGAGTAAATGGCATCTTTGACCTATTGTGAAGTGAAATAATGGTCAATTATGACCAAATGAGTTGTGTGGGAATGGTAGGAAATTAAGTTAAATTCGGAGGTTGGTCATGCTGCTAGCAGCATGACCAAGTCAACTTTGAAGGACCAAAACTGAAATTTTACAAGTCCAATTGATATGGCACCAATTGGGGATAAAAATACACATAAAATGACACAATTTTCATTTAGGAACCATGCCCAAAAAGTGACCAAAACTTAGTGAACCAATTGACCAAAGTTGGATAAGAGCAACACATCAGATAAATCGACCAAATGAATGCTGTTTGTTCATTTGGTCATAACTCGAGCTAGGCAGGTCAAAATGGCCTGAAATTTTACCAGAGGTTAGATGAAACCTAAAACTTTCATGAAGAACACAAGTCCAAATTCTGCCAGCAACCAAGCCATTTGGCCACCCCAAGTTGGTGACCCAAATCTGCCAGCACCAAAATTACCCAGAAAATCAGGGTTGTTTTCCATCCGGCAGCCCTGGTTCAAATGGCCATAACTTGAGCTAAAAAACTCCAATTGGGGTGATCCAAAAATGAGAATAAACTTAAGACATTAAGGAACATTTTCTATGAAGGAAGTTTTTTCAAATTCCAACAGTTAAATTACCAATGGGACAGTGCAACTTGGAGCACCAAAACTGTAAATTTGACAATTTGGCCAAAAGGATTTAAGCTTTGAGAAAATGACCAAAACCAACAAATTTAATGACCAAAATGTGGTATGTGGGTGAAGTTGGAGTTCCCATACCTATTAAGCATTAAAAAGTCAACAATTTGACTTGAATAGTGTCACACCCTACCCCTCTGTAAGGCATGACATGATCCCGTAGTATACCTAATGAATTACCAACTCCGTCTACTGATAACCCATTAAATACACTATTAGGGATTTTAAAAACTTTTCTTACTTCTTTTATAGTGGTGAGCACTATTTACAGGTGTTAAAAATGTTTTTGAACTGAAGTGATAGAACTAACACATTTGAATTATTTGGAATTTCTGTAAAAATTTTGGCAGAGTGCCATCTGTATTTTGGATAACACAATTTTTCAAAAAACCTGTAAAAGGCACTTCAATATATTTCCAAATCTCAACTCCAATATATTTCTCAACACAACATATTTCTCAACTCAAATCCACAGTGATTTCTCAAAGACTGAGATAAAAGAAATATAATACAATTTTTACAAGTCAAAATAACTCATAATTTACTTACAACTTCAATGTACACTTTTAATTTACAACTGCTCAAAACCAAAATAATATATACATACAGTGGTTATACATTACAGTACAAAATGCAAAATGTGGTATACTCGTTATACTCGATAATCTCTTGCTGGATGTACTAGCAGTCTAATCTGCTGCCTGTCCGTCTGCCTACCTGCGACAGCAATGAAAAGCTATCGCTGAGACAATGTCTTAGTAGTGTACAACATTAACCAAATACAACTTTAAATCACAAATCACAAGTTATATAAATAGTGGATACTTAAAACCGTAGTTAAATTCAAGACAGTAAATGTCAACAAGAATTTAAACTCCTTTTCTCAATATCACAATAATTTCAATAAATCAAATCATGATTAAATTCAAAAGACAGTGAATGTCAATAAGAATTTAATTCCATTTCACAATCTCATAATACATATCAATAAATCACACACAGCTTAATCATGTTCCAAAGTTCAATTCATCCCAAAAGCCGATGGCTAATGAGGTATTCAATTCGTCCCAAAAGTCGATGACTAATGAGGAATAACATAGCTAGCTAGTAAAAATATGAGTACTCATCCAATTCGTCCTCATCAGGCACAGACCTCAACACTTCAGCCAGAGAGGGAATTAAATTCGTCCCACTAGACAAGCTAGTGAGGAATACAATCAATATACATGATAGCTGTGGTTTCAAACCATTTCCAATGCTTTTCAATCAATAAGTATCCATCAATATCATTCAAACAATTTCTCACAATTTCAAACCATTTACAGTGCTTTTCAAGCGATAAATATCCATTCAAACACATTTCCACAATTTAAAACAATAATGTACAAATAGTCATAATTCATTTCAATTGAAAAATTCAAAAGAAATAGTTGTTGTGCACAAACCTCTAATAACTATCTCCTGGTCTGGACTCAGTGTTTCCTTCCCTTTTCCTGAGTCTTTGCTAACTGAGAAACACAATTTGAAGTGTTTCAGTATTCATTTAAACTGTCTCTAATGATAATGCTTGATAAGTAATTCACTAAATTCTAATATTTGCTTAGTCAACCTAATATGTCGACCCTCGATGCATTCTAGGTAAATTAGACAGTGAATGTTATTAATATGTCACATTCGATAGTATTTTAGGGTTGGTACATGTTACCAAATTCATTTCTATGTATTTTGCATTTTCTTGCAATTTGCTAGATTCTGGGATACTAGTTTGACCTAGCTGGACGACCTAGTTCCCTCAGTTTTCTGGTTTTGGTCAAAACTACAAACTTGTAGATCTATGTCTTATGGAACTCAAGGCAAAATTTTAGGTCATTCTGAGTTATGTAGACCAAGTTATGGTCATTTTACTATTGCTGGTCAAATTGCACCAAAATTGATCACTTTAGGTCATTTTAGGTCATTTTAGGTTCGGCCAGTTTTTGGACCCGAACTTGTGCAAGCTTTTTGACTTTCTTATGGTCATTTCTGGGCTTTGGTGTCTTCATAAGACTTGTAGATATGGGTATTAACTATTCATGATTAAAATTTCAGGTCAATTGGACCTGTTTTGAGTGAGTTATGGCCTAAAAACTAACTGCTGCCCAAATGGTCAATTTTCAGGCCTCAATTACACTTAATCCGGATTTGGTCATTTTTCAAGCTACCTTGCAAGCAGAATTTTGGCAAGCTTTCTTCATAAAATTTGGCACATTTTGTGCCTATTTTCACCTCCAATTGGTCTCATACCAATTGGAGCCACACACTTAATGTTATAGGCCTAAAACTCAAACTGCCTTATTACAATTCTTGCATACACATCAAGCATCACTTTTAATACTCACCAAACTTAACATTCAAACCAATTTTGGTTGTACCACAACCTAAACATAATTTACAACATTTTATAGGTCATTTTGGCAGCTTACAATTACATTCAATGTGCACCAACAAGTGCAGAATTTGTCCAATTCAATTTACAATAATTCAATCACCAATTCAAGCTCATTTACATGTCCCACTTTACACCACCATACATACACTCAAACTGCCATAACAACCAACACATTTTAACATCATTATTCCATAAACCAAGCATGAATTCCAGCATTCCTCAAGAGTTAGCAAACTGCCACAATGGTACACTTACATTCCATTACTTTCCAAGCTTTAAATCTCATTTTACATTTACATATACTAAGTATAAATTACCCAAACAATTTCCTATACAATATACATTTAATCAATCATTTAATTCACCATTTACAAGCATAAATAAACTGCCTTCAAGGTGTTTTCATGGCTGCCAAAAGTACACACCATCATAACTCACCAAAAACTCAAAATTTCTTCATCAATCATTTTATCTCAAGCTTCCCATAAACTTTACTTAAGAAAAAACATAATTTAAACACTTACCTATTGTTGGGGCTTGTTAAATCTTCACCAAATTTCTTTCTTTTTATTCCCTATAATCTGCCCAAGAGGTGTGGTCCAAGTTTAATGAAGAGAATTTATGGTTTTATGTTGAAAATGGGAGAGAATTAAGCTTTGCATGGAAAATTTTCCATGGAGAATTGGGAGTGACAATAGGCCATTGTTGGAAGCTTGAAGAAAATGAGTTAGTTAGTGGAGAAATCTGCCCATTTAATGGTTATTATAATCCTTAGTGCTCCACTCACCAATTATAAACTATATTATATGTTTAAATGTGTTAATTAGTCAATTTACCCTCCATTTTTACTATTTACATTAGGTACCCCGAAATTAATTTTTCATTATATTTTCCAAGTGTAATATTATTTATTTTTAATGGACATTTAGGTCAAAAGACAACTTGGGATGTCAAATGACCACAATGCCCCTGTTCGGGTTGTATTCCCGATTTTTCAGTAACACCGGGTTTTGTCCATTTTTCGATTTCTCACTTTTCTTTGTACTAATTATTTAATTTTCATTTAATATTTCTAATGATATTTATACTTTAATAGGGGTCTATTTAAGTCCTAAAAATATTTTCCAGGGTTCCCCGCGGTCCATGTGACACCCCTTACCCGACTACAGTGTAGCCGAGCAAGCAATGCCACTCGGTGTGCCGGAGCACTCTATTTTATCTTAATTCATTTTTATCATAGTTTTGAAAATAACTTGCGAAATATAATTCATTTATTGAAATTGTAATTTATTTGAAGTTCCAAAAATTTTAAAGAAAATCCGGCAGAGTACCGGCTAAAAATGGAGAAAACCGTTCTTCGGAACCTGTGAAAAACACTTCCTATATTCATATTCAATCATCTCAATTCCATTTATCAAAATCTCAACATTTTTCAACCATTCATTTCTCAATCATTCATCACATGTGATAATCATATATAAATTACAGATAAACATTCACTTTTCCATTTATAAACACAATTCTCATTATTTACATGAACATCAAATTACATTTCATAAGTTCATTTACACATGAGAAAATAAAATCAATTACAAAATACCAAAATGACACCTAGTGTCCTACCAATGCACTGCAGACGGTGAGGTGACACAGACACTATGCAGAACTGTGAATGGCCTTACCCAATCTGTGGTCTACTGGGCCCTCTGTCCAAATCTTCAATACCTACGCGTTGCAAAAGCGATGCGCTAAGCATAAAGCTTAGTGGTGCCAATAATACAAGAAAATATAATATGCAAATAAAAATCATAATTTCTTAGCCATTGTGTTCATAAGAACTGAATAATTACTAACTTAATATTTAGTCGAGGGCTAATCATGTTTTATGATATTAACTTCTTCATGCATTTCGTTAATTATTTTCTTCATGATCTTGAGCTTCTTTGTATTTTTGTAATCATTCCTGATTCTTAATTTTCGTATTTTCTTTAATAATCAGTTCAATCACAGTTATACTTTTCCATGCCCAAGTAACCTATAATCGACGATCGGATCGATAACGGGTCGTTGGCATCGACACCGCGGTGCCTCGGGCCGTCATACCATGGGACGCAGAATGTCAACCACGTATGCAGTCAGTATGGCTAAAAAGCCATGATATCACATAATTGGCATAAAAGCCATGAATACGGGCATAAAAGCCATGAATACGGGCATAAAGCCATGAATACAGGCATAAAGCCTTTCGCAGTACTGCTAAAACAATACCCTATTGGCATGCCAAACTATCCAAACCAATCTTGTTAGGTATACTAGGGCATTTAATATTTTAAAATATTAATATATTGTGCTTTATGACTTCATTATTTCATGATAAATTTCAATCATAATTCATACATTCATTTGATCATTTATTTGATCACAATTCACATCAATTATCCTTTTATACCATTGTACTCAAAATACTTCTCCTCTTTACAATAATGAGAACTAATGTCTCATTCATACATTAATACGGTTTATTTGTCCATTCATTATGTTATTCATATTGATCACATCAATTAGGTGACTTATCTTTCATGTTTCAAGTAATCCATGAATATTTCATGGATTTCAAATTTATGGCCTAAATTTCTTTTTAACAATTTTGACTAGGATGCATAGTCCATATTTGTCATACAATTCTAAGCATTTAAGCTTAGAATTGGTTCTAGGTCTTCATCTTAATTTACTAATCATTTTGATTACTATTCACCTTACTAGTCAACCAAAATGTTGACCTTTTTATACTTAATGGATATATTAATTCTTATTATATCAAGATCCCACATTTTGAGTTTTACATTTGCTAATATTAATTGCCAATTGCAATTTAAAGTCCCCTAGATGCATTTCTAATTTCAAATTTTGAATTTCAAGTTTTGGTGTCACTATTCATTTCATTAGTCAACTAAAATGTTGACTTTTGCATAAACAATAGGTACATTGGTTTTAATACTCCCAACATACCACATTTTGTATTCAAAACTTGTTGGTTTTGGTCACTTTCTCAAAGCTTAGGTCATTTTGGCAAAATTGCCAATTTTTGGTTTTGGTGGCAAAATCACCTCATTGGTCAACAAAAATGTTGACTTTTGCATAGAAAATATGTACATTGACTTTGGCACTTCAAACATACCTCATTTTTCATTTAAAACTTGTTGGCATTAAGCATTAATACCATTTCTAAGCTTAAACCAAGAGAAGCAAAATTTTCAATTTTGCTAACTCAACTTTACTATTCCATTGGGCACTATTGCAGTAGGAATTTGAGGAAATGGTAAACATGAAAGTTGTTCCTTATTTTGTCTAGTTGAATTTCCTTTTTTGAATCACTCCATTTAGAGTTTTGTAGCTCAAGTTATGGCCAAAATAAGTTTACTGTTCACGTGCACTGTTCATGCTGAGATTTTGGGTCTGGCAGATTTTTGGTCTAACTTTGGTCAGTAATTTGATCAAGTTAAGTTCATAATTTGGTCTAACTTTCTTCATATGAAATGTTCTACTATGCCTTAGGTTTCCATCGGTTCAAGAATCGCCTAAATCCGAGTTTTCTAGAGAGAGTTATAGTCCTCCAAACATTGCTGCTCAAATGAAAATTCTGGAAATCTCAGTACAGTAAACTTCACTTTGCTCAATGATTTGATTAGGTTCTGGTCATAATTTGGGGTAGGTTTCTTCATGAAAGTTGTTTGTCTATGTCTTAACTTGTTGCTGTAAAACTTTCAGGTCAATTGACCATATCTACAGTGAGTTATGGCCAAATGAACAGTTACTGTTCATTTGGTCATTTCTGCAGGGGCTGTTTGCAGGGTATCCGGATTGGGGCCAAGTTTTGGTCCTCTTGCTTTGGTCTTTTGGGCATGGTTTCTTCTGCAAAAATATGCCATTATAAGCCTAGTTTCATTTCCAATTGGCCAAACATCAATTGGACCTACACAGCCAAAGTTATGGCTGTGCAAGTGGACTGAATTTTCAGTCCCTCTGCTACTGTCCTAGGGCAGCCTACAACTTCACTTTGCAATCCAATTTTTCAGTCCATAATATGGTCAATTTACCTAAAATAGTCACTAATTGACCATTAAAATGTGCTCTAACAATTTCATAAGCCAAATCAATTTTTCACTTCTCAAAACCCTAATGTCCAATTCAATTTACCCATAAACCTCAATTAGCACACTAGTTCAACATCCATGCATATTCATACCTTAAACATCATTTTTATCCACTCTAAATTCATTAAAACAATCAAACTCATCCTTCCTTAGGGCTTCCAAAAATTCAAGGGATGCATACACTTAACTTTTATTCATTTAATTTACAATTTCTCACTTATTTCAAGCTTCTAACATGGAATCAAAGAAGTATATATATAAGTAGGCACTAACCTCACTTTAACCTCTTGTAGGGCAGATTTCTCCAAGTTAAATCTTCATTTTCTTGTACTCTCTTGGCTGCAAAACACTTCCTCTAGGTCCAAGGATTCATTTTAGTGTTGGGGTCTTGAGGAAATATGGTGAGGAAGCATGAGAAATGAAGCTTTTGTTTGAAAATCAATGGAGGGAGAAGAGGGAGAGATTCACGTTTTGGCTGAAGAAGAAGAAGGAAACAGCAGAATTTTGAGTCCATTTGTCTCTTTTAATTGTTTAAAAAAAAGACTTATTGAATGGTGATTGGTGGAGGGTATGTAAATGACATCATGTGATGTCATTATCCCTAATTTCCTTCATTTTTCTTTTCTTTTCTTTTCTACCACATTTCAATTTAATTTTTAGCAATATTTCTTCATATTTTATGTCATATTAATTATTTACTTAACTGGACAAGTCGGCCAAAAATCACCTCTGAAGACGAAATGACCAAAATGCCCTCCGTTTGGCTTAACGAGTCAAAATTGTCTGTACCGATTGAAAAATTTTTCTAAATATTTTCTTGGCATTCTAATGCCATAGGAACCTCAATGACCCTTCTCTGAAGTCCCAAAAATTATTTTATGAATTTTTCCCCGGGTCTAGGGCTCCTCGTTGCGAGAACCGCAACTTCCCTCCGGTTACCCATCGCTTGGGCACCGGCTCATTTGACTTGGTTGTATTTTATTTCTAAAATTTTTACTAAATTTTTCTTATTAATATTTGAGTTAATTATGGTTCCTGACTTTAGTTTAAATATTTTTCCGGATGTTTTAGTTGTCCGGACCGACACCGGTCACCGGAACAGTAGAATGTACGGAGTTGCTACGGAGAGGGTGTTACAGTCCAGGGCTAGTCAACGGTCCACGCCGTGACTTCCCGGTGCGGTCACCCATCGCTATGGTTCTCGGCTCGCTTAACTTGGTTGCATTTCTTTACTATTTTTTTTCCTTTGTTTTTCTTGTATTTTCTTTTCTTGTATTTCATTATGTTATGTCTCCTCACTCATCTCGCAGTTAGTTCTAGGTATTCTAGCTGTCCGGACAACACTGATCACCAGAACAGTAGAACGCACTACCGAATTTAGGGGTGTTACAAATAGTGTAGTGAATAGTAACTCGAAACACAAAAACTTCGAGAACGTCGAAATTAGCACATTAAAGCTAGGTAAAAATGAAGAGAAATTTATTTTTGGATTTATGCTAAGTTATGGTACTGAAACACTGTGAAATTGTGTGTTTCAGCTGAAAAAGACTTGGAGGCTCGGAGAGACTGAGTCAAGGCCTAGAGGCGACTCACGTAAGGTCTGTACACATCAATTTTTATTTGAATAAATGATTCTTGAAAAATTGATTTTTTTTGAGCTAGTTACGAATTGTGTTGCCATTTATGATTGTGAATATGATTTTGAAAGCTTACCAGATTTCCAATAAATTATTTGCATAAATTGTTTTGAATTGATTTTATGTTCACACTTAGCATGACAGTATCACATTATTCCTCCTCCATTTATGGGGTTGAGATCGTTTATTTTCCTCCCTCTCTGGCTTGCCAGTTGAGGTTGAGATCGGATGAGTACTCATTAGCTAGCTAGCCACCTCCCTCATTGATTTCGATTAATGGAGTTGTAGATTGCTTTGTCGTGGTGTACAACACAGCATTGATCGGAAATTTTGTTTCATGGCTTAAGTTGTGTATGATTTTGGCAACACTGTGTTTAATGAATTATTTAACTAAATGGTGTTATTATGAGCTTTGATATTTGTGAAATGTGATTGAGAAATATTTAAATTGTGTTTTGGTAATGAATGATTATGTATCATATTTTAAATTTTTATTGTGCACCACTGAGTATTTTTATACTCAGTGATAGCTTATTTTGCTGTCGCAGATAAGAGCAAGGAGAAAGCAGCAGAGTGAGCTGCTATTAAATCGATGACTACTCTGGTCTTTTTGTACGGGTATTATTTTATACCCTTGTAGTTAATTTTGATTTGTGATTTATTGGAGGATGGGAGTTGTGGAAAACTTTTGGAAGTGTTTTTTTTAGGTATTTGAAGAATGGTTTTCTCCAAATACAAACGGAACTCTGTCAAAATTTTTATAAAATTTGCGGCAAAATTAAAATGGACTAAAATTTTTACTAATATTTAAACTTTGAATAAATGGTTTTTAATTCCTACCAAAATGCTCACCACTTTCAAAATGTAAGAAAATTGTTTTAAAATCCCTTGTAGGGTACTTAATGAGTTATCGGTAGGTGAAGTTCGGTAGTTCATTAAGTATTCTATGGGATCATGTTATGCCTTACAGAGGGGTAAGGTGTGACAATGATAACATATGATTATAGGTTCATTTAAGGTAAACCTTATTACTAATTGGGTGGCCATGGCATGCTATGCTAGGTGTTAACCATGGTCTATGAGGTTCATAAAATGATTTAGAGAAATCATTTATGGTAAGAAAGAGTTCTGATGATATTAAGAGTTGATATCATGTCTCATTTCCAATTAGTGATGAGCCTAGTAAGTCACACACATACACAAGTTATCACCTATTTAAATATGATTTAATTAATTAATTAAAGAGTTTAATTGATTAATTAAATAGGTTTGGTTTGCAATTAAATTGCAAAGTCCCTAGCATGACTTGAAACCAAATATAGATTATTGGATGTATAGTATAAGTTAAATTTATATTTAAAGTGTTTAAATATGAATTTAATTAATGAGAAATTAATTAATAGAGATTAATTAATTAATTTATATTTGATATAAATTGATTAGAAGAAGAAAAATAATTATTTTGGGTTAAGAACTCAAAATTAAGACACAGGGGCATTTTGGTCATTTCATTACAGACACGTGGCACCATGAGATGGTGACACATGGGATTACACATAAGCTTGCCAAATGTTTTTAATCATGTAAGATGATTAAAATCAAGATTAAATATAGGTTTGACACTTGGCACAATGTGATTGGGTCACTTAAACCTAGAGCTAATCAAAGGGTAACATGTGGCAAGGGTTTAATGTGTTAACCTAGCTATTTAAGTGTTGTTATGAAAAGAAAAGCAACCAGCAGCCACTCGTCTCCTTTGTCACGCCACTTTGAGGCTTTTCATCTATTCTTCCTCATCTCTCATCAATTCAAAGAGATTAGCCATCAATCTCTTGAATTAAGAACACTAGAAATTGTTTCTAGTGTCCTGTTTACATCTCTAATCTCTTAAAAGGCAGAACTTGAATTTCTAATTAATAGAAAAAGCTTTAGAAGCTGTTCAAGGGCTGCCATAGGTGTTCTTGGTGTGGAGAAGCTAGAGGGACAACATCTGGTGTCCTGAAGACGAATCTCTAAGGCGCAGACACGCTGCAATGCATCAAGAGGTTAGTGTAATCGTTCTTGATATTTAATCTAGGGTTCTAAAATTAATCTGATTAATTTTAAAATCTTAAATGGCAAATACAGATCCAAAAACATATTAAAAGAGTTTTAATATGTTGTTTATCATTGAAATCAAATAGATAAAAATAAATCTTGCATGATGCATGTGACCCTAGGTGAAAAATTTTGAATTCAATGGTATAAACTTGTGTTTTTCACGCTTCCGTTCCTTCAGGAGCTTCGTCTGGACGACCTCTTTCACAAGCAGCTAGAATACTACTCCAATCGTTGGAGAAGAACAAATCAATGCAGGGCAATCTTGATTTGGCAAAAGTAGTGAGCGCTAAGATCTATTTCCCTGAGGATTGGACCAAAATATGTCTTGAAAATATTGATGATCTTCTCAGCCTTTGAATGAGCTTGAGCTCAGAAGCAATGGCAACCCAGCACGCTGTCAGAGAGAAGGTTTATCTTATGAAGAGGGAGATGTTAAGGCTATCTTAAAACATGGTGTCAATGCAGAACCAACTCTCTACCTTGAATGTCTGAGTCATTGAGCTGGAAGAACAAATGAAGTCTTACGAAGAGAAGGCAGCTCAATTAGAAAAGGAGTTGGATGATGTCTGGGTTAAGTTCTCCGAAGATATTCAAGCAAAGGATGAGGAAGCTATAACAAAAGAAGCTAGGGCTTATGTGAAAGCTCATGGTGATCTCTTTGTCGAGCTTATCAAATGTTATCCCGATGAGGACTTCGCTTGGCTTGAGGAACTTGCTCCGGGTGCTGAAGCTGAGAGTGAGGGCGAACAAGAGAGAGAGGAGGGAGTAAATGTTGAAGATGTAACTAAAGAGCAGGCTAGGGAAGATCCTCCTACCGAATGACTTGTGTTCTTTGTTTCCTGGGATGAATTTTAAATTTCTTTTTTGTTTGTGATTAAATCTTGGTAAGATCAAAAAATATTAAATTATAAATGAGTATTGAATCAACCCCCACTTGATCGAATAAGCTCGGACACGGAACTTAAGATCGGTTATTAATCGTGAAACAACTGTTTAAAGGGATCGGATAAATTTAATCGCAAGTGCAAGATCGAAAAACCTTGTGACCGAGAACTGATTAAAACTTAGACACATATATAAAAATGATTTGAGAACAGGCCCTAATCTGAATTTGATGAGCTCAGAACTGCATATTAAAGATCAGTTAAAGCATTAACTTGGTTAAAACACTTGAACAATTCGAGTGAGGTAACTAGTCACAAAACGTCTCAAAATTTGGAATCTTGAACGTGAGGAGATCAAAAAACAAAATACAAAATCAGATGGTTGAAAAATTAATCAAAACAAGTCGGGGAAATCGGAAAACACTTTGTTTGAGTGTACTTTGAAGTTTATTATTTATCTGGGAGTTTACTATCTCAGAGAAAATGACCTGGGGTCGGATAACTAGTTGAGATGGATCGAATGCCTACTAGGGTGATTGACATAATTGCAATTATTCAAACTATGATTTTGAAGATTGACCAAAATATGGTGTCCACAGCTGCCCCTCTTTACATGTTTTCTATTAAAGGGAATGAAATTCTCTTTCATAGGAATCATGTAAAGATTTTGAACCATATTTTGGGTGAGTGGGATGCAGGAATTAGAATCAACCTGAATATTAAATTCAGAGGTTGATAATGGAAATTAAAATGCTGAAAATTAAAATCAACTTGGATCTTGAATCCAGAGGTTGATGATAGGAAATTAAATGCTAAAAATTAAAATCAACTTAGATCTCAAATCTAGATTTCGATAACAAAAATTAAAATGCAAAAAATTAAAATCAACTTGGATCTTGGATCCAGAGGTTGATGATAAGAAATTAAATACTGTAAATTAAAATCAACTTGGATCTCGAATCCAGAAGTTGATAATGAAAATTAAAATACTGAAAATTAAAATCGATTTGGATCTTGAATCCAGAGGTTGATGGCAAGAAATTAAAATCAACTTGAATCTTGAACCCAAAGGTTGATGGCAAAAAATTAAAATGCTGAAAATTAAAGACAACTTGGATCTTGAACCCAGAAGTTGATGGTAAGAAATTAAAATACTAAAAATTAAAATCAACTTAGATTTTGAACCCAGAGGTTGACGATAAGAAATTTAAATCTGAAAATTAAAATCAACTTGGATCTTGAATCCAAAGGTTGATGAAGTGAAATTAAAATGCTGAAAATTAAGGTCAACTTGGATCTTGAATCCAGAGGTTGATAACAAGAAATTAAAAACAACTTGGATCTTGAACCCAGAGGTTGATGACGGAAAATTAAAATCTGAAAATTAAAATCAACTTGGATCTTGAACTCAGAGATTGATGGCAAGAAATTAAAATCAACTTGGATCTTGAACCAAGAGGTTGATAGCAAGAAATTAAAATCAACTTGGATCTTGAACCCAGAGGTTGATGGCAAGAAATTAAAATGCTAAAATTTAAAGTCAACTTAGATCTTGAACCCAGAAGTTGATGGCAAAAAAATTAAAATGCTGAAAATTAAAAACAACTTGGATCTTGAACCCAGAGGTTGACGATAAGAAATTTAAATCTGAAAATTAAAATCAACTTAGATCTTGAATCCAAAGGTTGATGATGTGAAATTAAAATGCTGAAAATTAAGGTCAACTTGGATCTTGAATCTAGAGGTTGATAATAAGAAATTAAAAATAACTTGGATTTTGAATCCAGAGGTTGATGACAGGAAATTAAAATATGAAAATTAAAATTAACTTGGATCTTGAATCCAGAGGTTGATGACATGAAATTAAAATACTGAAAGTTAAAATCAACTTGGATCTTGAACCCAGAGGTTGATAACAGGAAATTACAATCTGAGAATTAAAATCAACTTGGATCTTGAATCCAAAGATTGATGATAGGAAATTAAAATGCTAAGAAATTAAAATCAACTTGAAGCTGACTTAACCAACTGTTATAGATAAGTTTTATATATGTACCTTTAATGCTCAAAAAGCAAATCTGATGCAGGGTATTCATCCAAGCAAAGTTTACTTAACAAGGTCCCGAAGATAAACGATTAATGGAAAAGGTCGGAACGAGTCTCAAGGCTTAGCCCATGATTTTCTCCTAGCGCCCTTTTTTGCTTTAGCTCCCTCATTTCCCCTTTTTTTTTCACTCAGTTTTTCAGGGTGTCCTTCCAAATTTTAACCCTTCACTCATTTTATGGAAAGCGACCTTATGGGTTTTCGTCTCCTTTCTCACATTTTGCTAAGAGCGCCCTTTTGGGTTTTTATTCTTAGATGCACCAATTGCCTGTTAATTGTTTACCTTCCTACAAATCTCAAAATAAAGCATATGAAGTTACCTGTATTTAAATCCTTATGTTATAAAAAGCTGTAATAAGTTAATAGTGCATAAACCAAGGTAGAAAAATTTATTCATAGCATAGGAAGATAATCATACTATGGTTTTATGATCAAAAGAATAAAGATACAATTTTTAGAGAAAAGGGTACAAGAATAAATCTTAAAAATGCCCTTAGTTAACCTTGAAGTCCCTCAATCACTAGTGTTCCAAGTGACCTTATGAAAAGCATTTTGTGTAACTCATTGTACCTTGAACTCAAAACCCTCCTTATTTCTCCACCGTTTTCGACTAAAAGCGCCCTTTTGGGTTTTTCCTCCTAGGGTTCCTTTTTTTTTTAGCTCTCTTTTTCGGGGCGCCCTTCCGGGTTTTCACCCCTCACTCATTTTATAGAAAGTGCCCTTGCGGGTTTTTGCCTCCTTTCTCATATTTTGCTAGGAACGCCCTTTTGGGTTTT
Source organism: Hevea brasiliensis (assembly GCF_030052815.1). NCBI lineage: Eukaryota > Viridiplantae > Streptophyta > Magnoliopsida > Malpighiales > Euphorbiaceae > Hevea > Hevea brasiliensis. The sequence goes on from NC_079494.1 coordinate 56,754,481, forward strand.
TACCCCCACCTTTTTTTTTATGCATAATACCTTTTTATAGCATCTACATTCACCGGCCTTGGTAATTCTTCCCCATCCATGTGAGTCAAGATCAGTGCACCACCAAAAAATATTTTTTTAACCACATAAAGCCCTTTGTAAGTTGGTGACAACTTGCCTTGGGAATCACTTTGATTTGGGTGGATCTTCTTTAAAATTAGATCTCCTGATTGGAATTCGCGTGGGTGTATGTTCTTGTCAAATGCCCTAGCCATTCTTCTTTTTTATAACTACCCATGGCATATTGCTGTTAGTCTTTTCTCATCCATCAAATTCAGCTAATCTAACCTTGATTGAACCCATTCTATCTCATCCAATTTTGCCTCTTTTAGAATCCTTAAGGAAGGAATTTCCACCTCTATTCTCTAAACAACTTCCATCCCGTAAACCAGCGAATATGGAGTTGCCCCAGTCGACGTCCTTACCATGGTCTGATAAGCATGAAGGGCGAAGAGAAGCATATCATGCCAATCTTTATAAGTGAGAGTCATTTTTTCGATTATTCGCTTGAGATTTTTATTGGCAGCTTGCACAGCTCCATTCATCTGGGGTCGGTATGGTGATGAATTGAGATGTCGTATCTTGTACTGATCACACAACTTTTGAATCATTAGACCATTTAAATTCTTGGCATTATCAGTGACAATCTCACCGGGAAGACCATACTAGCTGATAATGTTATTGTTAAAGAACTTTAGAAATGTGTTTTGAGTGATGTGAGCATATGAGGTAGCTTTAACCCATTTAGTAAAGTAATCAATGGTCACCAAAATGAACCTATGTCCATTGGATGCTTTTGGATTAATTGGACCAATTACATCGATGCCCCATAGTGTAAAAGGCCATTGTGAGACAAGATTATAGAGCTGATGAGGCAAGACATTTATCTGATCAGCATAAATTTGGCATTTGTGATATTTCTGAAAGTACTCAATGCAGTCTTTTTCCAAAGTGGTCCAGAAATACCCCTGCCTTAGGATCTGCTTAGCCATCATATGCCCATTGTCATGAGTAGCACAATTCCCTTCATGGTTTTAAAAAAAATCCTCCTTGCTTCTTTTGCATTCACGCATCTCAATAACTCGCTGTTGGAGGTTCTCTTGTACAAGATTTCGCCACTGGGGAAGTATCCCAGCGCTAACCTTCTTATCATTCTTCTTTTGTTTCTGCTTCCCCCATGAGGGTATTCTTTATTTTTGATGTACATCTGAATATCATGATACTAGGGTTTATTGCCTGTTTCTTCTTCAATCATAAAGTAGTATACTGGCTCACTCCTTACTTTAATTTGTAATAAATGCATTATCTGCCCTTCCTCCATTTGAGTCATCATGACTAAAGTAGCTAAGGCATCGGCAAATTAGTTCTTGTCACGGTTCAGGTGAGTGAAGGAAATCTCTTCAAATTCCTTGATTAGTTTGAGATATTTCTGATATAGGATCAGTTTCAGGTCTTTAGTTTGTCATTCCCCTTTGACTTAGTAAATGATCAGAGCTGAATCTCCATACACCTCTAATTTCCTTATCTTTATTTCAATGGCAGCCTGTAAGCCACTCACGCAGGCTTTATACTCTGCCACGTTATTAGTACAGCCAAATCTTAGCTTAACAGCTATTGGAAAATGTTTTCCATCTAGGACTACCAGTACTGCCCTAATCCCATTACTGGATAAATTGACTGCTCCGTCAAAATACATTTGCCACACGTCATCTGGTCCCTCCACATCATCGCCTACTACATTAATATACTAATCTGGGAATTCAAAATCCAGAGCCTCATAATCATTGATTGAGTTTTTAGCCAGGAGACTAACTATCACACTTCCTTTTACTACCTTTCTTATCATATAGACAATGTCATATTAAGAAAGTATAACCTGCCATTTTGCTATTCTTCCAGGTATAAATGAGCTTTCAAATACATACTTAATTGGATCCATTCTAAAGATGAGCCATGTTTTATGATTCAATATGTAATGTTTGAGTCGATTCGCTGTCCATGCCAATGCGCAACAGTTTTTTCCAGGAATGAGTATCTCGACATGCATTCGTTGAATTTCTTGCTTAAATAGTAAATGGCTCTTTCCTTCTTCCCAGTGTCATCATGTTGTCCAAGAACACAACCCATCGAGCTTTGTTGCACTGCCGTGTATAAAAGTAACGGCCTACCCATCATTGGAGGAACCAATACTAGCGGATTTGATAAGTACTGCTTAATCTTTCAAAAGCTTCTTAACAAACTTGATCCCACTTGGCAGTATTGTTCTTCTTAAGTAACTTGAAAATGGGTTCAGCCTGAAGGAGTGGAAACATGGTAATTGGTGCATTGGAGCATTGAATTTCAAAATTTTTCTTTTAGGGTTTCATGCATCATGCCACATCTCTTAAGTGCCTAATTAATTTCAATGCTCAATTGCATATTAAAACACTTTTAATATGCATTAGGATCTTCATTTGCCATTCAAGATTGTGAATTAACAAATTAATTCAATTAAAACCTAATTTGAAGGAGGAATTTGGGCACTAACCTCTTTGATGCACTATGGATGAAATTGACACCTTTAAGAAGCTCGTAGGACCCCAAGTGTTGTCCCTCTAGCTTGTCCACACCAAGATCAATAATAGGCAGCCCTCAATTTTGCTTCTCAAGCCTTGCCAACCAATTATAATTTGGGGTTTTTCTTTTAGAGAGGCTATATGTGTGTATAGGACACTAGAAACAATTTCTAGCAATTTTAATTCAAAGGGAATGAATGATTCCTCTTTGAATTGATGAAGAAAGCAAGAAGAGGAGATGGGAGAGAGGTGCCACCACCTTTGAGAGATAAGAGCGAGTTATATGTTTCTTCTTTTCTTTTCTCTTTTATAATTAGGTCAAATAATCACTTAAACCCTTTATCATATGTCACCACCACATTGCATTTTTTTTTAATTGACTTAATCACATTAAGCCAAGTGTCAAAGCTAGACTTAATCTTGACTTTGATCACCTTGCATGATAGGAAGACAAATGGCAAACTTATATGATGCCATGTGTCACCATCTCATGGTGCCACATGTCACCATGTGAAATGACCAAATTACCCTTGTGTTTTAATTTTGTGTTCTTTGCATATTCTATACGTTCTATTGCTCTGGTGGCCTAATGTCAGTCCGAGCAAGTCAGGATGTCTGGAACTACACTTCGTTGATAGTGAACAGACATATAATGATGAAATAAAAAAAAAGAAAGTACAAGAAAAATTAAAGAAAAAAAAAAGAGAGAAAATGAAACTAGGTTAAACGAGCCGGCACTGTAGCGATGGGTGACCGCACCGGGAAGTTACGGTGAAGGCAATTGCCGACCCCAGGACTACTGGGAACCCTCGGAATTAAATTTTGAGACATAATTAAAGGTTTATTGAAATGTAATTGATACTAGAAATATCAAAGAAAAATTAATAAATTAGTATAAAGAAAAACGAAAAATCGAGAAACAGACAAAAATCGATGTTATCGAAAAATCAAGAATATAACTCGAAGCGGGGCATTTTGGTCATTTGATACCTAGAGTTGCCTTTTGACCTCAATGTCCATTAAAAATAAATGGTATTAAACTTTGAAAATTTTATGAAAAAATTAAATTGTAATACATTATATAAATAGTGAAAGAAATGAGGTAAATGTGCAAATAATGAAACTTTGAATAATTAAACAATAAAACTAACCTAAGTGCTCCACTAACTCCTAATTTGAGACACATATGGGACTTTGGGATAGCAGATCCCACTCATTTCATCTTCTTCTTCTTCATTCTTCTTCTTTGCCGAAAATGGAACCCCAAAATCCTCCATGGCCACACCATACATGAAGCTTTCTCTCTCCATCACCAAGCCATAATTTCTGCAATTGTTCTTCATCAAAGTTGATCTACACATCTTGGGAAACCTATAGGCAGCAAAAAGTAGAGAAAATTCCAAGGTTTTTATGAAGGTCAAGTTGAGGTAAGTGTCCATTTCTTCTTCCTTTCTTTAGTGAACTTCATGTTTAGGTTGAGATGTGCTGAATGGTGAAAGAAATTTTGAGAAATTGTTGAGCAATTGAATTGTTCAATTTTGGCAGCCATGAGAGTCAAAGATGTTGAGTTTTTCTTACCTCTAATGGATGGAAATTTATGTTGATTTAGTCATTTTAAAGTTGTAGTAAATTAATTTTCATGTATATGTACATTGAGTACTTGAAATTAAGGGTTTGGAAAGCAAATTGGACACTTTAGCAAACTACCACTTTTGGCAGCCTTTAAATTCATGAATTAGTGTTTGGTTTCATGAATTTTCTTGATGAATTATGGTGAAGATGAATTGTGGGCAGTGTATGTGAAGTAATGGTTGTGAGGTATATGTAATAATCAAGTGTTTTCATGTATATATTATGTTGAAATTAACATTGCAAATTAGGATTGTCTAATGTACATGGAGCACTTGTATATTCTACCCAAATGGACATGATTGAGATATGATGAATGGTATAGAAGTATTATGAATGTATGTATATTTGTAGTTTTGGGAGGAGGAGAAGTGTCATTTGGAAGTGTTCTTTGTGTGCAGATTTTGTGTTGTGAAGGCAGTAGGTAAATTGAACCATAAGTGATAATTGGTAACCCCAATTGGTATGAGGCCAATGGAATGTGAAACTAGACACAAAATAGGCCAACTTTCATGTAGAAATGTTGCCAAAATTCTGCCTAGAAACTGACCCTAAAAATGACCTAATCCGGAATTGGTAAGTGCAAGCCCAAATTTTTGACCATATGAATAGTAGTCACTAAGATGACCATAACTCACTCAAAACAGGTCCAAATGACCTGAAATTTTTACCATGGAAAGCTTAGACATAGAGATACAATTCTTATGAAGACACCAAATCCCAGAAATGGCCAGAACTAAGTCAAATTGCTTGCCCAAGTTCGGGTATCAAAACTGCCAGAACTGAATTTGACCTAAAATTGACCGAATTTTGCACTAAAGATGCAATCTGTCCAGCTTTAGTAAATTGACCATATCTTGGTCTATACAACTCAGAATGACCTGAAATTTGTGCTAAAAGTTCAATAAGACAAAGAGCTACAGTTTTGCTTCTTTGACCAGAAGCTAAAAACCAAGAGAACTAAGACATTAAGATAGACCAATCTAGCACACTAAAACTGAAATTTTGACATTTACATACAATGAAGCTCGAAGTAATTTGGCAATGAATGCCAACTTGTGAAAAGGATAAATTGCATTATATTGGCAGTATATTGAATTACAAATTGTGACATGTTGATGCTAGAATCAACTTATCCATATTATCTAAAAAGGTCAACATTTTCATTGTCTTATGAATTACATGATAACTAGTAAGCTCAAAAAAATGAAAAATTAAACAATTAATTTGTAATGTGCCCTAGTTTGCCTAGTTGACTAGTTTGGATAGGTTAGCATGCCAATAGGATTCTGATAACTGTTCTGTAAATGACTTTATGCCATACTGTGTTTTTACGGCTTATTATGCCGCACTGTGACTTTAATAGCCTACGGCTATACAAATTGTGTTATTCTACTTGGCTTATCGCTAGATTGACTATATGGCTTTTTAGCCACACTGTTTGCACACCGGGAGACACTTTGTTACTGATGGTGTGATGGCCGGAGGTACTAGGTACCCAGTGCCAGTATATCTATTTATCCAGTCTGGTCAGTGTATAGGCTACACAAGCAGTTAATTTAAGCATTATTAAATTTAAATAGTTAAATTCAGTTTATTGACATACGGCACCACCAAAAAAAAATATTACCAAAAATAAAAGGTTAGCAAATAAAAGTAGAATCAACAATTGCAAAGAATATCGATGTCATAAATTTATAAACAATTCATTTATTTTATTTTAGTGTTTATTTCTTTATATTTGGCACCACTAAGCAGAATTGCTTAGCATGTTGCTTTTGCTAAGCGTAGGTATTGGAGACACAGATGGGGAGCCCAGCAGACCTACGACCGGGTGAGACATCAGATCTGCAGAGGAGTCCAGAGTCATTTGCACTGCACTGCATACATGGTAGGACTTAGGATCTTATGTAATGACTATCAGTTGTATTTTGACATTCTGTTATGTAATTTGTATATTCTAAAACTTTAAGGTTTGTGATAAATTATACATATTAAACTCCTATGGGGAGTGTTTGGATGAATGTAAATTATGATGGATTGTATTTTGGAACTATGAAATTTTGAGACTGAAAAATTAGTTGGAAGGTTGAGATTATCATATTGAACTGTTTTTAACAGGTTTAGAAAGACAGTTTGTCTGAAATACAGACGGCACCTTGCTGGATTTTTATTATCATTTTTGAAACACTGATTTTATTAAAGTATGAAAATAGAACCAGTATGTTATGAATTTTACATAAAAGCTTTCTTAAATCAAATTGAGTTCAGAAAAATGAGATAATCACAAACTAGGTGCTCCGGCACGCTGTGCAGCACGCCTTGCTTGGCTACACTGTAGACAGGTGAGGGGTGTTACAGTTCTCAACCCAAAATCATTATTTCTCCTCTTCTAATCAATTTATATCAAATATAAATTAATTAATTAATCTCCATTAATTAATTTCTCACAATTAAATTCATATTTAAACACTTTAAATATAAATTTAACTTATACTATAGATCCAATAACCTAGTTTTGGTTTCAAGCCATGTTAGAGACTTTGCAATCTCATTGCAAACCAAACCTATTTAATTAACCAATCAAACTCTTTAATTAATCAATTAAATCACATTTTACTTGGTGATTAACTTGTGTATGTGTGTGACTTACTAGGCTCATCACTAATTGGCAATGAGATATGATATCAACTTTTAATATCATCAAAACTTTTTCTTATCATGAATGATTTCTATAATCATTTTAGGCATCTCATAGACCATGGTTGACACCTAGCATAGCGTGCCATGGCCACCCAATCAGTAATAAGGAATACCTTAAATGAACCTATAATCATATGTTACCATGCACTAGAATATCTCTGTTGTAAAATCCCAATTCGAGCTGGAGTCATGGTTAATGTCAAACCCCATTTGCTATGAACATTATGTTCTCTTTTAATTCTAGTTATTGATTAATTAGATTTTCTTATCAGAAACTCTTTTCTGACTAAATCTGTCTGTCCTGACCAGGAACTTGAAACATCAAGAACAATTAAATGAACATAGGATTTTATCCCTATTTACTTAGGGTAACGGATTCCATCTTTATCAACACATATCTCCATATATAACTAGTAGGAGCCAGCACATGCTCATATGCCCATACACAGTATAAGTATGAAAGCAGTATCAAACTCAAACCACCTATATACAAGATAACTATGTTATCTCAGGTCTAAAGATTATATGCACTGATATGATATATAACAATGCATTGATAAGATTAAACTCCATGTGCTTATCATACGCATCACTAGTTCGGCCTACTTATCATGTATAAGTGTTTATCATATTTGTTATGTGGCATGAGACTCACCACTCCATCTTATTTATATCTCATATAAATACCTTGGGAACAAACATGATTACAATCTTTCTGGATAAGTCATGTCCTGTGTGAAGTATCCTCAATTGTGAACCAATTTATGATACTTTATACTAGAAATACGGTCACTCATATTCTTAACAACTTAAGAATAGAATTTCTAACAAAATATCAATGGACCTTTTCTATTACACATAAATACATTATATAAACAAAAAAGTGAAATCACCTTTTATTAATAAAATATGTACAAGATACATACAAAATGATATGCTCTAGGTCATACTACTAATAATCTCCCACTAGCACTAGAGCCATTCATTACAATATATTAGACCCATCTTCTCAAGATGTTGGTTTAACTAAGTTTGTGACATAGGCTTTGTGAATAGATTAGCTGGATTTTCAGCTGATGCTATTTTCTGCATGGCTACATCGCTTCGCCCAACTGTCTCTTTGTCACACCCTACCCCTCTGTAAGGCATAACATGATCCTGTAGTATACCTAATGAATTACAAACTTTGTCTACTGATAACCCATTAAATACACTACAAGGGATTTTAAAACTTTTCTTACTTCATTTTACAGTGGTGAGCACTATTTACAGGTGTTAAAAACTTTTTGTGAACTGACTTGAAACAGTTAACACATTTAGACTATTAGTAATTTCTGTAAAAATTTTGGCAGAGTGCCATCTGTATTTTGGATAAAACAGTTCTTCAGAAAACTTGTAAAAGCACTTCAATATAATTCTCAATCTCCACTTCAACAGTTAAACAACACAATTTCTTTTTCAACTCAAATCCACAATAATTTTTCAAAGACTGAGATAAAAGAAAGATAATACAATTTTTACAAGTCAAAATACTCATAATTTACTTTACAACTTCAATGTACAATTTTAATTTACAACTGCTCAAAACGAAGAACAATATATACATACAGTGAACATACATTACAGTACAAAATGCAAAATGTGGTATACTCAATATACCCGATGATCTCTCGTTGGATGTACTAGCAGCCTAGTCTGCGGCCCTGTCCGTCTATCTACCTGCGACAGCAATGAAAAGCTATCGCTGAGACAACGTCTCAGTGGTGCATAACATTAACAAATATAACTTTAAATCAAATTTCATAAATCATATAAATGATGGATACATAAAACCATAGTTAAATTCAAGACAATGAGTGTCATAAGGAATTTAACACAATATCACATTAAATCTCAGTAATCAAAACATAGTTAAATTCAAAAGACAGTGAATGTCAATAAGAATTTAAACTCCAATTCACAATATCACAATAAATCTCAGTAATCAAAACATAGTTAAATTCAAAAGACAGTGAATGTCAATAAGAATTTAAACTCCAATTCACAATATCACAATAAATCTCAATAGTCAAAACATGATTAAATTCAAAAGACAGTGAATGCCAATAAGAATTTAAACTCCAATTCACAATATCACAATAAATCTCAACAGTCAAAACATGGTTAAATTCAAAAGACAGTAAATGTCAATAAGAATTTAAACTCCAATTTACAATATCACAATAAATCTCAATAGTCAAAACATGGTTAAATTCAAAAGCCAGTGAATGTCAATAAGAATTTAAACTCCATTTCACAAATTATCAAATCGCATAATGACACAATTTAGTCGAATAATTTAAGAATGAAGTGTTGCCAATTCATTCACAACTTAAGCCATGACACAAAATTTTTTATCAATGCCGCGTTGTACACCACGACAAAGCAATCACAACCCCACTAATCAAAATCAATGAGGAAGGGAGCTAGCTATATAATGAGTACTCATCCGATCACCTCAACTAGTAAACCAGAGAGGGAGAAAAATAAACGATCACGACTCCATAAATGGAGAAGGAAAATAAACGATCACAGCCCCATAAATGGAGAAGGAATGATATGATACTGTTATGCTAAGTGTGAACACAAAATCAATTACAAACATTTTATTCAAATGATTCGTGAGAATCCAATAAATTTCCAAAGTCATAATTTCATTCACAAAATGGCAACACAATTCATAAGTAACTTCAATTTTCACAAATCACACTAAATAATTTTTTCCACAGTTTCAAACCATTTACAATGCTTTTCAAGCAATAAGTATCCATTCAAACACATTTCCATAACTAAAAACAATAATATACAAATAGTCATAATTTATTTCAATTGAAAAGTTCAAAAGAAATAAATGTTGTGCACAAACCTCTGATAACTGTCTCCTGGCCTTGACTCAGTGTTTCCTTCCCTTTTCCTGAGTCTTTGCTAACTGAGAAACACAATTTAAAGTGTTTCAATACTCATTTAAACTGTCTCTAACGATAATGCTTGATAAGTAACTCACTGAATTCTATTATTTGCTTAGTCAACCTAATATGTCGACCCTCGATGCATTCTAGGTAAATTAGGTTTTAATGTTACTAATATATCACATTTGTAGCCTTTTAGGGTTGGTACATGTTACCGAATTCATTTCCACGTATCTTGCATTTTCTTGCAATTTGCTGGATTCTGGGATACTAGTTTGACCTAGCCGGACGGCCAAGTTCCCTCAATTTTTGGGTTTCGATCAAAACTACAAACTTTTAGATCTATGTCTTATGGAACGCGGGGAAAAATTTCAGGTCATTCTGAGTTGTGTAGACCAAGTTATGGTCATTTTACTATTGCTGGTCAAAATGCATCAAAATTGGTCACTTTAGGTCACTTTAGGTCATTTTAGGTTCGGCCAGTTTTTGGACCCGAACTTGTGCAAGCTGTTTGACTTGCTTATGGTCATTTCTGGGCTTTAGTGTCTTCATAAGACTTGTAGATATGGGTCTTAACTATTCATGGTCAAAATTTCAGGTCAATTGGACCTGTTTTGAGTGAGTTATGGCCTAAACACTAACTGCTGCCCAAATGGTCAATTTTCAGGCCTTATTTGCACTTAATCCGGATTTGGTCATTTTTCAAGCTACCTTGCAAGCAGAATTTTGGCAAGCTTCCTTCATGAAAGTTGGCACATTTTGTGCCTAGTTTCACGTCCAATTGGTCTCATACCAATTGGAGCCACACACTCAAAGTTCTAGGCCTAAAACTCAAACTGCCTTATTGCATTTCTTTCATACACATCAAGGATCACTCCTAACATTTACCAAACTCAACATTCAAGTCTATTCTGGTTGTACCATAACCTAAACATAATTTACAACATATTATAGGTCATTTTGGTAGCTTACAATTACATTCAACAAATGCCATAAAGTGCAGAATTTTTCAACTCAATTATAACAATTCAAGCACCTAACCATAACATTTTTTTCATGTCCAACTTCACACCATCATATATACACTCAAACTGCCATAACATCCAACACAAGTCAACATTAACATACCATAAACCAAGCATGAATTCCAGCATTCTTCAAGAGTCAACAACCTGCCGCATTAGTGAATTTACAATCCATTAATTTCCAAGCTTCAAATTTCAATTCACATTTACATATACTAAGTATACATCACCCAAACAATTTCCTACAGAATATACATTTAATCAATCATTTAATTCATCATTTACAAGCAAAAATAAACTGCCTTCAAAGTGTTTCCATGGCTGCCAAAAATACAGCTCTCCCTTTAAACATCAAACCTCAAAATTCTTTCCACAATTCAAGTACCCATAACATTCCTACCAACTTTAATGAAGCAATAACCCAAAAATACAAACTTACCACTTTGGAAACTCTTCAAAACCTTGACTGAACTTGATCTTCTTGCTGCCTATCTGCTGCCCAATTGGTGTAGAGCAGTTTTTGTGAAGGAAAAGGTAAGAAAATTGGCTTGGAGATGAAGGGATGAAGCTTGCATGAAGCTTGAAACAAATGGCCATGGAGGTTTTCTTCCTCCTTAGTCTCGGCTGGAATTTAAGAGGTAGAAGAAAGTAATCAGATTAATGGTCCACTTTAGGTGTTAGTGGACCACTAAGTGGAAAGATAATGTTAATTTAATCTTAAGGTTTCATTTTCCCACATTAAGCTTCCCATTTTTGCTATTTACATTAGGTACCACTAATTTAATTTTTCATGACATTTTGCAAGTGTAATACCATGTATTTTTAATTGACATTTAGGTCAAAAGACAACTCGGGGTGTCAAATGACCACAATGCCCCTGTTCGGGTTGCATTCCGGATTTTTTTGGTAACACTGGGTTTTGTCCGTTTTTCGATTTCTCACTTTTCTTTGTACTAATTAATTAATTTTTCTTTGATATTTTTAATGGTATTTATACTTCAATAGAGGTCTATTTAAGTCCTAAAAATATTTTTCAGGGTTCCCCGCAGTCCAGGGCTAGTCAACGGTCCACGCCGTGACTTCCCGGTGCGGTCACCCATCGCTAGGGTTCTCGGCTCGCTTAACTTGGTTACATTTCTTTTCTATTATTTTTCCTTTGTTTTTCTTGTATTTTCTTTTCTTGTATTTCATTATTTTATGTCTCCTCACTCATATCGAAGTGTAGTTCTAGGCATCCTAGCTGTCCGAACAACACTGGTCACCGGAACAGTAGAACGCACTACCGAACTTAGGGTTGTTACACTCTTTGATAATGTGGTAGCACCTTTCTATGTGTTTGGATTTTTGCTGAGATCAAGTTTCCTTGGCCTGTATAACCGCTTTATTGTTGTCACAGTAGAGGGGAACTGCTGACTCAATGGAAGGAACTACTACAAGTTTTGTCACAAACTTCTTTATCCAAACAGCCTCTTTTGCAGCATCTGATGCAGCAATGTACTCGACCTCTGTAGTGGAATCAACAGTCGTACTCTGTTTGGAATTCTTCCGACTGACTACACCTCCATTACAAATGAACACAGAGGTTGACTTTCTATCATTGATATTTGATTGGAAATCAGAATCAATATAACCATCCAATTGCAAGTCACCACCTCCATAAATCAAGAATAAATCCTTAGTTCTTCTCATGTACTTAAGGATATTCTTGACAGCTATCCAGTGTTCCAAACTTGAATTGGATTAAAACCTACTAGTCAAACTAACAACATATGCGATATCTGGCCCAGTACACAATATTGCATACATTAAACTTCCAATAGCTGAAGCATATGGAATCCTAGCCATTTTATCTCTTTCTTCAAGTGTCTTTGGAGACATCTATTTAGAAAGGTAGATACTATGTCTCACTGGTAACAATCCTCTCTTGGAATCAAGCATATAAAACCTCTTTAACACCTTTTCCAAGTATAGACTTTGGGATAAACTAATTATTCTTTTCGCTCTTTCTCTATAAATGCGAATTCCAAGAATATAGGTTGCCTCTCCTAAGTCTTTCATGGAGAATGTATTTGACAACCATACTTTTACAGTTGTTAACATATCTATGTCATTACCTGTAACGCCCTCACCGTAGGTAGTCCGTAAATTTTACTTTTCCGACGACTAATGTCTGTTCGGACAGCCAAAATGTCTAGAACTACACTTAAACTATAGTGAGGAGATATAAATTGATAGAATAAATATTAAGAAAATATACGAAAAATTTAGAGAAAATAAAATAAAATTTAGAGAATTTATTAATTGGTACAAAAATAATAATAATAACCCGATGAGCACCGCGAAGGGCATTTTAGTCATTTCACCCCCAGAGGTGAATTTTTGACCTAAATGTCAAATTAAAATTTGAGAGAATAAAATAATTAACATAAGTTAAAATTTATGAATTTAATTAAGAAGAAGAAGAAGAGAAAGGAAAAAGAAAAGAAAAGAAAAGAAAAGGATTTATGACATTTAAAAAAAACTAAAGTACAATAAATATATATATATATATATATATATATATATATATATATAGACACAAGAGACGAAACTCACCTAACCTAACTCATCTTCTTCTTCCTCTTCTCTCTCTCCTTAAGCCGGCCACCATGGATGCTCTCTCCCACCATTTTTCTCAAGCTTAAAGCTTGATTCTCTCCTTATTCACTCACCCAAAACCCATAGTCCTCTTTATTAAAAATCATCCCCACTCCATAAGGAAGCCATTGATAGTAAAAAAAGGGATAGAAGTGAAGTTTAATAAGTCACAAAAGAGGTTAGTGCTCTAACTATTATTCTTTCTTCTATAAGTATAAGAAGCATGCTAAACTAAGTATAAATTTCATGAAAATCAAAAGAAAATCTTGAGAAAAGGGAGACTTGATTTTTAACAGCCCTAAAAAGAAGATGAATTTGATGGTTTTGATGGTTTTAAATTGGTTAGGGAAGTGGATTAATAAATTTCAATGTGTTTGAAATTGTTTTGCATGGGTGTAGATTGAGTTTGAAATTTGAAATTAGGGTTTGTGTACATGGATTGAGAACTTTGTGAAATTGTTGGAATTTGACTTGGTTGAGAAGAGATTATTGCTTATAAAAGTGCTATGAATGCAAATTGAAGTAAGAAAGTTGGAGGAGATTGAATATTTGTGAGTGTCATTTTCTGCAGGTTTAAGACTCAATGAGTCTAGCTTGAGTTTTGAGCCATAACTAATTGTGTGTTACTCCAATTGGTATGAGGCCAATTGGAGGTGAAACTAAACCCAAAACACTCCATTTTCCATGGAGAAATCATACCCAAATTCTATCCAAAACTTGACCTAAACACTGTCCCAATCTGGATGACCCTGCACAAAACCCAGAAAATGACTAAATAAACTGTGCATATTCATTTGGTCATAACTCCCTCTATACTGGTCCAAATGACCTAAATTTTATACTATTTGAAAGATTAGACATAGGGCTACAATTTTCATGAAGACCGCAGAACCCAGAAATGCCTTAAACCAAACCAAATTGCTGGCCTAATTTGGGTCACAAAACTGTCCAGAATTAGGTTGTCCAGAAACTGCTGGATATAAACTTACCCGACCAGTTTTGGCAAAATGGCCATAACTTGGTCTACAAGAATTCAAATGTAATGAGACTAATGGCAAAATGTCCACAAAACATAGATCTACAAAATTGGTATTTTGACCAAAACCCAAAAATCAAGACAACTAGGTGAAATTGTTAGAACAAATCAATGCATCAAAACCTCGAATCTGACCAAACTTTATTTGTCCCTAGAATAGTCTTTTAGTCATATCTCCCACTAGAAATATCCAATTAATATGAGTCATACCTTTCCAGAAACCTAAGAAATAGGGATCCAACTTTGTTTTAGAAACCTTCCTCAAATTATGCTCATAAGAATCTTAAAAATTGACCTGCAGTCTGTCACACCTTACCCCTCTGTAAGGCATAACATGATCCCGCAGAGTACCTAATGAACTATCAAACTTCACCTACCGATAACTCATTAAGTACCCTACAAGGGATTTTAAACAATTTTCTTACTTTTGACAAGTGGTGAGCATTTTCTAATAGGTATTTAAAACATATGATTAAAAGTAAATCTAGTTAACATTTTTGGTCCATTTTGTTTTTCCGCAAATTTTATAAAAATTTTGACAGAGTTCTGTCTGTATTTTGAAAAACCAATTCTTCAAATACCTGTAAAAAGCACTTCTAAAAATTTTTCTCTACAACTACTTCAATTTCACAATCAAACTCAATCCATTTCAATCAATTTCTCAAGTTCAAAATTTAATAAACCTCAAAATACTAGCAATACATTTCATTCAAATTAAACAAAATAGTTCCACTCATATTTCATTAAAGACAAAACAATTTATATACATCCTTACAAATTTATATCAAAAGAAACACAAACTAAACTTTATTACAAACTTCATACAAATTTTTGTACAAGCTGCTCAAGACCCATTTACATGTCCATACATTTATATGCAATACATACATCAAAAGAAATATTTACAATCAGGGTATAAATTATACCCGATAGCTTCAAAACAGAAAGATCCTCAATCCTTAGCAGCTCAGTCTGTTGCTCTTCTAGTCTCTGTATCTGCGACAGCAATAGAAGCTATCACTGAGTACTAGGACTCAGTGGTGCACAAGATACTAAAATAATCTTTATGCAAAACTTAAGCCACATTTATTCAAAAATTTGGCTGAACATGAGAATTAAGTACAAATCATGCATTATGAGATTTTAAATGCAAACCAAGTTCATTTCAAAGTATCAAAACACATTTCATAAAACCCACAGTTAAATCATGCCATTCGAAATAAATAAAATCTCAATAGCCAGAGGCTAAAGAGAAATCACATCACAAGGCTAGCTAGCTCAAATATGTGGATATCCATTCACATCCTCTTCTACTGGCACACCTCAACACTTCTCCAGAGAAGGAATTAAAATTCGAAACTAATTACCCCCACTAGTCATGCTAGTGAGGTGTTCAAATATATGGTCATGACACTGTGGTTTCAAAACTTATCTTAACAATTTGCTAAACATTGTCATTTCAAATATACACAATAACTTTCAACAATTTAAGTCAAAACATCATAACTAATGTCACAAATAAATTTTCAACAATTCAAAGCAAATGTAAAATACATGTTTCACTCACTTTATCACTACATTTTAAAGCATAGTGATGTTGTGCACAAACCTCAAGTGAGTCGCCCCTTAGCCTCGACTCGGTTCCTCGGGTTCCTTCCCGATATTCTTTTCAACTGAAACACAAAATTTTATAATGTTTCAGTACTAGAACTTAAAATAAATCCAAAATAAATTTAGCCTCATTTTTACCTAGCTCTAACGTGCTAAACTCGACGTTTTTGAAATTTTGTGCTTCGGGTTACTATTCACTACACTATTCAAGTTAATTTGTTGACTTTCTAAGGCTTAATAGGTATGGGAATTTCAACTTCACCCACATACAAAATTTTGGTCACTAAACTTGCTGATTTTGGTCATTTTCTCAAAACTTAGGTCTTTTAGGCAAAATTGCCAAATTTTTAGTTTTGGTGTCCCTAATTGTACTGTTTCATTGGTCAGTTTACTATTGAAATTTGGCAAAACTTTCTTCATAGAAAATGTTCCCTATTATCTCAAGTTTATTCTCCTTTTTGAATAACCCAAATTGGAGTTTTGTAGCTCAAGTTATAAGCAAATTACGTTTACTGTTCATGCTGTAGCATTTGGTTCTGCAGATTTGTTGAACCAACTTCAGTCAGTAATTTGATCAAGTTAGGTCCATAATTTGGTCTAACTTTCTTCATATGAAATGTTCTACTATGCCTTAGGTTTCTATCGGTTCAAGAATCACCTCAATCAGAGTTTTCTAGAGAGAGTTATAGCCATTGAAACTTTACTGTTCAAATGACAAATCTACAGTCTGTAGATTCAGGTCACCAACATTGCTCAGTAATTTGATTGGGTTAATGGCATAATTTGGGTTGGTGTTCTTCATGAAAGTTTTAGGTATATATCTCATCTAACCACTGGTGAAATTTCAGGTCATTTTGACCTGCCTAGCTTGAGTTATGACCAAATGAACAAACACTGTTCATTTGGTCAGCTTGTGCAGAGGCAGCCTGCGATTTTCCGACTTCGGTCACTTTGTTCACTAGGTTTTAGTCACCTTTTGGGCAGGCTTCCTAAATGAAAATTGTGTCATTTAGTGCCTATTTTCATCCCCAATTGGTCCCATATCAATTGGACTTGTAAAATTTCATTTTTGGTCCCTCAAAGTTGACTTTTGGTCATGGTGCATACCCAATCCGTATTTGACTTTGATTCAAACACTTCTAACATACTTAATTAGGTCACAAATGGTCATTTCTTTCCTTAAACTAAGTCAAAGACATCATTTGCCAATTTATTAACCCCCTCCCCGTAACAACTCCGTACATTCTACTGTTCCGGTGACCGGTGTCGGTCCGGACAGCTAGAACGTCCGAAAAAATATTTAAACTAAAGTGAGGAACTATAATTAACTCAAATATTAATAAGAAAAATTTAGTAAAAATTTTAGAAAATAAAATACAACCAAGTAAAACGAGCCGGTGCCCAAGCGATGGGTAACCGGAGGGAAGTTGCGGTTCTCGCAACGAGGAGCCCTAAACCCGGGTAAAAATTCATTAAATAATTTTTGGGACTCCAGAGAAGGGTCATTGAGGTTCCTATGGCATTAGAATGCCAAGAAAATATTTAGAAAAATTTTTCAGTCGGTACAGACAATTTTGACCCGTTAAGCCAAACGGAGGGCATTTTGGTCATTTCGCCTTCAGAGGTGATTTTTGGCCTACTTGTCTAGTTAAGTAAATAATTATTATGACTCAAAATATGAATAAATATTGCTAAAAATTAAATTGAAATGTGGTAGAAAAGAAAAGCAAAGAAAAATAGTGGAAATTAAGGATAATGACATCACATGATGTCATTATCTTACTCCTAACCAATCACCATCTAACAAGCAATCTTAAAACACTTAAAAGAGTCAAAAATAGACCAAAAATTTCTGGTTTCCTTCTTCATCTTCAACCAGCCAAAACGTGAGTTTCTTCCTCCATAGCTTTTATTTTTTTATACCTTCCAATCTTTGATTCCTTACCCTAAAACCCTTAGGTCTCTTCATTAAAACTTGTCCACACACCTTGTAGGAGTGTTTGGCAGCCAAGAAAAGCCAAGAAAGTGAAGGAATTGCTTGGGAAAATTCTGCCCTCCTAAGGTTAGTGCACCTATATCCATTAAACTCTTTATTTTCATGGTTTAGGACTTGAAACTAGTAAGAATTGTGATTTAAATTAACAAAAACTTATGTGTATAACATCTTGAATTTTGGCTGCCCTAGCTATGGAATAAGGGGAAGTGTTTTGATGAGCTTAGAGTGGAATAGAAACCATGTTGAAGTGATAAACATATGAACAATGCATTGGTAGCTACTAAGATACATGGCATAAACTATGAATTTGAATTAGGGTTTGGAAAGGTGAAAATGTGACTTGGCTTAGGAAATTATTAGAGAGCATTTTAATGGTCAATTAGTGACCATTTTAGGTAATTTGAACAACAAATGGATAGAAAAATGAGATTGCAAAGTGAGGATTGCAGGCTGCCCTAGGGCAACAGCATAGGGACTGAAAATTCAGTCCCTTTGCACTGCCATAACTTGGGCTGTGTTAGTCCAATTGGTGTTTGGCCAATTGGACATGAAACTAGGCTTATAATGGCACATTTTTGCTGAAGAAACCATGCCCAAAAGACCAAAGCAAGAGGACCAAAACTTGGCCCCAATCCGGATACCCTGCACTGAATTTTGTAGAATTGACCAAATGAATAGTAACTGTTCATTTGGCCATAACTCACTGTAGATTAGGTCAATTGACCTGAAAGTTTTACAGCAACAAGTTAAGATATAGACAAAAAACTTTCATGAAGGAACCTACCCCAAATTATGGCCAGAACCCATCCAAACAAGTGGTTCCAATCACTGTTCATGCACTATAGAAATGGTAATTTTCTGCAGAATGCACATCCGGACAGCTTGGGTTTTTGGGCCATATCTAGAGCTACAAAACTCCAAATGGAGTGATTCAAAAAAGGAAATTCAACTAGACAAAATAAGGAACAACTTTCATGTTTTACATTTCTTCAAATTCCAACAGTAACAGTATCCAATGGAACAGTGAAGTTGACTCACCAAAACTGAAAATTCTGCTTGTGTTGGGTTAAACTTAGAAATGGTATTAACACTTAATGCCAACAAGTTTTAAACACCAAATGTGGTATGTTGGGAGTGCCAAAGTCAATGTACACATTTTTATTCCAAAAGTCAACATTTTTGTTGACCAAGGAGGTGAATAGTCACACCAAAACCAAAAATTGGCAATTTTGCCAAAATGACCTAAGCTTTAAGAAAGTGACCAAAACTAACAAGTTTTAAATGCAAAATGGGGTACATTGGGAGTGTTAAAACCAATGCACCTATGTTCTATGCAAAAGTCAACTTTTTGTTGACTATTGAAGTGAATAGTGACATAAAAACTTGAAATTCAAAAAAATTGAAGAATTCAAAAGTATCAAATGCCCTAGTAGGCCTAATGTGATTGGTTTGGATAGGTTGGCATGCCAATAGGGTTCTGATAGCAGTACTATGTATGATATATGGCTTCATTGCCATTCTGTGATGTGATAGCCTATGGCTATCGATTATGATGTTTTACTGGTCTTTTTGGCTTATTGCTTATATGGCTTATTAGCCATTCTGTTTTCACACCGGGAGACAGATTGTGACCGAGGGTGTGTTGGCCCGATGTTCCTGGTACCCAGTGCTAGTTTACCCGTTTATCCAGTCCGGTCGATTTGTATAGGTTACTTGGGCATGGAAAAGTATAACTGTAATTGAACTGATTGTTAAAGAAAATACGAAAACTAAATATCAGGAATGATTACGATAGAATACAATGAAAACTTAAAATTCATGAAGAAGTAAATATCATAAAACGTAATTAGCCCTCGACTAAACACTAAGTTGGTAATTATTCAGTTCTTATGAACACAATGGCTAAGAAATTATGATTTTTATGTTGCATATTATTTCTTTCTATTTTATTATTTGCACCACTAAGCTTTATGCTTAGTGCGTCGCTTTTGCAATGCGTAGGTACTGAAGATTGGACAGAGCGCCAGTAGACCACAGATTCGGTAAGGCAGTTCACAGTTCTGCATAGTGTCTGTGTCACCTCACTGTCAGCAGTGCATTGGTAGGACGCTAGATGTCATTTTGGTATTTTGTAATTGATTTTATTTTCTCGTATGTATTTGAACTTATGTAATATATTTTGATATTCATGTAAATAATGTAAAGTGTGGTTGTAAATGGAAAAGTGAATGTTTATCTATGATATATGCATGGTATCATATGAGATGGATGAATGATTGAGAAATGAATGGTTGACAAATGTTGAGAACTGAAATTGAGAAATATTGATGAGATTTTGATATTGGAGTTTGGAAATGATTGAATGTGAATATTGGAAGTGTTTTTCACAGGTTCCGAAGAACGGTTTTCTCCATTTTTAGCCGGTACTCCGCCGGATTTTCTTTAAAATTTTCGGAACCTCAAATAAATAATAATTTCGATAAATGGCTTAAATAAATTATATTTCACAAGTTATATTCAAAAGGAAGAATAAAAATGAATTAAGATAAAATAGAGTGCTCGGCACACTGAGTGGCATAACTTGCTCGGCTACACTGTAGTCGGGTAAGGGGTGTCACAAGTACCTCTTTAATTCTAACAATTTCTATCAAACCCTAATTAATTTCATGCTGACCAAATTTCATAAAGCTTCATACATGAGTGATTTCTTGAGTTTCTATGTAATTTGCTACTTATTCAAGCTCATTTCTATGCATTTTACTCAAATTAAGTTAGAAAGAGGGACTTACTTATTGAGAAGAATTTGTAATTCCAAATATTCACTTCTTTTTTATCCTTCTTATTTCAAATCTCTCTATCAAAGCCAAAGAGCAAGACCTTACTTTGGTGAGTATGAAATTTGTGAAGAAATAATGGGGTTTAAGAAGCTTAAATGACCATTAATGGAGGAAATTGAAAAGAAAAAGAAAGAGACAAGAATGGGAGCCGGCTGAATTTTTTTAGGGAAGAAGAAATGACTTTTCCTTCTAATTTTTTAGGTATTTTAAGTGAAATTTTATGTATTTGACTTGGTCAAAAAAGTTGGGAAATTAAAATTGAATTTTGACATCACAATGATGTCATCCACATGATGCAATAAACCTTTTTCTTTTTTTTTTCAATTTTCTAAAATTTTTCATTAGTTCTTTAATCTAATCTTGATTCAAAAATTTTTATTTCCTCTGATTTTATTGGACAGTTAGGTCAGGAGTCAGCTCTCGGGGTCAATTGACCAAATTACCCCTCGCCGGTTCATCCCGGTTTGCAAATAATTTAATATTTCTTCCGGCTCCCTGACCTAATTATTTGACTGACTTAACAATTTTTTTTCGTGATTTCCTCTTTTCCACTGTGTTCGTAATGGTCCTAAGGACCGCAGCGTCACATTTTACGGTTCAAAATTTGAGTTTAAAATGACTTTGCAGTCCTTCCCGAGAAGGTCACCCATCGCTGTGACTCTCGGCTCGTTTAACTTCTTATGTTCTATTTTTCTTGTTTATACTTAACTAATTGGACATTACTAATTATTTGTGTTTATAGCTTCTCTAGTCGTCTTAAGTGTGGTTCTAATCCCCTTAATTGTCCGGACCGACACCGGTCACCGGAACAGTGAATTCTACTAGGCTATGCAAACAGGGGTGTTACAATTCTCCCCCCCTTAAAATAAATTTCGTCTCGAAATTTTACTTGGTACTAATCTCTGAATAGCTGTGGGTGCTGTCTCCTCATGTCCTCTTCTCGTTCCCAAGTAGCCTCCTGGCCTGAATGATTGTTCCACAGCACCTTTACCAACGGTATCTGCTTGTTTCGTAGCTGCTTCACCTCATAAGCCAGAATCTCTATGGGTTCTTCTTCATATGTGAGGTCTGGATTCACTTCAATTTCCTCTACTAGTAGTACATGAGATGGGTCTGATCGATAACTCCTCAACATAGACACATGGAAGACATTATGTATCTTCTCTAACTCTAGAGGTAGTGCCAAACGATATGCCAAAGGACCCACTCTTTCCAGAACCTCATATGGCCCAATGAAGCGAGGACTCAGTTTCCCCTTTCTGCCGAGTCTCATAATTCTCTTCCAAGGAGAAACTTTGAGGAAAACTTTCTCACCCACTGCATACTCAATATCTCTTCTCTTCAAATCAATGTAGGACTTCTGACGGTCTGATGCAATCTTAAGTCAATCTCGGATCACCTTGATTTTCTCTTCAGTGTGCTGAACAATTTCAGGTCCAATCATCTTTCTTTCACCCACATCATCCCAACACAACGGGGTTCTACATTTTCTGCCATACAAAGCTTCATATGGAGGCATTCCAATGCTTGATTGGTAGCTGTTGTTGTAAGCAAACTCAATCAAAGGCAAGTGTGTATCCCAACTGCCCTCAAACTCAATCACACAAGCCCGTAGCATGTCCTCCAAGATTTGAATTACCCTCTCAGACTGGCCATCTGTCTGTGGGTGGAATGCCGTACTGAAGTTCAATCTAGTTCCTAGGGCTCTCTGAAGACTACCCCAGAATCTAGAAGTGAACCTAGGATCTCTGTCTGACACGATGGATACTGGCACTCCATGCAGTCTCACAATCTCATCGATGTATAACTTGGCCAATCTTTCTAAATTGTAGTCCATCCGGACTGGCATAAAATGAGCAGACTTAGTTAGTCTGTCGACAATGACCCATACTGTATCATGACTCTTCTGTGTCCTCGGAAGTCCCATCACAAAATCCATTGTTATTCTTTCCCATTTCCATTCTGGTACTGGTAGTGGATGTAACAACCCAGTGGGTACTTGATGCTCTGCCTTCACTTGCTGACAAGTTAGGCATTTGGATACAAACTCTGCCACATCTCTTTTCATACCCATCCACCAGTAATGCTCCTTTTGCTCCCTATACATTTTTGTGCCACCAGGGTGCATGGCAAAAGGAGACTCATGTGCTTCCTTCAAAATGATCTGCCTCAAATTAACATCATAAGGAACACACATTCTGCCCTGGTGTAGCAATAGACCATCATCTCTAATTGAGAATTCTGGTTTCTTGCCCTGTCGGACTTCTTCCATCAACTTCTGATACTTCTGATCATTCTGAGCAGCCATTCTAATCTGAACAATCAACACTGGCTGTACATGCCATGCAACTGCTGTCTGCCCATCATCATTAATCTCTAAGCTGGCATGAAATGATCTTTACTCATGTACCAAAGACAAAGGAGTAACTCGTAGACTTGCCATAGTCTTGCGACTTAAGGCATCAGCCACAATATTAGCTTTCCCTAGCTGATAGTCTATCAGACAATCGTAGTCTTTTATCAACTCTAATCATCTCCTCTGTCTCAAATTCAGCTCTTTCTAGGTGCTCAAATACTTCAAACTCTTATGATCTGTATAGATGTAACAATTTTCCCCATACAAATAGTGTCTCCAGATCTTAAGAGCAACCACAATAGCTGCAAGCTCCAA
This sequence comes from Hevea brasiliensis, assembly GCF_030052815.1. Lineage (NCBI taxonomy): Eukaryota > Viridiplantae > Streptophyta > Magnoliopsida > Malpighiales > Euphorbiaceae > Hevea > Hevea brasiliensis. Next base: position 56,778,168 of record NC_079494.1, read on the forward strand.
ATCATGTGTTGGATAGTTCCTCTCATGCGGTTTCAGCTAGCGTGATGCATAGGCAATGACATTTCGATCTTGTATCAGTACACAGCCTAACCCATTATGAGAAGCATCACTATAAATTGTGTATTCTTTACTCGGAATAGGTAAAGTCAGGACTGGAGCTTCAGTCAAACATTTCTTCAATTCATCAAAACTCTGTTGGCATTTATCCGTCCACTGAAATTTTACATCTTTTCTAAGCAGCTTGGTCAATGGAGATGCCAACATGGAGAATCCCTTCACAAATCTACAGTAGTATCCAGCTAAACCCAGAAAACTACAAATTTCTGTGACATTTTTGGGTAGCCTCCAATTAAGGACAGCTTCAATCTTACTTGGATCTACCTTGATGCCCTCTTCTGATACTACATGCCCCAAGAAAGATATTTCTTTCAGCCAAAATTCATACTTTGACATTTTGGCATATAGCTGTTTCTCCCTCAAAGTCTGCAGTACAATCAGCAGATGTCTATCATGCTCTTCTGCATTCCTCGAATAGACCAATATATCTTCTATGAATACCACAACAAACTGGTCGAGGTATGGTCTAAAGATAGTGTTCGTCAGATCCATAAAAGCAGCCTGAGCATTAGTTAACCCGAATGGCATAACCAAAAACTCATAATGGCCATAGCGAGTTCTGAAGGCAGTTTTAGGAATACTCTGCTCTTGTACTTTCAGCTGATAATAACCTGATCTCAGGTCAATTTTGGAGAACACAGCTGCACCCCTCAATTGATCAAACAAGTCATCAATGTGGGGCAATGGATATCTGTTCTTTATAGTCACCTTATTCAACTGTCGATAATCAATACACAAGCGGAGAGTGCCATCCTTCTTCTTTACAAACAATACTGGCGCTCTCCAAGGTGACACACTAGGGCGGATAAAGCCCTTGTCAAGCAGTTCTTGCAACTTGCACTTTCAACTCTTTCAATTCTGCAGGTGCCATTCTATATGGCATTATGGAGATTGGATCCACACCAGGCATAACATCAATCTCAAACTGCACCTCTCTTTCTGGAGGTAATCCTAGCAATTCATCAGGAAATAAATCCGGAAAATCACATACAGTAGGGATGTCCCTTAGTGCTGGGCTCCCCACTTGGGTGTCCATCACATGTGCTAAGTATGCTTCACACCCCTTTATGATCATTCTTCTAGCTAGTGCAGCCGAAATGATATTTGATGGCAGTAAATGCCTCTCCCCATGTATTACCACATCACCGTACAGAGGGAGACCAAAAGTGACTGTCTTTAGTCTACAGTCAAGCATAGCGTGATGCCTAGCTAACCAATCCATGCCCAAGATAATATCATAATCTCTGAAGGGCATTTCAATCAAATCTGACAGGAAAACATGTCCTTGGATTACCAAAGGACAGTCTCTATAAATTCTGTTGACCCGAACCTCTTGTCCTAACGGACTAGTTACTAGCACTTCAAAACCCATTTGCACACATGGAACAGCAAGTGAACAGACTATGCTAGCACTAACATATGAATGGGTTGAACTTGGATGAAACAATACAAATACTTTTTGATCAGAGATAGAGAATATACCGGCTACAACATCAGAAGTCTCAGCCTCTTCTCGCTATCTCATTGAATAAACCCTGACTGAAGCACTCCCTTGTGCCGACTGACCAACTGTGCCCTGACTACCAGAAGCAGTACTTCTACCTCTACCTCTTCCTCTGCCAACTGACTGTGAACCTCTGGGAGTAGGACTCTGAATAGATCCCTCGGCAGTAGTAGGAGCTGGACCATATCTCGGAGCACTAGTACAGTCTTTATCCATATGGCCCTTGCCTCCACAGTTAAAGCAGGCTCCAGTGGCCCAATAACACTCCCCCCCCCCCCCATGAATCTTGCCACAAGTCTCACAGGGGTGGGCAAAATGTGAACCCTCGCCGATCACGACTGCACCTAGGGGGTCTCTGTCCAGAAAATCTACCCCTACCAAATCTTCCACCTCGACCCCTGCTGGGTCCATTAAATTTCTTCTTTTTCCCAGAAGTCCCACTAGAACTCAGTTCTACTGACTTTTCCCCCTTGTCTTTCTCTGATTTCTCAGCTTTCTCTGATTTTTCTTTCACTGGGGTTGCTTCTGATTCTATTCTTTCCAACTCAAGTGCTTGAGACATGAGCTCTGAGAAGTTGCTGTGTCGGAATCCCACAACTTGCATCCTTATGCTGGGCTTCAAACCCGTCTCAAATATCTTGCACCTTGCCTTACTGGTAGTAAGGAGACTCCCAGCATAATGACTTAAGCGGGAGAACTCCCTCTCATACGCTGCTAATGTTCTGTTGCCTTGTTTTAGACTCAGAAACTCTTATAACTTCTGATCAACATATGCATCTGGGATGTATTTCTGTCTGAACTCTCTGATGAAGTCATCCTGTGTCAAGATCGTGGTTCAAATTAAGCTATGGGGGATGGTCTTCCACCAATCATACGCATCCCCTTGCAGTAAAGACACAAAATACTCAAACTTCAGTTCATCTTGGCAGTGCAGCTTCTTAAATACTCTGTCCATTCTTTCAAGCCATTGCTCTGCCTCTAAAGGGTCCACTGTACCCTTAAATTCTGCAGCCCCATACTTCAGTAATTTATCATATTGTCTGGCTGGAGGCAGTGGTTGTGCCACAGGTGTCTGGGGTGGAGCTTGAGCAGGCATACCCCCAGCCATTTGTTGAAACATCGCAGCCATCTGCTGTGGTAAATCAGGCAGAAATCGCGGCATTTGTGGTCTTTGCCGACCCACTAACATTCGGTAAAGCAGGGGCTTCCCCTTGTGCCTCAGCTTCAACAGACTGCTCAACTGAGCGATCCCCTTCTTCCATTTTAGGCTAAAGTTAGGGTATAAATTATACCCGATAGCTGTAAAAACCAGTTCTTCAAATACCTGTAAAAAGCACTTCTAAAAATTTTTCTCAACAACTACTTCAATTTCACAATCAAACTCAATCCATTTCAATCAGTTTCTCAAGTTCAAAATTTAATAATCCTCAAAATACTAGCAATACATTTCATTCAAATTAAATAAAATAGTTCCACTCATATTTCATTAAAGACAAAACAATTTATACACATCCTTACAAATTTATATCAAAAGAAACACAAACTAAACTTTATTACAAACTTCATACAAATTTTTGTACAAGCTGCTCAAGACCCATTTACATGTCCATACATTTATATGCAATACATACATCAAAAGAAATATTTACAATTAGGGTATAAATTATACCCGATAGCTTCAAAACAGGAAGATCCTCAATCCTTAGCAGCTCAGTCTGCCGCTCTTCTAGTCTCTGTATCTGCGACAGCAATAGAAGCTATCGCTGAGTACTAGGACTCAGTGGTGCACAACATACTAAAATAATCTTTATGCAAAACTTAAATCACATTTATTCAAAAATTTGGCTGAACATGAGAATTAAGTACAAATCATGCATTATGAGATTTTAAATGCAAACCAAGTTCATTTCAAATTATCAAAACACATTTCATAAAACCCACAGTTAAATCATGCCATTCCAAATAAATAAAATCTCAATAGCCAGAGGCTAAAGAGAAATCACATCACAAGGCTAGCTAGCTCAAATATATGGATATCCATTCACATCCTCTTCTACTGGCACAACTCAACACTTCTCCGGAGAAGGAATCAAAATTCGAAACTAATTACCCCCACTAGTCATGCTAGTGAGGTGTTCAAATATATGGTCATGACACTGTGGTTTCAAAACTTATCTTAACAATTTGCTAAACATTGTCATTTCAAATATACACAATAGCTTTCAACAATTTAAGTCAAAACATCATAACTAATGTCACAAATAAATTTTCAACAATTCAAAGCAAATGTAAAATACATATTTCATTCACTTTATCACTACATTTTCAAGCACAGTGATGTTGTGCACAAACCTCAAGCGAGTCGCCTCTTGGCCTTGACTCGGTTCCTCGGGTTCTTTCCCGGTATTCTTTTCAACTGAAACACACAATTTTACAGTGTTTCAGTACCATAATTTAACATAAATCCAAAAATAAATTTAACTTCACTTTTACCTAGCTCTAACGTGCTAAATTCGACGTTATTGAAATTTTGTGTTTCGAGTAACTATTCATTATACTATTCAAGTCAAATTGTTGACTTTCTAAGGCTTAATAGGTATGGGAATTCCAAATTCACACACATACCAGATTTTGGTCACCAAACTTGTTGGTTTCGGTCATTTTCTCCACACTTAAGTCTTTTAGGCAAAATTATCAATTTTCAGTTTTGGTGTCCCTAATTGTACTGTTTCATTGGTCAGTTTACTGTTAGAATTTGGCAAAACTTTCTTCATAGAAAATGTTCCCTATTGTCTCAAGTTTATTCTCCTTTTTGAATCACCCCAATTGGAGTTTTTTAGCTCAAGTTATAAGCAAATAACATTTACTGTTCATGCTGCAGAATTTTGGTTCTATAGATTTGTTGATCCAACTTCGTTCAGCAATTTGATCAAGTTAAGTCCATAATTTGGTCTACTTTTCTTCATATTAAATGTTCTACTATGTATTAGGTTTCCATCAGTTCAAGAATCGCCTAAATCGGAGTTTTCTAGAGAGAGTTATAGCCATTGAAACTTTACTGTTCAAATGGCAAATCTGCAGTCTGCAGATTTAGTGACTCAACTTGGCTCAGTAATTTGATTGGGTTAATTGCATAATTTGGGTGTTCTCCATGAAACTTTTAGGTATATATCTCATCTAACCACTGGTAAAATTTCTGGTCATTTTGACCTGCCTAGCTCGAGTTATGACCAAATGAACAAACACTGTTCATTTGGTCAGGTTGTGCAGGGCAGCCTGCGATTTCTCAACTTCGGTCACTTTGTTCACTAGGTTTTAGTCACTTTTTGGGCAGGCTTCCTGAATGTAAATTGTGTCATTTAGTGCCTATTTTCATCCCCAATTGGTCTCATATCCACTGGACTTGTAAAATTTCATTTTTGGTCCCTCAAAGTTGATTTTTGTTTTGCTGCAGCAACATGACCTTATCCAATCCGAATTGGCTTTTAATTCCAACACTTCTAACACACTTAATTAGGTCACAAATGACCATTTCTCACTTCACATTAGGTCAAAGACACCATTTACAAGTTTCTCACATTTTTGGCCTATAAACCCTAATGTTCAAAACCCTAACTCACTAATTTTGTTGCATTTAACCAATTCAAATCATACTAACATCACTCCATCACTCAATTAAGCTTCCATACATATTGAATTCAATCAAATTCATGCATACACACATCAAACCCTAGCTGGCCTAAATTCAGTTTTGGTCCCTCACAATTATTTTTGTTTCATTTTAAGTTACTTTCTAAGTTAATTAAACTAAGAACATAGAAATTTAACAAAAGAATTCAAATTTACATACTAACCTTTGTTTGATTTTCCAATCACTAAATTGTTTCCCTTTTTTCTTCTTTCTTGCTTCTTCAATCACCTCTTCTAGTAGCCTAAACAAAGCTTAATCATAATTTAGTGGAATTTTTGGCGAATTTATGGGGTTGATTCAAGCTTTGAAAGCTTGAATTTCATGGCTATGGAGGAAACTAAGGAGAAAAAAGAGCGAGAGGAGAGATGCACGTTTTTTATTTGAAGAAGAGGAATGATTTTTTTTTCTTTTCTTTTATTTTGTCTTTTATCTCTTTAGGAAGACCAAAAATCCAAATAAGTAAATAAATTAATTTTATTCTTTATGGCATCATGCATGAGGTCATGCATGATGTCATCACCTTTTGACTTTTCCATTTTCTTTTTTTTTTTAAAAATTTTTCTATTAGATCCTTACTTTTAATTCTCGATTCTGAATTTTTCTTTTCTCTGATTTTATTTAACAGTTAGGTCATAAGTCAGCTCTCGGGGTCAATTGAACAAATTGCCCCTCACCGGTTCATCCCGGTTTGCAATTAATTCCATATTTCTTCCGGCTCTCTGACCTAATTATTTGACTGGCTTAACAGTTCTTTTTCGTGATCTTCTATTTTCCACTGTGTTTATAAGGGTCCTAAGGATCGCGGCGTCACATTTTACGGTTCGAAATTTGAGTTTAAAATGGCTTCGCAGTCGTTCCCGAGACGGTCACCCATCGCTGTGACTCTCAGCTCGTTTAACTTCTTATGTTTTGTTTTTCTTATTTATACTTAACTAATTGGACATTACTAATTATTTGTGTTTATGGTTTATCTAGTTGTCTTAAGTATGATTCTAATCCCCTGAATTGTCCGAACCGACATTGGTCATCGAAACAGTGAAATATACCAGGCTATACAAATAGGGGTGTTACAATTCTCCCCCCCCCCCCCCCTTAAAATAATTTCGTCCTTGAAATTGTGTTCACTATCCATCCTCAAATAGTCATACATATTGTTTTCTCGTGTTTTTCTCGCATTTCTGTGTAGCTCCATAATCAGAATAATGGTCCGTAGCACTTTAACCAATACTATTTACTCATCAATTGCTTACCTCGTGTGCCAAGTTTCTTATGAGATTCTGTCATAAGTTAGATTCAATTTCATTTCAATTTTAGACGTAAGCAAATCTATGTGTTAGTGGATCCACTCTTTCTAGGACCTCGTACGATCCTATGGGTGAAAACTTAGTTTTACTCTTTTCTTATCAAATCTCTTGATCATTTGATGCAACCTTCAATTTAGTTTATAATATTTTAGTCTTTTCTTTAAATGACCTTGTTGGTCATATATGAATTGTTTATCTCTTTCTTAGCCATAGGTCCATAACCATTATCTTACCATCTTCATTTGTGACTAAGGCTTATGTGCCATTTTATACTATCTTGTTTGCTTTTGTTTAACTTATTTCCTTCTTGATAAAATAGCTTGGGATATCATTACGCGTCTTAAGTAAGTTGTTTGCCCTGGTGGCAAATTCTCATCTAGTTTTTTTCTCATTTCTTACTGTTCTATTTGTTTCTTTTCATTCCACAACTTAACTTTAATTATTTTATTCCTCAATCTTATCTTCTTCCTTAACTTGGCTGCCGAGTCGTAATTTAGTACCTCTTATCCGTAATAAATCCACTATAAATCAATATTACTTGATTTGGTCCTCTGACCATTCTAGTCAACACTTTAACTAATATTCATAATGTTTCTTTATTACATTCGCACTAACTATTCTAATTTTTACTTCCACAACTCTTTTCTCTATCAATATACTATAGCTTATTTTTCACTGGTCTGTGATTATTACCTTTTTTTTTTTAACCATAAACAATTTTGTAATCTTAAGAAGGGAGTCTACCGGACTCTCCTGTTTCCCACGCTATTCAAAAGTTCCGCTTGAATTCTAATCTAATCCTTATGATCTGCACAATAAAATTGTGCTCTTCCTAAAGAATACCTGGCCAACTAGTTCCTATCAAATTACTGTTATCAGTAGAATATCATTTCTTAACTGTTTTATAAGTTATAATTGTCATCCATAGCATCCTGTCTCTTCTAGGGAAACAAAATTATATTTTGTGTCTTACTGCTACACAAATAGAATACTGTTCCTTACTAAACTTTAAGCAAAAGATCCATTGCAATACCAGAATAACTATAAACCCCATATCGGAGACTGGATGACTTAGCCCTATAGGTGTTATTTTTAAATTTTTACCATGCTAAAATCTTTAGTCCCATAACAATTCTTGATATACTGTAATTTATGCCAGGGTAACGGAGTCTTTAACTCTCACTACCTTGCAACCATGATATTTTGATATTCTAATTATAGAGTTTTAAATCTCGAATTCGGATTTTCAAACTCAGTTCTAGTAATAAAACTCTATTTTGTTATATTTGTACCAAAGCGAAAATCATTTATAACTATTCTTATCCTTATGCACTATTGGGTAGTACGTAGCTCTACACAATAAATCTCAAGTCAATACTGTAATCTGCAACTTACAGCACAAACATCAAGAATATTTCATAGTTACTACGATAAATCCCAATAAATCAAACTTTCCTATGTCTTATTTCTTTCAAATCCACTAATATCTTAAACTTATTTTGATTATGGTACTTACTGACATCTATCACTTCCCTCTAGGGCAGATATATTACTATAACTTACTTTTAGATCCTCTTACCTTACCTAATTAGGCTTACTAATTAACTTTATAATTTATCATAGTCTAGGAGATGTCTCTCACTAGAAACTTTTCCAAAATTAATTCCAATCACGCTTATTATCACAATTCTTATCCTAAAAGACTAATTACTAACACATTAAAATTTATCTCCATGTAAGGGAATAGCAGTAGAACATATAATTTTAGCATTAGCATATAAACAAGTAGAGTCGGAATCAAATAGTACATAATTATTCCTTTCACAAGTTAAGGACATACCGACAACTACATCTGAAGTCTCTGCTTCTTCCCCTCGATGCACGACGTTCCCTCTTTCTAGTGTATTCTTCTGCTCGGGTTGGTCCATTGTACGAGGATTACCCGAAGTGTTGTCTCTACTTCTGCCTCTGCCCCTACTGACTATTAATGAGCCTCTAAAATCAGAACCTTGGACTGATTCCTTTGGTGTAGTGTATGGCATAACTAGACGTGCGCTAGTACAATCTCGGGCGAAATGTCCAATTTCACCACAATTGAAGCAGGCTCCAGTGACCCTATGGCATATACCTCCGTGTAATTTCCCACAAACGTCACAGAGACGGGTAGGGTAGGAACTTCTGGTTCTTTGATGAATAGTTCTTGATTGCTTCCGCCCTGAAGATCTGCCTCTGTCATACTTGAGAGCTCGGGGTCCCTCAAAATCTTTTCTCTTTCCCAAATTACTACTCAAACTTTGACCAATAGATTTCCCACTTTTCTTTTTTTTATGCTGTTCTTGAGGGGGTTGGGTTTGTACTTGAGCCTGGGCTGACAGATTATTAGCCATTTGCTGAAAGAACATAGCCATCTGCTGGGCCATTTGTGCAGTAATTTGTATAGGAGGGATTCGTGCAGTTGGACCTCCAACACTCTGTGAAACTGGGGCTTCTCTTTGTACGTTAGCTGTATCAGACTGCTCTACCATTTTATCCCTCTTGTCCATATCTATTCACAGGATTTTTTTTTTCTATTTCCTGTACACTCAACACAAGGAGATTTCTCCCCGTTAGTTCATATTTATGATGTAAATGTACTGTATATAACAAATATGGACTTTGAGCAGTTGTACTTAACAAGAAAAGACACAATTTCTCAATTTAAAACATACTTCAAAAATTTTGCTCTGATACCACTAAAACATGTCACACCTTACCCCTCTGTAAGGCATAACATGATCCCGTAGAATACCTAATGAACTACCGAACTTCACCTACTGATAACTCATTAAGTACCCTACAAGGGATTTTAAAACAATTTTCTTATTTTTGATAAGTGGTGAGCATTTTCTAAAAAGTACTTAAAACATTTAATTGAAATTAGAAACTAGTTAAAACTTTTGGCCCATTTTATTTTTACGCAAATTTTATAAAAATTTTGATAGAGTTCCATTTATATTTTGAGAAAATAGTTCTTCAAATACCTGTAAAAAGCACTTCTTAAAATTTTCTCAACCACTACTTTAAATTCTCAATCAAACTCAATCCATTTCAACAACTCCACAATCATTTCAATCAATTTCTCAAGTTCAAAATTCAATAATCCTCAAAATACTAGCAATACATTTCATTTAGATTAAATAAAATAGTTCCACTCATATTTCATTAGAGACAAAACAATTTATATTCATCATACTAGAAATTTAAATTAAGAAAATCCAAACTAAATTTATTACAACTTTATACAAACTTTGTACAAATTGCTCAAGACCGATTTTACAAGTCCATACAATTACGTGCAATACATACATCAAAATGAATATTTACAGTCAGGGTATAAATTATACCCGATAACTTCTAGCAGGTAGCTCCTCTGTCCTCAGCAGCTCAATCTGCTGCTCCTCTAGTCGCTATATCTGCGACAGCATACAAAGTTATCGCTGAGTGGTGAACTCAGTGGTGAACAAACTAATAATTTAAAACTTAATACAAATTATGCTTGACAATTCATAACAAATAGAATTTTAAAATTTCTAAATTCTTCAAAATCCATGACCTTCAGAAATCAACATTATCGTTCATGCAAATTATTTATTTGAATAACATTTTGATCAAATAGTAACTATTTATTTACATTTCTTTTAAATTCCAAAACAATGCAAAATTTTTTGAATCACTGACAAATTATTTATTTCAATCACAATTTATCAAATCATGCATATTTTAAAGGGCGTTGCCAACAATACACACAGATGAACCCATGACCCAAAATTCACATGGATGTCGTGTTGTACACCACGACATTTCACATTCTCCCAATAACCAAGGCTAAAAGGGAGAAACAAAGACTAGCTAGTATATATGAGTACTCATTCACATCATTCCCCAACTGGCAAGCCAGAGAGGAAGAAACTCGCCCCATCAAGTGGAGGAGTTATCTCACTAGACAAGCTAATGAGAATTCACAACATATTTTGTCATGTCAACTGTGGTTTCAAATCATATTCAAAACAATTTCTATTTACAAAGTGTTTACAAATCATCAACATATTTAATCATCATAAATTCATGCTCAAGGTTGGCAACACATCAAACTTAAAATTTACAATCCTCAAAACAATGCAATAAATCCTTAAATGCATAAGAAAATTTATATTCAAATTATACAATTTCATTCAATAAATTAAAATTCTCAACACAACAAAATCATAAATCATACAAAAAAATTATTTCAAATCAATTTGGAATTGAAAAATAACAAAAGAGTTAGTTGTGCACAAACCTCAAGCGAGTCGCCTCTTGGCCTTGACTCGGTTCCTCGGGTTCTTTCCCAGTATTCTTTTCAACTGAAACACATAATTTTACAGTGTTTCAGTACCATAATTTAACATAAATCCAAAAATAAATTTAATTTCACTTTTACCTAGCTCTAACGTGCTAAATTCGACTTTCTTGAAATTTGGTGTTTCGGGGTTACTATTCATTACACTATTCAAGTCAAATTGTTGACTTTCTAAGGCTTAATAGGTATGGGAATTCCAACTTCACCCACATACCACATTTTGGTCACCAAACTTGTTGGTTTTGGTCATTTTCTCCACACTTAAGTGTTTTAGGCAAAATTGTCAATTTTCAGTTTTGGTGTCCTTAATTGTACTGTTTCATTGGTCAGTTTACTGTTGGAATTTGGCAAAACTTTCTGCATAGAAAATGTTCCCTATTGTCTCAAGTTTATTCTCCTTTTTGAATCACCCCAATTGGAGTTTTTTAGCTCAAGTTATAAGCAAATTACATTTACTGTTCATGCTACAGAATTTTGGTTCTGTAGATTTGTTGATCCAACTTCATTCAGCAATTTGATCAAGTTAAGTCCATAATTTGGTCTAATTTTCTTCATAGTAAATGTTATAATATGCATTATGTTTCCATCGGTTCAAGAATCGCCTAAATCGGAGTTTTCTAAAGAGAGTTATAGCCATTGAAACTTTACTATTCAAATGGCAAATCTACAGTCTGTAGATTCAGTGACCCAAATTGGCTCAGTAATTTGATTGGGTTAATGGCATAATTTGGGTTGGTGTTCTTCATGAAAGTTTTAGGTATATATCTCATCTAACCACTGGTAAAATTTCAGGTCATTTTGACCTGCCTAGATCGAGTTATGACCAAATCAACAAACACTGTTCATTTAGTCAGGTTATGCAGGGCAGCCTGCGATTTCTCAACTTCGGTCACTTTGTTCACTAGGTTTTAGTCACTTTTTGGGCAGGCTTCCTGAATGAAAATTGTGTCATTTAGTGCCTATTTTCATCCCCAATTGGTCTCATATCCATTGGACTTGTAAAATTTCATTTTTGGTCCCTCAAAGTTGATTTTTGTCTTGCTGCAGCAACATGACCTTATCCAATCCGAATTGGCTTTTAATTCCAACACTTCTAACACACTTAATTAGGTCACAAATGACCATTTCTCACTTCACATTAGGTCAAAGACACCATTTACAAGTTTCTTACATTTTTGGTCTCTAAACCCTAATGTTCAAAACCTTAACTCACTAATTTTGTTGCATTTAACCAATTCAAATCATACTAACATCACTCCATCACTCAATTAAGCTTCCATACATATTGAATTCAATCAAATTAATGCATATACACATCAAATCCTAGCTGGCCTAAATTTAGCTTTGGTCCCTCACAATTATTTTTATTTCATTTTAAGTTACTTTCTAAGTTAATTAAACTAAGAACATAGAAATTTAACAAAATAATTCAAATTTACATACTAACCTTTGTTTGATTTTCCAATCACTAATTTTCTTCCCTTTTTTCTTCTTTCTTGCTTCTTCAATCTCCTCTTCTAGTAGCCCAAACAAAGCTTAATCATAATTTAGTGGAATTTTTGGGGAATTTATGGAGTTGATTCAAGCTTTGAAAGCTTGAATTTCATGGCTATGGAGGAAACTAAGGAGAAAAAAGAGAGAGAGGAGAGATGCACGTTTTTTATTTGAAGAAGAATGATTTTTTTTTTCTTTTCTTTTATTTTGTCTTTTATCTCTTTAGGAAGACCAAAAATCCAAATAAGTAAATAAATTAATTTTATTCTTTATGGCATCATGCATGAGGTCATGCATGATGTCATCACCTTTTGACTTTTCCATTTTCTTTTTTTTTTTTTTAATTTTTCTATTAGTTCTTTACTTTAATTCTCGATTCTGAAATTTTCTTTTCTCCAATTTTATTTAACAGTTAGGTCAGAAGTCAGTTCTCGGGGTCAATTGACCAAATTGCCCCTCGCCGGTTCATCCCAGTTTGTAATTAATTCCATATTTCTTTCGGCTCCCTGACCTAATTATTTGATTGGCTTAACAGTTCTTTTCGTGATCTTCTCTCTTCCACTGTGTTTATAAGGGTCCTAAGGACTGCGGCGTCACATTTTACGGTTCGAAATTTGAGTTTAAAATGGCTTCGCAGTTGTTCCCGAGACGGTCACCCATCGTTGTGACTCTCGGCTCGTTTAACTTCTTATGTTTTGTTTTTCTTATTTATACTTACCTAATTGGACATTACTAATTATTTGTGTTTATGGTTTATCTAGTTGTCTTAAGTGTGGTTCGAATCCCCTTATTTGTCAGAACTGACATTGGTCCCGGAACAGTGAAATATACCAGGATATACAAATAGGGGTGTTACACAACATACCACATTTTGCATTCTAAAATTATTGGTATTGGTTGCCAATACCATTCTAAGCTTAATATTAGTTGTTCAAAATTTTCAGATTTCAAGCCTTGTATTTACTGTTCCATTAGTCATTTTTACAGTGGGAATTTGGCAAAGTTATCAACATGAAAGTTGTTCCTTATTGTGTCTAGTTACATTTCTTTTTTTTTTTTTAATCACTCCATTTGGCATTTTGTAGCTCAAGTTATGGCCTAAATACCATGACTGGCCGGATTGCCAACTTCCCAGATTTTCTGGACTGACCAAATCTATAGTGTTTTGTGTAGTGGCTGCAGGTCACCTTTTGAAAATGTTATGGTCAAAATTTGGCTTAGGTTTCTTAATGAAAGCTATAGGTCTATGTCTCAGCTATTTTCTGGTAAACTTTCAGATCAATTGGACCTTTCTACACTGAGTTATGACCAAATGAATAAACACTATTCATTTGGTCATTTTGCTCAGGAAGAATACAGGTCACCCGGATTAGGGCAATTTTTAGGTCAACTTGGTTTGGTTTTCTGGGCATAGTTTCTTCACCAAAGTTGTGCCATTTTGTGTCTAGTTTCATATCCAATTGGCCTTGAACCAATTAAACCTCTACAACTCCAGTTATTGCTGTCCAAACTTGCTAGACTCATGCTCAGTCCTGTAGGTCAGCCAAGGCAGCAACACTAACTTCAATTCCCACTAAACAAACCACTTTATTTCTTATTCACACATAACCAAATGGTCACTAATTGACCATTAAAATTTACTTTCACCATTACATGATCAAAATCTCAATTTTTGGGTCCAAACCCTAGCTCCACCATCCTAGATTTTTGCATTCACTTGCACTTCACCTTCCTGATCAATAGATTAGTATTAAGAGCAGCTAAAGTACCATTTTAATTCAAGAAAATCTTCAAACCCTACCTATCCCAAAGCTGCCAAAATTTTAAGAAAAGCTTACACATGGTATATTTTTAATTTTCATACAAATTTACTTTCCACTCCACTCCTTTAACATGAATCAAAAGAGGAAGAGTGAGTTTAGTCACTAACCTCTAATGGAGTAAATTTCAATCTTGCAAGAGCTCTTCCTTTACACTTCTTCTTGCTCCCAAAAGCTTCAATAAGATGAAAGAGCAAGATTTTATGTTGACACTTAGGGTTTTCATTGAAAGAAAACTAGGGAAATGAAGGTTTGGAAAGTTTGTTAATGGAGGAGTGAGGGAGAGCATATGGGACGGCTTGAAGAAGAAGAGAGTGGCTGCTATTTTTTTTCTAGAATTTTGCCTCCTTTTCTCTATTTTTAATGTATTCTAATTGTGCTTCTTCATTTTGATTGGCCATAAACTTTAATTACCTCATGCTTACATAAGCATTAGGTAATAAATCCCATTTATTTCCATTTTCTTTCCTCTCTCTTGCTATTCATTTTTAAATAATTTTTCATCAATATTTGTTCATATTTTATGTCATATAATTCACTTACATAAATGGAAAAGTTGGTCAAAAATCATCTCTGAAGACGAAATGACCAAAATGCCCTCTGTTTGGCTTAACGAGCTAAAATTGTGTGTACCGATTGAAAAAATTTTCTAAGCCTTTTCTTGGCATTCTAATGCCATAAAATCCTCAATGACTCTTCTCTAGAGTCTCAAAAATTATTTTATGAATTTTCTCCCGGGTTTAGGGCTCCTAGTTACGAGGACTGCAACTTCCTATTGGGTCACCTATCGTTAGGGCACCGGCTCATTTCACTTGGTTGTATTTTATTTATAAAATTTTTCCTATATTTTTCTATTTATTATTTGAGTTAATTATGACTCCTCACTCTAGTCTAAATATTTTTCCAGATGTTCTAACTATCCAGACCGACACCGATCACCAGAACAGTAGAATGTGCGGAATTGCTACAGTGAGGGTGTTACAATTCTTCCCCTCTAACAAAAATTTCATCCTCAAAATTTACCTGATGCAAACAGTTGAGGGAACTATTGCCTCATTGTCTCTTCACTTTCCCAAGTTTCCTCCTCGGTATTATGGTGCCTCCAAAGTACTTTAACCAGTGGAATTTGTTTATTCCTCAGTTCCTTCACTTCCTGAGTCAGGATCCCTATAGGTTCTTCAGTATATGTCAAATCCGATTGGATTTCAATCTCTTTCATGGAGATGACATGTGAAGGGTCTGAACGGTATCTTCTTAGCATAGAAACATGGAATACATTATGGATCTTATCCAGTTCTGGTGGTAAAGCTAGCCGATAGGCCACTGGTCCTACACGTTCAATGACTTCATATGGGCTAATGAACCTAGGGCTTAACCTACCCTTTCTTCCAAACCTCAGTACTTTCTTCCATGGTGAGACTTTGAGAAACACTTTGTCACCAACTGCATACTCTATCTCTTTTCTCTTCAAGTCAGCATTAGATTTTTGTCTATTTGAGGCAAACTTCAAGTTAGCTTTGATTATCTTCACTTTCTCCTTAGTCTGTTTCACCAGGTCTGGTCCTACTAGCTTATCTTCGTCCTTCAGTCCAACACACTGGGGTTCTACACTTCCTCCCATGCAGTGCTTCATATAGGGCCATTTGAATGCTAGCTTGGTAGCTATTGTTATATGCAAATTCTGCCAGTGGGAGATATCTATCCCAACTCACCTCAAACTCAATGACATAACTCCTCAGCATATCCTCCAGGATCTATCACATAATCCACATTGTTACTATTATTTCAATTTATTAATTGTAAAAATTCAATTAGTTTTTAGGTTTACCTAGATTACTCGTTCCGACTGTCCATCCGTCTGAGGATGAAAAGCCGTGCTAAAGCGGAGTTGTGTGCCCAAGGCTTCTTACAACTTTTTCCAAAATCTCGATATAAACCTTGGGTTTCGATCAGATATGATGGAAAGTGGGATTCCATGCGATTTAACTATTTCACTGATATATAATTCTGCTAGCTTCTCCAGTGAGTAGTCAGTCCTAACTGGCAGAAAATGTGCTGACTTTGTCAATCTATCCACTATCACGCATACTGCATCATGCTTTTTCTGGGTGAGAAGTAGACCACTAACAAAATCCATTGTGACTCAGTCCCATTTCCATTCGGGTATGCTTCTAGGCTGTAGCAATCCTAATGGAACTTGATGTTCTGCTTTAACTTGCTGACATGTCAAACACTTAGTCACATAGTCAGCTATATCCCTCTTCATACCAGGCCAACAATAATGAGGCTTCAAATCATTATACATTTTTGTGCTTCCCGGGTGCATGGAATAAACACTAGTGTGTGCTTCTTTCAGAATACTTGTCTTCAGTTCCCCATCATCTGGTACACACACTCTTCCTCTGTAGTATAGACACCCATCTGCTTTCACCTCATAATCAGTTTCCTTTCCCTATGGAATTTTACCCACAATAGCCATTAATTTTTCATCTGCCTTCTGCCCATCTTGTATCTGCTGTAGCAGGTATGGCTTCACTTGTAACTTAGCCAAAATAGCTCCATCTTGAGCTAAGGACAGACAGGCATTTAGTGATCTTAAAGCTATGATGGACTTCCTACTCAAGGCATCAGCAACTACATTTGCCTTCCCAGGATGATAATCTATCACACAATCATAGTCCTTTAGGAACTCAATCCATTGCCTCTGTCTAAGATTGAGCTCCTTCTGGATTGGCAAATATTTTAGATTTTTGTGGTCTGTACAGATGTAATATTTTTCACCATACAAATAATGCCTCCATATCTTCAATGCGAAGATAATTGCTACTAACTCCAGGTCATGAGTAGGGTAGTTCTGTTTATGTGGCCTTAACTGCCTGGAAGCATAGGCGACCACTTTCCCCTCTTGCATCAATACGCACCCTAACCCATTATGCGAGGCATTACTGTAGACCACAAAGTCCTTTCCCGACACTGGCTATGTTAACACTGGTGCTTCTGTCAACATAGCCTTCAGCCTCTCAAAACTGGCTTGGCACTTATCATTCCAGCAAAATTTCACATTCTTGTGTAACAACTTGGTCATTGGAGTAGCTATAAGAGAGAACCACTTCACAAATCTTCTGTAATACCCAGCTAGCCCCAAGAAACTTCTAACCTCAGTTGAATTTCTGGGAGGCTTCCATTCTGTAACACCCTTATGTTCGATAGTGCGTTCTATTGTTCTAGTAACCAGTATTGTCCGGATAGCTAGGATGCCTAGAACTACATTTAAATATTGATGAGGAGACATAAAATAATGAAATACAAGAAAAGAAAATACAAGAAAAACAAAGGAAAAATAATAGCAATGAAATGTAACCAAGTTAAACGAGCCAAGAACCCTAGCGATGGGTAACCGCACTGGGAAGTTGCGGCGTGGACCGTTGACTAGCCCTGGACCACGCAGAACCCTGAAAAATATTTTTAAGACATAATTAAAGACCTATTGAAGTATAAATATCATTAAAAATATCAAAGAAAAATTAATTAATTAGTACAAAGAAAAGTGAGAAATCGAGAAAACGATAAAACTCGGTGTTATCGAAAAATCGGGAATGCAACCCGAACAGGGGCATTGTGGCCATTTGACACCCGAGTTGCCTTTTGACCTAAATGTCCATTAAAAATACATGATATTACACTTAGAAAATGTCATGAAAAATTAAATTGGTGGTACCTAATTCAAATAGCAAAAGATAGGAGCTTAATGTGAGAATTTGGAAATTTAAGATTAAACAAATATTAAATCTCACTTAGTGCTCCACTCACCTCACTTAAGTGGACCACTACACATCTTTTGGGTAGAAATAACTCATCTTCTTCAACCTTGGACGGCCAGCCGAAATGCTTTTGAAGGAAAACCTCCATGGCTGAAATCCACAAGCTCCATGCAACCATGAATCCCACCTCCATTCCACTTGATTCCTTCACAAAAATTGTTCTACACAACTTGGGCAGTAGATAGGCAACAAGAAAATCAAGTTTTGGTGAGGTTTTGAAGAGTTTCAAAAGTGGTAAGTATGCAATTTTTATGCTTGTTTCATTAAACTTTGTATGGATGTTATGGGTAGTTGAATTGTGGAAGGATTTTTGAAGTTTGATGAGTTAAGGGAGAGGTATATTTTTGGCAGCCACGGAACTTCAATAAGGGCAGTTTATCCTTGCATGTAAATGGTAGATTAAAGTGTTGATGAAGTGTTTATGTGTGTAGGAATAAATTGGATAATGTATACTAAATGTATATGTGAATGTACACTTGATGTTGGAAGTTTGGAAAGCTAATTGAAGAAGATTATAATTGGCAATTTGAAGTGTGGACCAAAATATGTTATTTCATGGTTTGGTTTACGGAATTATATGGTTGAATTATGGTGATTGTTATGGCAGCATGTATATGTGTATAAAGGTTTGAATGTGGACATGTAAATGAGCTATGTCATGTGGTTAAATTATTTGTAATTTGGACTTGGTAAATTCTATACTATAATGTGCATATTGAGTGTGATTACAAGCTGCCAAAATGACCAACAATGTAAATTAAAATGTGTTTATGTTATGGTACAAACCAGAATTGGCATGGATGTGTAACTTGGTAAGTGTTAAATGTGTAATTGATGAGTGATGAACAATGTGCAATAGGGCAGTGTATGTTTTGGTTTAGAACCTTAAGTGTGTGACTCCAATTGGTATGAGACCAATTGGAGGTGAAATTAGGCACAAAAAGTGCCAACTTTCATGGAAGCTTACCAAAATTCTGCTTGGAAGGTAACTTGAAAAATGACCAAATCCGGATTAGTGCATTTAAGGCCTGAAAATTGACCATTTGGGCAGCAGTTAGTGTTTTGGCCATAACTCACTCAAAACAGGTCCAATTGACGTGAAATTTTTACCATGAATAGACATATATCTACAATTCTTATGAAGACACCAACACCCAGAAATGACTATAAGAAAGCCAAATAGCTTGCACAAGTTCAGGTCCAAAAACTGGCCGAACCAAAAGTGACCTAAAAATGACCTAAAATGACCATTTTGGTACATTCTAACCAGCAATAGTAAAATGAGCATAACTTGGTCTACATTACTCAGAATGACCTGAAATTTTGCCTCACGTGCAATAAGACATAGACCTACAAGTTTGTAGTTTTGACCAAAACCCGAAAATCGAGGGAACTAGGTCATCTGGCTAGATCAAATTAGTATACCGGAATCTGAAAAATTGCAATAAAATGCACTATACATGGAAATGAATTTGGTAACATGTACCAATACTAAAAGGCTATTAAATATGACACATTGATAACATTAAAACCTAATTCACCTAGAATGCATCGAGGGTCAACATCTTAGGTTGACTAAGGGAATAATAAAATTCAATAAATTAATTATTGAACCTTATTGTTCGAGACAGTTTAAATGAGTACTGAAACACTTCAAATTGTGTGTTTCAGTTAGCAAAGACTCAGGGAAGGGGAAGGAAGCACTGAGTCAGAGCCAAGAGACAGTTATCAGAGGTTTGTGCACAACAGTTATTTCTTTTGAATTTTTCAATTGAAATAAATTATGACTATTTATATATTATTGTTTTAAATTGTGGAAATGTGTTTGAAGGGATACTTATTGCTTGAAAAGCATTGTAAATGGTTTAAAACTGTGAAAAATTGTTTGAATGATAATTGATGGATACTTATTGATTGAAAAGTATTGTAAATGGTTTGAAACCACAGCTATCATTTATATTAATTGAATTCCTTGCTAGCTTGTCTAGTGGGACGAATTAAATTTCCTCTCTAGCTGAAGTGTTGAGGTGTGTGCCTATTGAGGATGAATAGAATGAGTACTCATATTATTGCTAGCTAGCTATGTTAATTAGCCATCAGCTTTTGGGACGAATTGAATTCCTCACTAGCCATCGACTTTTGGGACGAATTGAACTTTGGAACATGATTAAGCTGTGTGTGATTTATTGATATGTATTGTGAGATTGTGAAATGGAGTTTAAATTCTTATTGACATTCACTATCTTTTGAATTTAACCATGTTTTGATTTATTGAGATTTATTGTGATATTGTGAAATGGAGTTTAAATTCTTTATGACATTCATTGTCTTTGAATTTAACTATGGTTTTAAGTATCCACTATTTATATGACTTATGATTTGTGATTTAAAGTTGTATTTGATTAATGTTGTGCACCACTGAGACAATAGCTCAGCGATAGCTTTTCATTGCTATCGCAGGTTGACAGACTGACAGGGTAGCAGACTAGGCTGCTAGTGCTTCATTGAGAGTTCATCAGGTATATTGAGTATACCATATTTTGCATTTTGTATTGTAATGTATGTTCACTGTATGTATATAGTGTTCTTGGTTTTGAGCAGTTATAAATTAAAATTATACATTAAAATTGTAAATTAAATTGTAAATTATTTTGGTTTACAAATATTGTGATATATTTCTTTTATCTCAGGCTTTGAAAATACTGAAAATTTTTTGTAGATTTGAGTTGACAAATGTTGAGAAACATATTGAGTTGAATAAATGTTGGAGTTGGAGATTGAGAAATATATTTGAAGTTCTTTTTACAGGTTTTTGAAGAACTGTTTTATTCAAAATATAGATGACATTCCGCCAAAATTTTTATAGAAATTACTAATAATTCAAATGTGTTAGCTGTTTCACTTCAGTTCAAAAATTTTTTTAACACCTGCAAATAGTGCTCACCACTGTAAAAAGAAGTAAGAAAAGTTTTAAAATCCCTTGTATTGTATTTAATGGGTTATCAGTAGACGAAGTTGGTAATTCATTAGGTATACTACGGGATCATGTTATGCCTTACAGAGGGGTAGGGTATGACATGTTTATGTGGTATCAGAGCAAGATTTTAAATTCTGCTTTCACCTATAATTTGAATATTCTTTCTTCATAGTACAACTGCTCAATATCATTGTTTGATACATACAGTACATTACATTATAAATATGCACTAACGGGAGGAAATCTCCTTGTGTTATTTGTTCAGGAGGTCTAAGATCCTCGAATTGACTATGAAAGAGGGTGATCGTTCAGTCGATCAATCTATAGAGGCTGAGGTACAAGGGGATGCACCAACCCTACACACTGTCAGTGGATCAGCAGCACTAGCCCCCTCAGTACTGTAGTTTCCTACTCAGTTCGCTTAGCAGATGGCTGCAATGTCCCAACAGATGGCTAGTAATATGCCTACTCAAGTCCAACTACAGACACCAGTGGTACAACCACAGTCTTCTGCTAGGCAGTATGACAAATTAATGAAATGTGGGGCTACTGAGTTCAAGGGGACAGTAGATCCTCTAGAGGTAGAACAATGGTTAGAAATAATGGATAGGGTGTTCAAGAAGCTACATTGTATAAAGGAGCTCAGATTTGAATATTCAGTATCTTTGCTATAGGGGGATGCATATGACTGGTGGAAAACCATTCCCCACAGTCTGGTAGAACCTTCAGTGCTAACATGGAATGATTTTCTACGGGAGTTCAGAAAAAAATATGTCCCTGATGCTTATGTGGACCAGAAGCTGCAAGAGTTCTTAAGTCTGAAACAGGGGAGTAGATCGGTGGCTGAATGTAACACCCCTATTTGCATAGCCTGGTATATTTCACTATTTCGGTGACCGGTGTCTGTTCGGATAATTAAGGAGATTAGAACCACATATAAGAAAACTAGATAAACCATAAACACAAATAATTAGTAATTGTCAATTAGCTAAGTATAAATAAGAAAAACAGAACATAAGAAGTTGAACGAGCCGAGAATCATAGCGATGGGTGACCTTCTCGGGAAAGATTGCGAAGTCAATTTAAACTCGAATTTCAAACCATAAAATGTGACGCTGCGGTCCTTAGGACTATTGCGAACACAGTGGAAAAGAGAAAATGACGAAAAAGAATTGTTAAGCTAGTCAAATAATTAGGTCAGGGATCCGGAAGAAATATTGAATTATTTGCAAACCGGGTTGAACCGGCGAGGGGCAATTTGGTCATTTGACCCCGAGAGCTGACTCCTGACCTAACTGTCAAATAAAATCGGAGAAAAGAAAATTTCAGAGTCAGGAATTAAATTAAAGAACTAATAGAAAAATAAAAATAAAAAAAAGAAGAAAATGAAAAAGTGAAGGGAGATGACATCATGCATGATGCCATAAATCCTATAATTAATAAATTTGATTAAATTGATTTTTTGGGTCTTCCATAAGACAAAATACATAAAAGAAAGGAAAAGAAAAAAAAAAAGTCATTTGGTCTTCTTCCTCATCCATGTGCCGCCTCACTCTCCCTCACTTCTCCATGTTTAAACTTCCATTTAAGCTTGTACTCAAGCTTGAATTTCCTCACTTAACCTAAATATTTTCCATAAACACCCCATCAAAGCTTGTTACCTCAACCTAAGAAGAGGATTGAAAGAGCAAAGAAAAAGAAAAAGGAAGAGAATTGATTAATAGGACATCAAAGATTGAGGTTAGTGATTTAAGTTACAAAATTAGTTTATTAGTTATGTTTATAGCTTGATTAACTTAGAAATAAACTTAAAATGAAATGAAATAAATTATTGAGGGACCAAGCTGAATTTTGGCCAGCATATGTACGAGGGGATTATTACATGGTTTGATTGATTTGAATGGGTATATGAACCTCAATTAGTTGAGTGATTATGGTTAAAGACCTTGAATTAGCTAAATGCAACAATTTTGTGTGGTTAGGGTTTGGACACTTTGGGTTTAGAAAAATGTGAAAATTTGATAAATGATGTCTTTGACCTAATTTGAAGTGAGAAATGGTCAATGGTGACCAAATGAAGTGTGTTGGAAGTGTTGGAGTTGAGATCAAATTCGGATTGAGTGTGGTCATGCTGCTAGCAGCATGACCAAGGTCCCTTTGAGGGACCAAAAATGAAAATTTACAAGTCCAATTGGTATGAGACCAATTGGAAATGAAAATAGACACTAAATGACACAATTTTCATTTAGTAAGCATGCCCAAAAAGTGACCAAAACCTAGTGAACAAATTTACCAAACTTGGAAAATCTCAGTCTGCCCTGTGCAAACTGACCAAATGAATAGTGTTATGTTCATTTGGCCATTACTTGAGGTAGGCAGGTCTAAATGACCTGAAATTTTACCAGTGGACAGTTGAGGTATAGGCCTAAAACTTTCATGGAGAACACAAACCCAAATTATACCATTAACCAAGTCATTTGGCCACCAAAAGTTGGGGACCTAAAACTACCAGAACCAAATTTTGCCTAGAAAATCTGGGTTAAGTCCAATCCAGTAGCTATGGTTCAAATGGCTATAACTTGAGTTACAAAACTCCAATTGGAGTGATTCAAAAATAAGAGTAAGCTTAAGACAATAGGGAACATTTTCTATGAATAAAGTTTTGCCAAATTCTAACAGAAAAATGACCAATGGAATAGTGCAACTTAAGACACCAAAACTGAAAATTTGCTAAATTGCCTAAAGGACTTAGAATTTGAGTAAACCACCAAAACAAACAAATTTAGTGACCAAAATGTGATATGTGGGTGAAGTTGGAGTTCCCATACCTATTAAGTCTTAGAAAGTCAGCAAATTGACTTGAATAGTATAGTGAATAGTAACCCCAAAACACAAAAATTAAAGAACGTCAAGTTTAGCATATTAAAGCTAGGTATAAATGAATTTGAATTTATTTTTGGATTAATGGTGAGTTATGATACTGAAACACTATGAAACTGTGTGTTTCAGTGGAAAAGAATACCAGGAAGGAACCCGAGGAATAGAGTCAAGGCCAAGAGGCGACTTATTTAAGGTTTGTGCACAACTAACTATTTTGTTACTTTTCACTTCTAAATTGATTTCAACAAGTTTATTTTATGATTTATAATTTTGTTGTGTTGAGGATTTTAATTTGTTGAATGAAATTGTATAAATTAAATGTAAATTTTTTTTATGCATTTAAGGATTTATTGCATGGTTTTGAGGATTGTAAATTTTAAGTTTGATGTGTTGCCAACCTTGAGTATGAATTTATGATGATTAAATATGTTGATAATTTATAAACACTTTGTAAATAGAAATTATTTTGAATATGATTTGAAACCACAGTTGACTTGGCAAAATTTATTGTGAATTCTCATTAGCTTGTCTAGTGAGATATCTCCTCCACTAAATGGGGCGAGTTCCTTCCTCTCTGGCTTGCCAGTTGGGGAAGAGTTTGAATGAGTACTCATATATACTAGCTAGTCTTTGTTCCTCCCTTTTAGCCTCGGTTATTGGGAGAGTGTGAAATGTCGTGGTGTACAACACGGCATCTATTTGAATTTTGGGTCATGAGTTCAACTGTGTGAATTGTTAGCAGCACCCTTTAAATTATGCATAATTTGATAAATTGTGATTGAAATAAATAATTTGTTAGTGATTCAAAATACTTCTGTATTGTTTTGGAATTTAAAAGAAATGTAAATAAATAGTTATTAATTGATCAAAATGTTATTCAAATGAATAATTTGCATAAATGAAAATAATGATTTTTTAATGTCATAGATTTTGAAGAATTTAGAAATTTTAATTTTTTATTCATTATGAATTGTTAAGAATAATTTGTATTAAATTTTAAATTATTAGTTTGTGCACCACTGAGTTCACCACTCAGCAATAGCTTTGTATGCTGTCGCAGGTGAAAGGAATAATAAAGCAGTTGAGCAAGATTTTTGAAAAGACATAGTGAGACTATCTTCGGGTATATCATAGGTATACCCTTGTACATCAGCTTTTGATGTAATTCCGTAATTATATGTATGAAATTTCCTTTGAGCAGTTGTACAAACTCTTTTGTAACATATTTTTGGATTGTAATGAAATACAAATTATTATAAGGTTATCTTGAGATTTTATGTATTTATAAAGTTTTGCATTATTAAATTTTAATGCTCCCATGAATGTGAAAATTAATTTGTTTACCTCAATGAGATGTTTTAATATTTGATTTAATTTAAACTGTGTATTGAATTGCTTGTGTTTATTTGTGAAATGAGGATGGTTTGAATTTTGAGACTTGAGAAATTGGTTGAGATTGATTGTGAAATTGAAGAAGTTGTTGAGAAAAATATTGGGAGTGTCTTTATTTTCAGGTTTTGAAGAATTGTTTTCTCAAAATACAGTCGGAACTCAGCTAAAATTTTTATAAAATTTGTGGAAAAATAAAAAGGGCCAAAAAGATTAACTAGTTTTAATTTTAATTAAATGTTTTAAATACCTATTAGAAAATGCTCACCACTTATCAAAAATAAGAAAATTATTTTAAAATCCCTTGTAGAGTACTTAATGAGTTATCGGTAGGTGAAGTTCAATAGTTCATTAGGTATTCTACGGGATCTTGTTATGCCTTACAGAGGAGTAAGGTGTGACATGTTTTAGTGGTATCAGAGCAAAGGTTTTAAAGTAAATTTTGAACTGTGAATTTGAAATATTTTTCGATAGGTATAACTGCTCAAATATTTGATACATATAGTACATTTACATCATAAATATGAACTAACGGGGAGAAATCTCCTTGTATTGGTTGTACAGGAAATAGAAAAAAAAAATTCCTGTGAATAGATATGGATAAGGGGGATAAAACGGTAGAGCAGTATGATATAGCTAACGTACAAGGAGAGGGCCCAGTTTCGCAGAGCGTTGGAGGTTCAACTGCACTAGTCCCTCCTATACAAATTACTGCATAAACGGCCCAGCAGATGGCCATGTTCTTTCAGCAAATGGCTGATAATCTGTCAGCCTAGGCCCAAGTACAAACCCAACCCCCTCAAGAGCAGTATGAAAAAGAGAAAAGTGGGAAACCCATCGGTCAAAGTTCGGGTAGTAATTTGGGAAAGAGAAAAGATTTTGAGGGACCCCAAGCTCCTATGTATGACAGAGGCGGATCTTCAGGGCGGAAGCAATCAAGAACCATTCATCAAAGAACCAGAAGTTCCTACCCTACCCGTCTCTGTGATGTTTGTGGAAAATTTTATGGGGGTATTTGCCATAGGGTAACTGGAGCCTGCTTTAATTGTGGTGGAATTAGACATTTTGCCCGAGATTGTACTAGCGCACATCGATTTATGCCACATACTACACCAGAGGAATCAGTTCAAGATTTTGATTTTAGAGGCTCATTAATAGTCAGTAGGGGCAGGGGCAGAAGTAGAGACAACACTTCGGGTAATCCTAGCACAATGGACCAACCCGAGCAGAGGAATACACTAGAAAGAGGGAATGCCATGCATTGAGGGGAAGAAGCAGAGACTTCAGATGTAGTTGCCTGTATGTTCTTAACTTGTGAAAGGAATAATTATGTACTATTTGATTTCGGCTCTACTTATTTATATGCTAATGTAAAAATTATATATTCTACTACTATTCCCTTGGATGGAGATAAATTTTAATGTGTTAATAATTAGTCTTTTAGGATAAGAATTGCGATAATAAGCATGATTGGAATTAATTTTGGAAAAGTTTCTACTGAGAGACATCTCCTAGACTACGATAAATTATAAAGTTAATTAGTAAGCCTAATTAGGTAAGGCAAGAGGACCAAAAAGTAAGTTATAGCAATATATCTGCCCTAGATGGAAGTAAAGGTATTACTATTGATAGATGTCAGTAAGTACCATAATCAAAATAAGTTTAAGATATTAGTGGATTTGAGAGAAATAAGATATAGGGAAGTTTGATATATTGGAATGTATCGTAGTAACTATGCAATATTCTTGTTGTTTGTGCTGTAAGCTGCAGATTATAGTACTGACTTGGGATTTATTATGTAGAGCTACGTACTACCCAATAGTAGATAAGGATAAGAATAGTTATAAATGACTTTCGCTCTGGTACAATATACCAGAATAGAGTTTTATTACTAGAACTGAGTTTGAAAATCTTAATTTGGGATTTAAAACTCTATAATTAGAATATCAAAAGATCATGGTTGCAAGGTAGTGAGAGTTAAAGACTCCGTTACCCTAGCATGAATTACAATACATAAACAATTGTTATGAGAGTAGAGATTTTAGCATGGTAAAAATTTAAAAATAAAACCTATAGGGCTAAGTCATCCAGTCTCCGATATGGGGTTGTAGTTGTTATGATATTGCAATGGATCTTTTGCTCAAAGTTTAGTAAGGAATAATATTCTATTTGTGTAGCAGTAAGACACAAAATATAATTTTGTTCCCCTAAAAGAGACAGGATGCTATGAATGACAATTATAACTTATAAAACAGTTAAGAAATGATATTCTACTAATAACAGTAATTCGATAGGAACTAGTTGGCCAGGTATTCTTTAGGAAGAGCACAATTTTATTGTGCAGATCATAAGGATTAGATTAGAATTCAAGCGAAACTTTTGAATAGCATGGGAAACAGGAGAGTCTGGTAAACTCCCTTCTTAAGATTACAAAATTGTCTATGGTTAAAAAAATAAAGGGGTAATGATCGCA
Organism: Hevea brasiliensis; assembly: GCF_030052815.1. NCBI lineage: Eukaryota > Viridiplantae > Streptophyta > Magnoliopsida > Malpighiales > Euphorbiaceae > Hevea > Hevea brasiliensis. The sequence continues at coordinate 56,806,016 of NC_079494.1, forward strand.
AACCAGCGGAAAATAAGCTATAGAATATTGGTAGATAAAAGAAAATATAGAAGTAAAAATTAGAATAGTTGGTGCGAATTTAATAAAGAAACGTTATGAATATTAGTTAAAGTGTTGACTAGAATGATTAGAGGACCAAACCAAAGTAATATTGAAGTATAGTGAATTTGTTAGGGACGATAAGAGGTGCTAAATTATGACTCGACAGTCAAGTTAAGGAAGAAGATTAGATTAAGAAATAAAATAATTAAAGTTAAGTTGTGGAATGAAAGAAGGAAATAAATAGAACATTAAGAAATGAGAAAAACCCTAGATGAGGAATTGCCACCAAGGCAAACAACCTACTTAAGACGCGTAACGATATTCCGAACTATTTTATCAATAATAAAATAAGTTAAACAAAAGCAAACAAGATAGTGCAAAATGGCACATAGGCCTTGGTCATAAATGGAGATGGTAAGATAATGGTTATGGACCTATGGCCAAGAAAGAGATAATCAGTTCATATATGACCAACAAGGTCATTTAAAAAAAAAAAAAGACTACAAAGGAAAATAATTGCTAAAACAACAGCAAGAAAAGACTAAAATATTCTAAACTAAACTGAAGGTTGCATCAAATGATCAAGAGATTTGATAAGAAAAGAGTAAAACTAAGTTCTCACCCATAGGATCATACGAGGTCCTAGAAAGAGTGGATCCACTAGCACACAGATTTGCTTACCTCTAAAATTGAAATGAATTTGAATCTAACTTATGACAGAAGCTCATAAGAAACTTGGCACACAAGGTGAGCAATCGATGAGTAAATAGTATTGGTTAAAGTGCTAAGGAACCATCATTCAGGCCAGGAAGCGACTTAGAAGTGTGAATAGGATATGAAGAGACAGCACCCACAACTGTTCAAAGACTGATACCAGGTAAAATTTTGAGGACGAAATTATTTTAAGGGGGGAGGGGGGGGGGGGAATTGTAACACCACTATTTGCATAGCCTGGTATATTTCACTATTCCGGTGACCGGTGTCGGTCCAGATAATTAAGGAGATTAGAATCACATCTAAGACAACAAGATAAATCATAAACACAAATAATTAGTAATTGTCAATTAGTTAAGTATAAATAAGAAAAACATAACATAAGAAGTTAAACGAGCAGAGAATCACAATGATGGGTGACCTTCTCGGGAAGGATTGCGAAGTCTATTTAAACTTGAATTTCGAACCATAAAATGTGATGCTGCGGTCCTTAGGACTATTGCAAACACAGTGGAAAAGAGAAAATCACGAAAAAAAATTGTTAAGCCATTCAAATAATTAGGTTAGGGATTTGGAAGAAATATTGAATTATTTGCAAACCGGGTTGAACCGGCGAAGGGCAATTTGGTCAATTGACCCTGAGAGCTGACTCCTGACTTAACTGTCAAATAAAATCGAAGAAAAGAAAATTTCAGAGTCGGGAATTAAATTAAAGAACTAATAAAAAAATAAAAATAAAAAAGAAGAAGAAAGTGAAAAAGTGAAGGGAGATGACTTCATGCATGACATCATGCATGATGCCATAAATCCTATAATTAATAAATTTTATTAAATTGATTTTTTGGGTCTTCCATAAGACAAAATACATAAAAGAAAGGAAAAGAAAAAAAAAAGTCATTTGGTCTTCTTCCTCATCCATGTGCCACCTCACTCTCCCTCACTTCTCCATGTTTAAACTTCCATTGAAGCATGTACTCAAGCTTGAATTTCCTCACTTAACCTAAATATTCTCCATAAACACCCCATCAAAGCTTGTTACCTCAACCTTAGAAGAGGATTGAAAGAGCAAAGAAAAAGAAAAAGAAAAAGAAAGAGAATTGAAGAATTGGACATCAAAGATTAAGGTTAGTGATTTAAGTTACAAAATTAGTTTATTAGTTATGTTTATAGCTTGATTAACTTAGAAATAAACTTAAAATGAAATGAAATAAATTGTTGAGAGACCAAGCTGAATTTCGGCCAGCATGTGTATGAGGGGATTATTATATGGTTTGATTGATTTGAATGGGTATATGAACCTCAATTAGTTGAGTGATTATGGTTAAATACCTTGAATTAGCTAAATGCAACAATTTAGTGTGGTTAGGGTTTGGACACTTAGGGTTTAGAGACAAAAATGTGAGAAATTGATAAATGATTTCTTTGACCTAATTTGAAGTGAGAAATGGTCAATGGTGACCAAATGAAGTGTGTTGGAAGTGTTGGTGTTGAGATCAAATTCGGATTGAGTGTGGTCATGCTGCTGGCAGCATGACCAAGGTCCCTTTGAGGGACCCAAAATGAAAATTTATAAGTCCAATTGGTATGAGACCAATTGGGAATAAAAATAGACACTAAATGACGCAATTTTAATTTAGGAAGCATGCCCAAAAAGTGACCAAAACCTAGTGAAAAAATTTACCAAACTTGGAAAATCTCAGTCTGCCCTATACAAACTGACCAAATAAACAGTGTTTGTTCATTTGGCCATAACTTGAGCTAGGCAGGTCTAAATGACCTGAAAGTTTACTAGTGGATAGTTGAGGTATAGGCCTAAAACTTTCATGAGAATACAAACCCAAATTATACCATTAACCAAATTATTTGGCCACCCAAAGTTGGGGACCTAAAACTGCCAGAACCAAATTTTGCCCAGAAAATTTGGGTTTAGTCCAATCCGGCAACCATGGTTCAAATGGCTTTAACTTGAGCTGCAAAACACCAATTGGAGTGATTCAAAAAGGAGAGTAAATTTAAGACAATAGGGAACATTTTCTATGCAGAAAGTTTTGCCAAATTCTACAGAAAAATGACCAATGGAACAGTACAACTTAAGACACCAAAATTGAAATTTTGCTAAATTGCCTAAAGGACTTAGAATTTGAGTAAACCACAAAAACCAACAAATTTATTAACCAAAATGTGGTATGTGGGTGAAGTTGGAGTTCCCATACCTATTAAGTCTTAGAAAGTCAACAAATTGACTTGAATAGTGTAATGGATAGTAACCCCGAAACACAAAAATTAAAGAACATCAAGTTTAGCATATTAAAGCTAGGTATAAATGAATTTGAATTTATTTTTGGATTAATGATGAGTTATGATACTGAAACACTGTGAAACTGTGTGTTTCAGTGGAAAAGAATACCGGGAAGGAACCCGAGGAATCGAGTCAAGGCCAAGAGGTGACTCGTTTAAGGTTTGTGCACAACTAACTATTTTGTTACTTTTCACTTCTAAATTGATTTCAACAAGTTTATTTTATGATTTATAATTTTGTTGTGTTGAGGATTTTAATTTGTTGAATGAAATTGTATAAATTAAATGTAAATTTTTTTTTTTTGCATTTAAGGATTTATTGCATGGTTTTGAGGATTGTAAATTTTAAGTTTGATGTGTTGCCAACCTTGAGCATGAATTTATGATGATTAAATAAGTTGATGATTTGTAAACACTTTGTAAATAGAAATTGTTTTGAATATGATTTGAAACCACAGTTGACATGGCAAAATTTGTTGTGAATTCTCATTAGCTTGTCTAGTGAGATATCTCCTCCACTAGATGGGGCGAGTTCCTTCCTCTCTGGCTTGCCAGTTGGGGAAGAGTTTGAATGAGTACTCATATATACTAGCTAGTCTTTATTCCCCCCCTTTTTGCCTCGGTTATTGGGAGAGTGTGAAATGTCGTGGTGTACAACACGACATCTATTTGAATTTTGGGTCATGGGCTCAACTGTGTGAATTGTTGGCAACGCCCTTTAAATTATGCATAATTTGATAAATTGTGATTGAAATAAATAATTTATTAGTGATTCAAAATATTTGTGTATTGTTTCAGAATTTAAAAAAAATGTAAATAAATAGTTATTAATTGATTAAAATGTTATTCAAATGAATAATTTGCATTAATGAAAATAATGATTTTTGAATGTCATAGATTTTGAAGAATTTAGAAATTTTAAATTTTTATTCATTATGAATTGTTAAGAATAATTTGTATTAAGTTTTAAATTATTAGTTTGTGCACCACTGAGTTCACCACTCAGTGATAGCTTTGTATGCTGTCGCAAGTGAAAGGAATAATAAAGCAGCTGAGCAAGATTTCTGAAAAGACATAGTGAGACTATCTTCGGGTATATCATAGGTATACCCTTGTATATTAGCTTTTGATGTAATTCTGTAATTATATGTATGAAATTTCCTTTGAGCAGTTTTACCAACTCTTTTGTAACATATTTTTGGATTGTAATTAAAATACAAATTATTATAATGTTATCTTGAGATTTTATGTATTTTTAAAGTTTTGCATTATTAAATTTTAATGCTCCCATGAATGTGAAAATTAATTTGTTTACCTCAATGAGATGTTTTAATATTTGATTTAATTTAAACTGTGTATTGAATTGCTTGTCTTGATTTTTGAAATGAGGATGGTTTGAATTTTGAGACTTGAGATATTGATTAAGATTGATTATGAAATTTGAAGAAGTTGTTGAGAAAAATATTGGGAGTATCTTTATTTTCAGGTTTTGAAGATCTGTTTTCCCAAAATACAGTCAGAACTCCGACAAAATTTTTATAAAATTTGCGGAAAAATAAAATGTGCCAAAAATATTAACTAGTTTTAATTTTAATTAAATGTTTTAAATACCTATTAGAAAATGCTCACCACCTATCAAAAATAGGAAAATTGTTTTAAAATCCTTTGTAGAGTACTTAATGAGTTATCGGTAGGTAAAGTTCGGTAGTTCATTAGGTATTCTATGGGATCATGTTATGCCTTACAGAGGAGTAAGGTGTGACACTGAATATGGATGGAAATTTTCCCGCCTAAGCCATTATGCAGTAAGTCTACTTGCTACTAGCAGGGAGAGATATAAGAGGTTTAAAACCAGCTTGAAGCCCAGTATCTGACTACAAGTGGTTGGATTCAAACATAATAACTTCTCTGAGCTTATTTCTCAAGCACTAGAATTAGAAAGAATTGAGTTAAAAGTAGCCCCAGAGAAAAAGAAATTAGAGAAGACAGAAAAAGAGAAAGAGGGAAAGTCAGTAGAACAGAGTTCTAGTGGTCCTACTAGAAAGAGGAAAAACCATGGGGGACACAGCAGAGGTGGTAAGAAGTCCGGTAGGAGAAGATATTCAGGACAGAAACCTCCTCTATCTGGTCAGCAGAGTACCAGAAGTTCCTACCCTCCCCGCCAATGTGAAACTTGTGAAAGAAATCATGGTGGGGTATGCTACAAGGCTATTGGAGCCTGTTATAATTGTGGAGGCACAGGACACTTTGCCAAAGACTGCACCAGTACTCATAGAGTTGGACCACCTCCTACTACTGTAGAAGGGTCAATTCAGAGTCCTGCCACCAGAGGTTCACAACCACCTAGCAAAGGTAGAGGCAGGGGTAGAGGTAGTCCAGCAGGCAGCCAAGGCACAGTGAATCAATCAGAGCAAGGCAGTGCTCCAGTCAGAGTCTATGCAATGAGACAGAGAGAAAAGGCCAGAACATCTGATGTTGTGGCTGGTACCTTCTCAACTTTTAATCAAGATGTGTTTGTGCTATTTGATCCGGGTTCTACCCATTCTTATGTGAGTGCTAGCATCATTGATTTCATTGCTGTTCCATGTACAAAAATGGACTTTGAGGTGCTAGTAACAAGTCCGTTAGGACAAGAGGTCAGGGTTAATAGAATGTATAGGGATTGTCCTTTAGTGATCCAAGGACATACTTTTCTATCTGATCTCATTGAAATGCCCTTCAGAGATTATGATATCATCTTGGGCATGGATTAGTTAGCCAGGCATCACGCCATGATTGATTGTAGGTTGAAGACAGTCACTTTTGGTCTCCCTCAGTATAGTGATGTGATAATATATGGGGAGAGGCAGCTATTGCCATCAAACATCATTTCGACTGCACTAGCCAGAAAAATGATCAAAAGGGGTGTGAAGCATACTTGGCACATGTGGTAGACACCCAAGTGGGGAGTCCAGCATTGAAGGACATCCCTATAGTATATGACTTTCCAGATGTGTTTCCTGATGAATTGCTAGGATTACCTCCACAAAGAGAGGTGCAGTTTGAAATTAATATTATGCCTGGTGTGGATCCAATCTCCATAACACCATACAGAATGGCACTAGCAGAGTTGAAGGAGTTGAAGGTACAATTGCAAGAACTACTTGAAAAGGGCTTCATCCGCCCTAGTGTGTCACCTTGAGAAGTGTCAGTATTGTTTTTTAAGAAAAAAGATGGCACTCTTCGCTTATGTATTGACTACTGGCAATTGAATAAGGTGACAATAAAGAACAGAGTTTCAATGCCTTGCATTGATGATCTGTTTGATCAATTGAATGCCATTTGGACAGTTTAAATTAATAGAATTCAATAAATTAATTATTGAACCTTATTATTGAACCTTATTATTAGAGACAGTTTAAATGAGTACTGAAACACTTTAAATTGTGTGTTTCAGTTAGCAAAGACTCAGGGAAGGGGAAGGAAAAACTGAGTCAGAGCCAAGAGACAATTATCAGAGGTTTGTGCACAACAGTTATTTCTTTTGAATTTTTAATTGAAATAAATTATGAATATTTGTATATTATTGTTTTAAATTGTGGAAATGTGTTTGAAGGGATACTTATTGCTTGAAAAGCATTGTAAATGGTTTGAAACTGTGAAAAATTGTTTGAATGATAATTGATGGATACTTATTGATTGAAAAGCATTGTAAATGGTTTGAAACCACAGCTATCATTTATATTGATTGAATTCCTCACTAGCTTGTCTAGTGGGACAAATTGAATTCCCTCTCTGGCTGAAGTGTTGAGGTGTGTGCCTATTGAGGACGAATAGAATGAGTACTCATATTATTGCTAGCTAGCTATGTTATTCCTCATTAGCCATTCGCTTTAGGATGAATTGAATTGCTCACTAGCTATCGGCTTTTGGGACGAATTGAACTTTGGAACATGATTAAGCTGTGTGTGATTTATTGATATGTATTATGAGATTGTGAAATGGAGTTTAAATTCTTATTGACATTCACTATCTTTTGAATTTAACCATGTTTTGATTTACTGAGATTTATTGTGATATTGTGAAATGGAGTTTAAATTCTTTATGACATTCATTGTCTTTGAATTTAACTATGCTTTTAAGTATCCACTATTTATATGACTTATGATTTATGATTTAAAGTTGTATTTGATTAATGTTGTGCACCACTGAGACAATGGCTCAGCGATAGCTTTTCATTGCTATCGCAGGTAGACCGACTGATAGGGCAGCAGACTAAGCTGCTAGTGCTTCAATGAGAGTTCATCGGGTATATTGAGTATACCATATTTTGCACTTTGTATTGTAATATATGTTCACTATATGTATATAGTGTTCTTGGTTTTGAGCAGTTGTAAATTAAAATTATACATTAAAGTTGTAAATTAAATTGAAAATTATTTTGGTTTGTAAATATTGTGATATATTTCTTTTATCTCAGCCTTTGAAAATACTAAAAAATTTTTGTGGATTTGAGTTGACAAATGTTGAGAAACATATTGAGTTGATTAAATGTTGGAGTTGGAGATTGAGAAATATATTTGAAGTGCTTTTTACAGGTTTTGAAGAACTGTTTTACTCAAAATACAGATGGCATTCCGCTAAAATTTTTACAGAAATTACTAATAATTCAAATGTTTTAGCTATTTCACTTCAGTTCAAAAAATTTTTTAACACCTGTAAATAGTGCTCACCACTGTAAAAAGAAGTAAGAAAAGTTTTAAAATCCATTGTGGTGTATTTAATGGCTCATCAGTAGACGAAGTTAGTAATTCATTAGGTATACTACGGGATCATGTTATGCCTTACAGAGGGGTAGGGTGTGACACATTCAATCACTGTTTCTATCTTTTTGGGATCCACTCTAATCCTTTCAGTTGATACTATGTGTCCAAGGAAGGAGATTTCACTCATCCAGAAGTCACACTTGTACAGCTTAGCATACAGCTTAGCATGCTACTGGTGCATTTGTTAAACCAAATGGCATCACTAGGAATTCATAATGTCCATACCGGGTTCTGAATGCAATTTTTGACACATTTGCATCCTTTACCCTTAACTGATGATACCCTGATCTGAGAACAATTTTTGAAAATACACTGGCTCCCTGTAACTGATCAAACAGATCGTTAATTATGGGTAACAGATATTTATTCTTCATAGTTACTTTGTTCAACTGCCGGTAATCAACACACAATCTCAAGGTTCCATCCTTCTTCTTCACAAACAGCACCAGAGCTCTCCATGGTGACACATTGGGGCGTATGAACCCCAACCCCTTATCGAGTTGCTCCTGCAACTGAATTTTCAACTCCCTCAATTCAATGGGTGCCATCCTATAAGGAGCAATAGAAATTTGTGTTGTACTCGGCATTACTTCAATTGCAAATTCGACTTCACTTTCTGGTGGTAAACCAGGCAATTCTTCAGGAAACACATATGGGAAGTCTCTTACTATGGTTATATCATACAGGTTCGGCTTAGCTTGCCTAGTATCAACCACGTGTGCTAGGTAAGCTTCACAGCCTTTTCTCATCCATCTTCTTGCAACTGTGGTTGAGATAACATTGGACAGGAAATCAGTCCTTTCATCCACAACAGTAATCTCATTACCCTCAGAAGTTTTCAAAGAAATCCTCTTCAGTTTGCAATCAACTATTGCCTGATGATGTGACAACCAGTCCATTCCCAAAATCACGTCAAACTCGTGAAAGGGCAATTCATTTAGGTCTGCCGAGAATTCGTACCCCTAAATCCTCAACGGGCAACCTTTATACACCTTATTCACTACCACACTATGTCCTAGTGGATTTGTGACCAGAATATCTTGATCACTCTCCTCTACTGAAACTCCCCTCTCTATGGGTAGTTTGATGCAGATGTATGAATAAGTGGATCCTGGATCCACCAATGCATGCACAGATGTGTTGTAGAGGGAGAATGTACCCCTGATGACGTCCAGGGCATCTTGCTCCTCTTGAGCTCTTATGGCATAGGCTCTGGCAGTTACTCTGACCTCTGGCCTCTCAACTGACACAGATGTAGGCCTCAATGATGGACCAGCTGCCTCAGATATACAGGGCTTCCTACCCCTTTGAGGTGCAGGGGCAAGCCTGTCAGCTTGTGTTGGGGGAACTGTAGTAGTCCTATTCGGACAATTTTTTATCTGATGTTCTGTAGATCTACACCATAAGCATGCACTAGTCACTCGCCAACAGTCACCCTTATGCCACTTCTAGCAGTATGGACAGGCAGAAGATGCTGGTGCTGGTCCCCTGAATACCGTCCCTGGAGAGCTGCCCACTGATGGTGTGGACTGGCCTCTCCTAGGTGTGAACTGTGGTCTGGGCCCCTGGGACTGACCTTGACCTTGTGGTTATCCTGAGCTCTGAGTAGGAGGACCCTTACTCTTCTTACTGGGAGCAAAAAATAAACTGGACTGACCTGGATCCCTTTTCTGTTGTCTTTCCCTTCTATTTTGCTCATTTATTCGGACTCTTTTTACTTTCGATGCAGCATCTACTAATTTGGCAAAATCTGTGATCTCCAATGCTGTTATCATGACTTTGATATTGTCATTAAGCCCTTCTTCGAACCTTCTGCACCTCTCTGCCTCTGTAGGGACTATCTCCCTCCCATACTGGCTCAGTCTGACAAATTCTCGCTCATACTCTACCACTGATAGTTGCCTTTGTCTTAGACTGATAAATTCTCTTCTTCGCTCTTCTAAATACACTTTACTAACATACTTCTTCCTGAACTCTATAAGAAAGTAATCCCAGGTGATTTGATCTAGTTGTACCTCACTGGTTACTGTTTCCCACCATTGGTATGCATCATCTTGAAATAGGGACACAGCACCCTCCAAGTTCTGCTCAGGGGTGCAATGAAGTTGTTTCAACACTCTGACTGTTCTATCTAACCAGTTTTCAGTTGTCATGGGATCATCCTCCTTCTTCTAAAAGAAATTCACAGCCCCATGTTTTCGTAGTTTTCCAGATGAGACTTTTATGGTGCTGGTGGAGGTTGTGGTTCTGGTTGTGTTAGTGGGATTGCCCCCATCATTTGCCGATAAAATTCGGTCATTTGCTGGAACAATGCAAACTAAGGTTGGGCAGGTGCCTCAGCTGCTGGTGGAGCAGATTCTCCTCTGCCTCTAAATTTAGCTCTTGGTAGAGCACGACTCTCCACCTCTCTATCAACTGCTCTTTGAGAAGCAGGATCCTTATCCTAATCAAAATAACAAAACATGTCACACCCTACCCCTCTGTAAGGCATAACATGATCCCGTAGTATACCTAATGAATTACCAACTCCGTCTACTGATAATCCATTAAATACACTATAAGGGATTTTAAAAACTTTTCTTACTTCTTTTACAGTGGTGAGCACTATTTACAGGTGTTAAAAACTTTTGTGAACTGAAGTGATAAAACTAACACATTTGAATTATTTGGAATTTCTGTAAAAATTTTGGCAGAGTGCCATCTGTATTTTGGATAAAACAGTTCTTCAGAAAACCTGTAAAAGCACTTCAATATATTTCCAAGTCTCAACTTCAACATTTTTCTCAACACAACATATTTCTCAAGTCAAATTCACAGTAATTTTTCAAAGACTGAGATAAAGAAAATATAATACAATTTTTACAAGCCAAAATAACTTATAATTATTTTACAACTTCAATGTATAATTTTTATTTACAACTGCTCAAAACCAACAATAATATGTACATACAGTGAACATAAATTACATTACAAAATACAAAATATTGGTATACTCATTATACCCAGTAGTCTCTCGCTGGAGGTACTAGCAGCCTAGTCTGCTGCCCTATCTGTCTGTCTACCTACGACAGCAATAAAAAGCTATCGCTGAGACAATATCTCAGTGGTGCACAACATTAACCAAATACAATTTAAATCACAATTCATAAATCATATAAATAGTGGATACTTAAAATCATAGTTAATTTCAAGACAATAATTGTCAACCAGAATTTAAACTCCATTTCTCAATATCACAATAAATTTCAATAAGTCAGATCATGGTTAAATTCAAAAGACAGTATATGTCAATAAGAGTTTAAATTCATTTCACAATCTCACAATACATATCAATAAATTACACACAGCTTTAATCATGTTCCCAAGTTCAATTCATCCCAAAAGCCGATGGCTAATGAGGTATTCAATTCATCCCAAAAGTCAATGGCTAATGAGGAATAACATAGCTAGCTAGCAAAAATATGAGTACTCATTCTATTCGTCCTCAATAGGCACACACCTCAACACTTCAGCCAGAGAGGGAATTCAATTCATCCCACTAGACAAGCTAGCGAGGAATACAATCAATGTACATGATAGCTATGGTTTCAAACCAATTCTGATGCTTTTCAATCAATAAGTATCCATCAAATATCATTCAAACCATTTTTCACAATTTCACAACTTAAAACAATAATATGCAAATAGTCATAATTTATTTCAATTGAAAATAATTCAAAAGAAATAGTTGTTGTGCCCAAACCTCTGATAACTGTCTCTCAATCTGGACTTAGTGTTTTCTTCCCTTTTCCTGAGTCTTTGGTAACTGAGAAATACAATTTGAAGTGTTTCAGTACTAAATTAAACTGTCTCTAACGATAATGTTCGATAAGTAATTCACTGAAGGCTATTATTTGCTCAATCACCTAATATACCGACCCTCGATGCATTTTAGGTAAATTAGGTTTTAGTGTCATTAATATGTCACATTCGATAGGTTTTAGGGTTGGTACGTTTTACCAAACTCATTTCCTTGTTTAGTGCATTTTAATGCAACTTGCTGGATTCCGGGATACTAGTTTGACCTAGCCGGACGACCTAGTTTCCTCGGTTTTCGGGTTTCGGTCAAAACTACAAACTTGTAGATCTATGTCTTATGGATCGCAGGGCAAAATTTTAGGTCAATCCGAGTTATGTAGACCAAGTTATGGTCATTATACTATTGCTGGTCAAATGGCATCAAATTAGGTCAATTTTAGGTCAATTTGGTCAACTTTGGTTCGGCCAGTTTTTGGACCCGAAATTGTGCAAGCTTTTTGACTTACTTCTGGTCATTTCTGGGCTTTGGTGTCTTCATAAGACTTGTAGGTATGGGTCTTAACTATTCATGGTTAATATTTCAGGTCAATTGGACCTGTTTTGAGTGAGTTATGGCCTAAATACTAACTGCTGCCCAATTGGTCAGTTTTCAGGTTTCAATTGTACTTAATCCGAATTGGTCATTTTTCATGCCACCTTGCAAGCAGAATTTTGGTATGCTTTCTCAATGAAAGTTGGCACATTTTGTGCCTAGTTTCACCTCCAATTGGTCTCATACCAATTGAGGTTACCCATTTAAAGTTATAGGCTAAAATGCATACTGCTTTAATCACATTGCTTAAACATACATCAATTACACCCTTACCTTACTATATGTTCACTTCCCTTACCAATTCTGTTTTGGTACATTACCAAAACCATATTCCACTTTACATTAACATCACTTTGGGCAGATTACAAACATCCTTAATACACCAATTAAAACTCACATTTACAAAGTCTAAGTACAATCACATATACACCTAACATTACAAATTCTTACATACACTTTACACAATCACTCTATATACATATCTATCAATCCTCAATGTCAATATTCTGCCAATACCTTCATGAACACATACATTTATCCAAGAGTTCCAAGGCTGCCGAAAATGTTCCTCAATACCAAAGTATCATACAATTCATCAATTTCCATCCCAAGTGCAAAATTCACCATATACATATGGAATAATTTACTAGAATATTAAATCACCATAAGCAACATAATTTCTCATCAAATATATGCACAAATATTTCATGAAATACATAACTCCATGGCTGTCCAAAATGGACATCTCAATAACTCTTCAAACTTGAAAATTTTCTTCACAAAACCAACACCCATAACATGAACACAAAGTTTAACAAAGCAATCTTCCAAAATACAAACTTACCTTATGGTTGGAACTTGCCAAACCTTGATTAAACTTCTTGATTTTGGTATCCAGCTCTTCCTTATGATGTGTAGACAAATTTTAATGAAGCTATCTAAGTGATTGGAGTTGAAATGGAGGAGTGGATCAAGCTTGAAGGCCAACGGCAATGGAGGTCTTTTGGTTCTTCAATTCGGCAAGGCTTGGTGATTTGGAGAAGATGAAGTTTCTGATGGTGTAATGGAAGTACACCTGCCCCACATTGTTTTTATTTTATTCCCTTAGTGGCCCACTCACTCAATTAATCATATAATATGTTAAATTCCCACTTATTCCACATTAAACCCTTAATTCTTACTATTTACTTTAGGTACCACCAATTTAATTTTTCATTTCATTTTCTAAGTGTAATATTATTTATTTTTAATGGACATTTAGGTCAAAAGACAATTCGGTGTGTCAAATGACCATAATGCCCCTGTTCGGGTTGCATTCCCGATTTTTTGAATAACAAGGTTTTGTCTGTTTTTCGATTTCTCACTTTTCTTTGTACTAATTATTTAATTTTTCTTTGATCTTACTAATGATATTTATTCTTCAATAAGGGTCTATTTAAGTCCTAAAAATGTTTTCCAGGATTCCCCGCAGTCCAGGGCTAGTCAACGGTCCACGCCGGGACTTCCCGGTGCGGTCCCCCATCGCTAGGGTTCCCGGCTCGCTTAACTTGATTACATTTCTTTGCTATTATTTTTCCTTTGTTTTTCTTGTATTTTCTTTTCTTTTATTTCATTATTTTATGTCTCCTCACTCATATTGAAGTGTAGTTCTAGGCATCCTAGCTGTCCGGACAACACTGGTCATCGGAGCAGCAGAACGCACTACCGAACTTAGGGGTGTTACAATTCTCCCCCCCTTAAATAAATTTCATCTCGAAATTTTACCTAGCATTAGTCTCTGAATAGCTGTGGGTGCTGTCTCCTCATATCCTTTTCACGTTCCCAAGTAGCTTCCTGGCCTGAATGATGGTTCCACAGCACTTTAACGAGGTGTATTTGTTTATTCCTCAGCTGCTTTACCTCATAAGCCAGAATTTTTATGGTTTCTTCCTCATATGAGAGGTATGGATTTACCTCAATTTCTTCAACTGATAGTATATGAGATGGGTCGGATCTGTACCTCCTTAACATGGATACATGGAAGACACTGTGTATCTTTGCTAGCTCTGGAGGTAATGCCAACCGATATGCCAAAGGACCCACTCTTTCCAAAACCTCATATGGTCCGATGAAACGAGGACTCAGTTTCCCCTTTCTGCCAAATCTCATAATCCTCTTCCAAGGAGAAACTTTGAGGAATACATTATCACCCACTGCATACTCAATATCTCTTCTTTTTAGATCAACATAGGACTTCTGACGGTCTGATGCAGCCTTGAGTCTATCTCTAATCAATCTAATCTTTTCCTCTGTCTACTGAACAATTTCTGGCCCAATCATCTTCCTTTCACCTACTTCATCCCAACATAAGGGAGTTTTGCACTTCCTGCCATACAATGCTTTATATGGAGGCATCCCAATGCTTGATTGGTAGCTGTTGTTATAAGCAAACTTAATCAAAGGCAAGTGTGTATCCCAACTACCTTCAAATTCAATCACACAAGCCCGTAGCATATCCTCCAATATCTGAATAACCCTTTCAAGCGGCCATCATGCGTGGGTGGAATCTTTGTCTTGAAGTTCACTCTAGTTCCTAGGGCTCTCTGAAGACTACCCCAGAATCTAGAAGTGAACCTAGGATCTCTGTCAGACACAATTGATACTGGCACTCCATGCAATTTTACAATCTCATATATGTACAATCTGGCCAATCTTTCCAGGCTATAGTCCATCCGAACTAGCAAAAAGTGAGCAGACTTGGTCAATCTGTCAACTATAACCCATACTGCATCATGACTACTATGTGTCCTTGGAAGTTCTGTAACAAAATCCATAGTTATTCGTTCCCATTTCCACTGCATGCGACATAGGATGTAACAAACCAGCTGGAACTTGATGTTCTGCCTTTACTTGCTGACAAGTTAGGCATTTGGAAACAAATTCAGCTTTATCTCTCTTCATACCCATCCACCAGTAATGCTTTTTCAGCCCTCTGTACATTTTAGTTCCACCAGGGTGCATAGCAAATGGAGACTTATGTGCTTCCTTCATAATGATCTGTCTCAATTCAGCATCATTAGGAATGCACATTCTACCCTGATGTAGCAATAAACCATCATCGCTCACAGAGAATTCAAGTTTATTGCCCTGCTGGACTTCTTTCAGTAGCTTCTGATATTTTTCATCACTCTGAGCAGCCATTCTGATCTGATCAATCAACACTGGCTGTACATGCCAAGCAACTACTGTCTGTCCCTCATCATCAATCTCTAAACTGGCATGCTGTGCTTTCAACTCATATACCATGGACATGGGAGAAACTCTGAGACTTGCCATAGTCTTGTGACTTAAGGGGTCAGCCACCACATTTGCTTTCCCTGGCTGATAGTCTATTAAGCAATCATAATCTTTGATGAGTTCTAACCATCTCCTCTGCCTCAAATTCAATTCCTTCTGGGTGCCTAAGTACTTCAAGCTCTTGTGATCTGTGTAAATGTAGCATTTCTCCCCATACAAATAGTGTCTCCAGATCTTCAGAGCAAAAACAATAGCTGCTAACTCCAGATCATGTGTTGGGTAATTCCTCTCATGCGGTTTCAGCTGGCGTGATGCATAAGCAATGACATTCCGATCTTGCATCAGTACACAGCCTAACCCATTGTGGGAAGCATCACTATAAACTGTGTATTCTTTACCCGGAGTAGGTAAAGTGAGAACTGGAGCTTCAGTTAAACACCTCTTCAACTCATCAAAACTTTGCTGGCATTTATCACCCACCGAAATTTTACATCTTTCCGGCAAATTGGTCAAGTGGAGAAGATAACATAGAAAACCCTTCACAAACCGACGGTAGTATCTGTTAAACCAAAATCGTGAATTTACGTGATGTTCCTAGGCGCTTCCAATTAAGGATAGCTTCTACCTTGCCGAATCTACCTTGATCCCTTCGGTGACACAACATGTCCCAAAAAGGAAATTTCTTTCAGCCAAAATTCACATTTCGACAACTTGGCGTATAGCTGTTTCTCCCTTAAAGTCTGCAGTACAATCCGCAGATGTCTGTCACGCTCCTCTGCATTCCTTGAATATATCAAAATGTCATCAATAAACACCACCACAAATTGATCAACATATGGTCTGAAGATAGTGTTCATCAGATCCATCAAAGCAGCTGGAGCATTTATTAACCCAAATGGCATTACTAGAAACTCATAGTGGCCATACCGAAGTTCAAAGCGCTTTTGGAATACTCTGCTCTTGCACCTTCAACTGATAATAACCAGATCGCAAATCAATTTTGGAGAATACAGCTGCACCCTTCAACTGATCAAACAGATCATCAATGCGAGGCAATGGATATCTGTTCTTTATTGTCACCTTATTCAACTGCCGGTAGTCAATGCATAAGCGGAGAGTACCATCCTTCTTCTTAACAAACAACACTGGTGCTCCCCAAGGTGACACACTAGAGCGGATGAAGCCCTTTTCAAGTAGTTCTTGCAATTGTATCTTCAACTCCTTCAACTCTGCTGGTGCCATTCTGTATGGCATTATGGAGATCGGATCCACACCAGGCATAACATTAATTTCAAACTGCACTTCTCTTTCCGAAGGTAATCCTGGCAATTCATCAGGAAACACATCTGGAAAGTCATATACTGTAGGGATGTCCTTCAATGTTGGACTCCCCACTTGGGTGTCTACCACATGTGCCAAGTAGGCTTCACACCCCTTTCTGATCATTTTTCTGGCTAGTGCAGCCGAAATGATGTTTGATGGCAATAACTGCCTTTCCCCATGTATTACCACATCACTGTACTGAGGAAGGCCAAAAGTGACTGTCTTCAGCCTACAGTCAATCATAGCATGATGCCTAACTAACCAATCCATGCCCAAGATGATATCATAATCTCTGAAGGGCATTTCAATGAAATCAGATAGGAAAGTGTGTCCTTGGATCACCAAAGGACAATCTCTATACATTCTATTAACCCTGACTTCCTGTCCTAGTGGACTTGTTACTAGCACCTCAAAGTCCATTTTTGTACATGGAACAGCAATGCAATCAATGATGCTAGCACTCACATAAGAATGGGTAGAGCCCGGATCAAATAACACAAACACATTTTGGTTAAAAGTTGAGAAGGTACCAGCCACAACATCAGATGTCTCGGCCTCTTCCCTCTGTCTCATTGCATACATTCTGATTGGAGCACTGTGTTGCTCTGATTGTTTCATTGTGCCTTGGCTGCCTGCTGGGTTACCTCTACCCCTGCCTCTAACTCTGCTAGGTGGTTGTGAACTTCTGGTGACAGGGCTCTGAACTGACCCTTCTGTAGTAGTAGGAGGTGGTCCAACTCTGCGACTACTGGTGCAATCCTTGGCAAAGTGTCCTGTGCCTCCACAGTTATAACAGGCTCCAATAGCCTTATAGCATATCCCACCATGATTTTTTCCACAAGTTTCACATTAGCGGGGAGGGTAGGAACTTCTGGTACTCTCGACCGGATAGGGAGGTCTCATCTGAATACCTTCCCTACTGCATTTCTTGCCACCTCTGCCATGTCCCCCATAGTTCTTTCTCTTTCCAGTAGGACCACTGGAACTCTGTTCTACTGACTTTCCCTCTTTATCTGTCTTCTCTGATTTCTTTTTCTCAGGAGCAGTCTCAATCTCAATTCTTTCCAACTCTAGGGCTTCAGAAATAAGTTCATAGAAGTTAGTGTGTTTGAAGTCGACTACTTGTACTCTGATACTGGGCTTCAAGCCAGTTTCAAACCTCTTGCATCTCTCCCTGCTGGTAGAGAGTAGACTCACTGCATAATGGCTAAGGTGGGAAAATTCCCTTTCATACTCAACCACTAATCTGCTCCCCTGTTTCAGACTTAGGAACTCTTGCAGTATATGGTCTACATAAGCATCAGGGACATATTTCTGTCTGAATTCCCTGAGAAAGTCATTCCATGTTAATACTGCTGGTTCTACCAGACTGTGGGGAATGGTTTTCCACCAGTCATAAGCATCCCCCTGTAACAAAGACACTGAGTATTCAAATCTGAGCTCCTCTGTGCAATGCAGTTTCTTGAATACCCTATCCATCCTCTCTAACCATTGTTCAGCCTCTAGAGGATCTACTGTCCCCTTAAACTCTGTAGCCCCATACTTCATCAATTTATCATACTGCCTGGTAGGAGATTGTGGTTGTACCACTGGTGTCTGTATTGGGACTTGAGTAGGCACATTACCAGCCATTTGTTGGAACATTGCAGCCATCTGCTGAGCGAACTGAGCAGGAAACTGCGGTACTGTAGGGGCTGGTGCTGCTGAACCACTAACATTATGTAGGCCTGGGGCATCCCCTTGCACCTCAGCCTCAATAGATTGATCGACTGAACGATCACCCTCTTCCATATTCAATGCGAGGATTTAAGATCTCCTGAACCAATAACACAAAGAGATTTCCTCCCGTTAGTGCATATTTATAATGTAATGTACTGTATGTATCAAACAATGATATTGAGCAGTTGTACTATGAAGAAAGAATAATCAAATAATAGGTGAAAACAGAATTTAAAAACTAGCTCTGATACCACTAAAACATGTCACACCCTACCCCTCTGTAAGGCATAACATGATTCCGTAGTATACCTAATGAATTACCAACTCCGTCTACTGATAATCCATTAAATACACTACAAGGGATTTTAAAAACTTTTCTTACTTCTTTTACAGTGGTGAGCACTATTTACAGGTGTTAAAAACTTTTGTGAACTAAAGTGATAGAACTAACACATTTGAATTATTTGGAATTTCTATAAAAATTTTGGCAGAGTGCCATCTGTATTTTGGATAAAATAGTTCTTCAGAAAACCTGTAAAAGCACTTCAATATATTTCCAAGTCTCAACTTCAACATTTTTCTCAACACAACATATTTCTCAAGTCAAATTCACGGTAATTTTTCAAAGACTGAGATAAAGAAAATATAATACAATTTTTACAAGCCAAAATAACTCATAATTATTCTACAACTTCAATGTACAATTTTTATTTACAACTGCTCAAAACCAACAACAATATGTACATACTGTGAACAAACATTACATTACAAAATACAAAATATTGGTATACTCATTATACCCGGTAGTCTCTCGCTGGAGGTACTAGCAGCCTAGTCTGCTGCCCTATCTGTCTGTCTACCTGCGACAGCAATAAAAAGCTATCGCTGAGACAATGTCTCAGCGGTGCACAACATTAACCAAATACAATTTAAATCACAATTCATAAATCATATAAATAGTGGATACTTAAAATCATAGTTAATTTCAAGACAATAATTGTCAACCAGAATTTAAACTCCATTTCTCAATATCATAATAAATTTCAATAAATCAGATCATGGTTGAATTCAAAAGACAGTATATGTCAATAAGAGTTTAAATTCATTTCACAATCTCACAATACATATCAATAAATCACACACAGCTTTAATCATGTTCCCAAGTTCAATTCATCCCAAAAGCCGATGGCTAATGAGGTATTCAATTCATCCCAAAAGTCAATGACTAATGAGGAATAACATAGCTAGCTAGCAAAAATATGAGTACTCATTATATTCGTCCTCAACAGGCACACACCTCAACACTTCAGCCAGAGAGGGAATTCAATTCATCCCACTAGACAAGCTAGCGAGGAATACAATCAATGTACATGATAGCTGTGGTTTCAAACCAATTACAGTGCTTTTCAATCAATAAGTATCCATCAAATATCATTCAAACCATTTTTCACAATTTCACAACTTAAAACAATAATATGCAAATAGTCATAATTTATTTCAATTGAAAATAATTCAAAAGAAATAGTTGTTGTGCACAAACCTCTCGATAATCGCTTTCTCGATGCGGACTCAGTGTTTCCTTCCCTTTTCCTGAGTCTTTGGTAACTGAGAAACACAACTTGAAGTGTTTCAGTACTAAATTAAACTGTCTCTAACGATAATGTTCGATAAGTAATTCACTGAAGGCTATTATTTGCTCAATCACCTAATATACCAACCCTCGATGCGTTTTAGGAAAATTAGGTTTTAGTGTCATTAATATGTCACATTCGATAGGTTTTAGGGTTGGTACGTTTTACCAAACTCATTTCCTTGTTTAGTGCATTTTAATGCAACTTGCTGGATTCCGGGATACTAGTTTGACCTAGCCGGACGACCTAGTTCCCTCGGTTTTCGGGTTTCGGTCAAAACTACAAACTTGTAGATCTATGTCTTATGGAACGCGGAGCAAAATTTTTGGTCAATCCGAGTTATGTAGACCAAGTTATGGTCATTATACTATTGCTGGTCAAATGGCATCAAATTAGGTCAATTTTAGGTCAATTTGGTCAACTTTGGTTCGGCCAGTTTTTGGACCTGAACTTGTGCAAGCTTTTTGACTTACTTCTGGTCATTTCTGGGCTTTGGTGTCTTCATAATACTTGTAGGTATGGGTCTTAACTATTCATGGTTAAAAGTTCAGGTCAATTGGACCTTTTTTGAGTGAGTTATGGCCTAAACACTAACTGCTGCCCAATTGGTCAGTTTTCAAGTTTCAATTGTACTTAATCCGAATTGGTCATTTTTCATGCCATCTTGCAAGCAGAATTTTGGTATGCTTTCTCAATGAAAGTTGGCACATTTTGTGCCTAGTTTCACCTCCAATTGGTCTCATACCAATTAAGGTTACCCATTTAAAGTTATAGGCTAAAATGCATACTGCCTTAATCACATTGCTTAAACATACATCAATTACACCCTTACCTTACTATATGTTCACTTTCCTTACCAATTCTGTTTTGGTACATTACCAAAACCATATTCCACTTTACATTAACATCACTTTGGGCAGATTACAAATATCCTTAATACACCAATTAAAACTCACATTTACAAAGTCTAAGTACAATCACATATACACCTAACATTACAAATTCTTACATACACTTTACACAATCACTCTATATACATATCCATCAATCCTCAATGTCAATATTCTGCCAATACCTTCATGAACACATACATTTATCCAAGAGTTCCAAGGCTGCCGAAACATGTTCCTCAATACCAAAGTATCATACAATTCATCAATTTCCATCCCAAGTGCAAAATTCACCATATACATATGGAATAATTTACTAGAACATTAAATCACCATAACCAACATAATTTCTCATCAAATATATGAACAAATATTTCATCAAATACATAACTCCATGGCTGTCCAAAATGGACATCTCAATAACTCTTTAAACTTGAAAATTTTCTTCACAAAACCAACACCCATAACATGAACACAAAGTTTAACAAAGCAATCTTCCAAAATACAAACTTACCTTATGGTTGGAACTTGCCAAACCTTGATTAAACTTCTTGATTTTGGTATCCAGCTCTTCCTTATGATGTGTAGACAATTTTTAATGAAGCTATCTAAGTGATTGG
Organism: Hevea brasiliensis; assembly: GCF_030052815.1. NCBI lineage: Eukaryota > Viridiplantae > Streptophyta > Magnoliopsida > Malpighiales > Euphorbiaceae > Hevea > Hevea brasiliensis. The sequence continues at coordinate 56,827,724 of NC_079494.1, forward strand.
AGTTGAAATGGAGGAGTGGATCAAGCTTGAAGGCCAACGGCAATGGAGGTCTTTTGGTTCTTCAATTCGGCAAGGCTTGGTGATTTGGAGAAGATGAAGTTTCTGATGGTGTAATGGAAGTACACCTGCCCCACATTGTTTTTATTTTATTCCTTTAGTGGCCCACTCACTCAATTAATCATATAATATGTTAAATTCCCACTTATTCCACATTAAACCCTTAATTCTTACTATTTACTTTAGGTACCACCAATGTAATTTTTCATTTCATTTTCTAAGTGTAATATTATTTATTTTTAATGGACATTTAGGTCAAAAGAAAATTCGGTGTGTCAAATGACCATAATGCCCCTGTTCGGGTTACATTCCCGATTTTTCGGTAACACCGGGTTTTGTCTGTTTTTTGATTTCTCACTTTTCTTTGTACTAATTATTTAATTTTTCTTTGATCTTACTAATGATATTTATTCTTCAATAAGGGTCTATTTAAGTCCTAAAAATGTTTTCGGGGTTCCCATGATCCGAGAGCTAGTCAACGGTCTACGCCGTGACTTCCCGGTGCGGTCCCCCATCACTAGGGTTCCCGGCTCGCTTAACTTGATTACATTTCTTTACTATTATTTTTCCTTTGTTTTTCTTGTATTTTCTTTTTTTTTTATTTCATTATTTTATGTCTCCTCACTCATATTGAAGTGTAGTTCTAGGCATCCTAGCTATCCGGACAACACAGTCCTTTGGGCGGCGAGCAGCACTCTAGAACTTAGGGGTGTTACAAAACAAATAGATCTGCATCAGTGTCACCTCAATACTCACAAATGCAATGCAATGGTATGTACTCTATTTAGGCCCATAAATGCCTAAACCGATGCTTTGATACCACTAAATGTGACACCCCTTGCCCGTCTACAGCGTAGCCGAGCAAGATATGCCACACAGTGTGCCGGAGCACCAATTTATATTTCTATTATAATTTACCCTTTTTAATTTATTTATTTACAACTTTTTTATTAATCTGAAATTTTCACAAATTTTATAGAAAATTTGGCAGAGTGCCAGCTGTAAATTGGAAAAACAGTTTTTCTGAATCTGTTAAAAACACTTCCAACATAATCATAATTTCAATCTCAGTTAACCACCAACATATTTTGAACAATTTCTCAAATGACTTCAATATCTCAAAATTCAATTCGTTTCTTATCATACTCAATTCAATAAGAAATGCTCAAATTTATTAATGAACATGGTTCATAGATAATTACATCAAAAGCATAATTACAAGAGTTTATAATATACATTATAAAAGTTTATAAAATACAAAATACCAAAAGTAACCTAATGTCCTACCAATGCACTGCAAATGTGAGGTGACTCTGGACTCTTTGTGCAGATCTGAAAGTTCACTCGGTCTGAGGTCTGCTTGACTCCCCAGCTATGTCTCCAGTACCTGTGCGTGGCAAAAGTGATGCACTAAGCTATTCTGCTTAGTGGTGACAATATAAAATAAACTAACTAAAATAACATAAATATGCAGAACGTAGGTTTACATTTTAGGTAGACTTAATTTCTGGCATTTATTGTAGTATTATTCGATTAAAATTTGATAAGATTTATTTTCATTGCCCGAGTAACCCATACTAGTCTACTGGATTGGATAAATAGGTAAACTGGCACTGGGTATTAAGTACCTCAGACCATCACACCATCGGTCACATTGTGTCTTCCGGTGTGTAACAGAACAGCTAATAAGCTGTAATAATTATCAGAGATAAAACCCAAGTGTAACAACTCAATCAACATAGCCAAAGGCTATTATAACACAGAATGGCACGTGAGGCGATAAAACACAGAATGGTATGAAGCCATATGCAGTACTGCTAACAGAATCCTATTGGCATGCCAACCTATCCAAACCAATCTTGCTAGGCGTACGAGGGCATGTTATACTCTTAAATTGTATAATTCTTGAAATTTAAGTTTAGGTGTTACTATTCATTTCATTAGTCAACAAAAATGTTGACTTTTACATAGACAATAGGTACATTGGTTTTAATACTCCCAACATACCATATTTTGCATTCTAAAATTTTTGGTATTGATTGCCAATACCATTTCTATGCTTAATGTTAGTTGTTCAAAATTTTCAGATTTCAAGCCTTGTATTTACTGTTCCATTAGTCATTTTTGCAGTGGGAATTTGGCAAAGTTGTCATCATGAAAGTTGTTCCTTATTATGTCTAGTTACATTTTTTTTTATATCACTACATTTGGAGTTTTGTAACTCAAGTTATAGCCCAAATACCATGACTGGCCGAATTGCCAACTTCCCAAATTTTCTGGACTGACCAAATCTATAGTGTTTTGTTCAGTGGCTGCAGGTCACCTTTTGAATATGTTATGATCAAAATTTGGCTTAGGTTTCTTCATGAAAGCTATAGGTCTATGTCTTAGTTATTTTTTGGTAAACTTTTAGATCAATTGGACCTTTCGACACTGAGTTATGACCAAATGAATAAACACTGTTCATTTGGTCATTTTGCCCAGGCAGAATGTAGGTCACCCAAATTAGGGCAATCTTTAGGTCAACTTTGTTTGGTTTTCTAGGCATGGTTTCTTCACCAAAGTTGTGCCATTTAGTTTCATGTCCAATTGGCCTTGCACCAATTGAACCTCTACAACTCTAGTTATTGCTGTCCAAACCTGCTGGACTCATGCTCAGTCTTGTAGGTCAGCCAAGGCAGCAACACTAACTTCAATTCCCACTAAAAAAACCACTTCATTTCTTATTCACACATAACCAAATGGTCACTAATTGACCATTAAAACTTGCTTTCACCATTACATGATCAAAATCTCAATTTTTGGGTCCAAAACCTAGCTCCACCATTTTAGATTTTTGCATTCACTTGCACTTCACCTTCCTAATCAATAGATTAGTATTAAGAGCAGCTAAAGTAACATTTTAATTCAAGAAAATCTTCAAACACATGGTATATTTTTAATTTTCATACAAATTTACTTTCCACTCCACTCCTTTAACATGAATCAAAATAGGAAGAGTGAGTTTAGTCACTAACCTCTAATGGAGTAAATTTCAATCGTACAAGAGCTCTTCCTTTACACTACTTTTTACTCCCAAAAGCTTCACTAAGATGAAAGAGCAAGATTTTGTGTTGACACTTAGGGTTTTCGTTGAAAGAAAACTAAGGAAATGAAGGTTTGGAAAGTTTGTTAATGGAGGAGTGAGGGAGAGCATATGGGACGGCTTGAAGAAGAAGAGAGTGGCTGTTGTTCTTTTTTTTTTTTAGAATTCTGCCTCCTTTTCCCTATTTTTAATGTATTTTAATTGTGCTTCTTTATTTTGATTGGCCATAAATTTTAATTACCTCATGCTTACATACGTATTAGGTAATAAATCCCATTTATTTCCATTTTCTTTCCTCTCTCTTGCTATTCATTTTTAAATAATTTTTCATCAATATTTGTTCATATTTTATGTTATAGAATTCACTTACATAAATGGACAAGTTGGTCAAAAATCATCTTTGAAGACGAAATGACCAAAATGCCCTCCGTTTGGCTTAACGAGCTAAAATTGTGTGTACCAATTGAAAAATTTTTCTAAGCCTTTTCTTAGTATTCTAATGCCTTAGAATCCTCAATGACTCTTCTCTAGAGTCCCAAAAATTATTTCATGAATTTTCTCCTGGGTTTAGGGCTCCTAGTTGCGAGGACCGCAACTTCTCACTAGGTTACCCATCGTTAGGGCACCGGCTCATTTAACTTGGTTGTATTTTATTTCTAAAATTTTTCCTATATTTTTCTTTTTATTATTTGAGTTAATTATGACTCCTCACTCTAGTCTAAATATTTTTCCATACATTCTAGCTATCCAGACTGACACCGATCACCAGAACAGTAGAATGTGCAGAATTACTACAGTGAGGGTGTTACAATTTCTATATGGATGCAATAGACAATACCTTTTTGAGATTTCATAAATAATAGTGAATGATATGATACAATAGAATATGATATGGAAATGTATGAAATGAATATAAACATATTAACTGGTAATTAGTGGAACCCGACAGATGCTAACAAAATAGAGGAGGCTCTGTCCGGATCTCTGTAGAAACACATTGCCAAAAAAAAAAAATTATACACATGGATTACATGTTTTTAAATGATATTAAAAATTTACAATAGACATGATAAGACAAAATAGGGTACTCCAGCACCAAATGTGGCACTTCTTGCTCGGCTATACAGTAGACGGGTAAGGGGTGTCACATTACCTATCAATAAAATATCATCCACATATAAAATAAGGAAGGTGACAACACTATCACTAACCTTTTTATATGCACATAGTTCATCCACATTTTTTATAAAGCCAAATGACTTAATGGCTTCATCAAAACGGATGTTCTAACTCCTCCAAGCTTGTTTTAATCCATAAATGGATCGCTTTAGCTTACATACCATAGAACCATCATGGGATTCAAAACTCCTAGGTTGTTCCATGAAAATGTTTTCATCAATGCATCCATTGAGAAAAGCTATTTTGACATCCATCTGCCAAATCTCATAATCATAGTATGCAGCTATTGCTAATAGAATCCTAATTGATTTAAGCATGGCAACAGGCGAAAAAGTCTCCTCATAGTCGATTCCTTGCCTTTGGCGAAACTCTTTCACAATTAGCCTTGCTTTATAGGTCTTTACCTTTCCATCAGAACCAATTTTCTTCTTAAAAACCCATTTATTCCCTATAAGTACAATACCTTCAGGTGGATCAACAAGGTCCCAAACTTGGTTCTTATGCATGGAATCAATTTCAAATTTATAGCTTCAATCCATTTTGAAGAGTCTATATCTGATATAGCTTCTTCATAGGTAAGTGGATCATCTCCATGAACTATTTCTTCATGAGAAAACAATTCTTGCTCGTCTTCATGAACAAAACCATATCTCACTGGTGGGTGAGATATCCTGGTTGATCTCCGAGGAATTACTATAGATGTTTCATCAATAGGTGTAGGTTGACTAGATGGATCTATATCCATTTGATCTGTTGGTTGATCAGAATTCTCCAATTCTAACTCTATTTGCCTTCCCTTGCTACCTTCTTGAATAAACTATTGTTCAAGAAATATGGCATCTCTGCTTATCATAACCTTTTGTGATGTAGGCAAATAAAAATAATATCCAAAACTTTCTTTTGGATATCTAAGAAATCGATCTTTTTCTGATCTAGTTTCCAATTTATCAGTGTTCATCTTTTTAATGTAAGCTGGACAACCCCAAATCTTAACATGCTTAAGACTTGGTTTTCTTCCATGCCATATCTCATAAGGTGTGAAAGAAACTGATTTTGATGGAATCCTATTCAAATGTGCAAAGCTGATTCTAATACAAATCCCCAAAAAGATATTGGCATATTAGTATAGCTCATCATACTACGTACCATATCTAATAGGGTACAATTTCTCCTTTCAGATACACCATTCAGTTGTGGCGTTCCTTGAGGAGTCAGTTGGGAGACAATGCCATACTCATTCAAGTATTAATCAAATTCAGTAATTAAGTATTCACCACCATGATCTGATCGAAGAGTTTTAATACTTCTCCTATTTGATTTTCTACTTCACATTTAAATTCTTTGAACTTTTTAAAGGATTCATGTTTGTATTTCATCAAATACAAATACCCAAACCTAGATTTATCATCAGCAAAGGTAAAAAAGTAATGAAAACTGCCTCTAGCCATTTCCTTAAATGGACCACATACATCACTATGTACCAATTCCAAAATATTTTTAGCTCTTAGCCCTTGTCCAACAAAAGGTGATCTAGTTATTTTGCCTTGAAGGCAGGATTCACAAGTTAGAGTAGGTTCAGAACCTAATGAGGATAAAATCCCCATTTTGTCTAGCTTTGTAATCCTATCTTCTGCAACATGACCTAATCTTAAGTGCCAAATATATTTTGAACTTGAGTTGATTTTTATCATGGCATTACATTCATTTAGATTGCTTGTATTCAATTTGTGTTTATCATTATTATCCAAATAATAAAGACCATCGTGCATATAACCCGAGCCAACATATTTATTTCTAAAATAAATATTGCAAACATCATTATGAACTGAAATTCATAACCGTTTCTAGTCAAACTAGATATAGAAATGATGTTCTTAAAAGCATCAGGTACATACAAAATATTATTTAAACACAAAACATGTCCACATATGTAAAAAGATTTAGATCCTATGGCTAAAGCTTCAACAGTTGAGCCATCACCAATTCGGAGTCTAATACCTCGAGCATGCAAGCTGCTACTATTTACTAGTCCTGTATATCATAAGAAATGTGAGAACTGGCACCAGTATCTAAAACTCAAGCTGTAGATGAACTATGAGCATCATCAGCATCTAAATAACAAGATATAGACATACCTTTTGAAGGTGTATCCTTCTTGTCCTTCAGAGATGCAAAATACTCTGGGCAGTTCCTTTTTCAATGCCCATCTTTCTGGCAGTGGAAACACTTTCCTTTGCCTCCATCAGCTTTGGTCTTCGCTTTCTGTTTGGCTATCTTCTTAGAAGGTCTAGGAATCTGAGGTTTCCTTTTCTTACTGCCCTTCTTCTTGTTGGACTTTCTAGCAGAAGAAGATGTAATCAAAGCTACCTCTTTTCCTTTATTGCCCGATATATTCTTTTGGGCAATAACCAGCATGTTAAGTTCCAAGGTGTATTCCTGCTTAGTCATATGGAAATTTGTCACAAAATTTCCAAATGACTCAGGTAGGGACTGAAGAATCAAATTCGTCTGCAGTTGGAAATCCATGTTAAAATCAAGATGTTCCAGCTGCTCAATAAGCCGAATCATCTTGTGGACATGATCTCTTACATTTTGTCTCTCAAACATCCTCATGCAGAATAACTGTCTAGATATCTCATACCTAGCATTCCTGCTATGCTCACCATAGAACTCTTACAGGTGAAGGAGGATCTCATTTGCATTTTGCACATTTTCATGCTGCTTCTATAACTCATTACTCATAAAAGCAAGCATGTAACATTTAGCTCTCATATCATGCTCCTTCCACTTGTCTAAAGTGTCATGTCCCTCTTGAGTGGCCATTGGAGGTAAGGGACCAGGAACCTTTTAGTCTAAAACATATCCAATACGTTATAAGTTCAGGATAAGTTTTAAATTTCTTAGCCAATCAGAAAGATTAGGTCCCGTCAACCTATTGTGATCAAGTATGCTCGCAAAGATATTGGATGGTGGTGGTTGTTGTGTGCTCATTATTATTAGAAAATTAACTGTAGAAAATAACTAGATTAATTAGCAAATGTATTAAGTAATTAACCAAAATGATTATGGTCTTTTAATCAAATTGGTCTTCCCACTAATTTGGCGAATCCTACACTCCCAAAGTAGGAAACGAAAATCCAAGTTGGATGGATTTCTAGTGGGTAATTGAATTCTTATAGTCTTATTGATCATCCTCAGGCACATCCATTATTGGAATTATAATAAACTATAAGTGAGCAACTCCTTGCCCATCACATCTCATGTGAGGTTCAATCATTTATCTAGCCCCTAATGCTCAAAATCTCAGGCACATCCATTATTGATTTATCTTGCATTAGTTAAGTTGATCCCATTGAGCCAGTAAACATGCAAATAATTTTAATGTCCTCAGGTACATCCATTATTGGCCATCAACTATTTACATATTTACAACATCTCATGCTTAACAATTATTCTTAAGAAAATCTCTTAAATTAAATGCATCACATGCAAGTATTTAAAATTTCTTAAAATAATTGCCTCAATGGAGGGCCCATGATATAATTACTTCAATTATACTATTTCTAACTTAATCATTTATTTGGAAGATTTAGTGGTCAGCTTAATTACTATTATGGTCTCACTTTGCACATTATCCAATTAGCATGCATATATCATATACTTGCATACATTCCCATACATCTCATGCATACATGGATAAACAATTAATATGGTATGATCATGGACTTTGTAAGAGATTCAATTCTGAGCCACCAAGAATTAAATCAGGGCATTCCTAGGTGTATTTCATTCATTCATTTTAGAAGAGTTGCTGAAGGAGTATATAATCAACACTTGATCTTGATTTCCTCCCACCGGTCCCACCAATGCTCTTGACCTTCTTGATCTTCTTGCAATCCAATTGCATTGTAATCCTTAGCATACCAAGGCGAATTTACAAGAATATGGACTTTAAAGTCCTCAAATAAATGAAATTACAATCCAAATTATTACAACATTTATAATACATGCCACTAAAATAAAATTAATTATTTTACAACCCAAAGAAAAATAAAAGAAATAAATATAATCACATTGATCTTTTATTGTCCATGATCATCCATCATGCATATTAAAATTTAACAGTTAAATAAAATATACATACTAAAAAATTAAATTGAATATCACATATTCTACCAAAAAATTCAGATTTGAATCTCATTCAAATAAATTTAAATTTAGAAACCCTTTCCAAATTTAATGCCTTGAAAACATTTTTAAATAATTAATTGTGTGATTAAAATTCTTAATTAAATAATTTAATCAGGTATGGGCCTAATTATGGGCATTAAGATATACAACAATTGCATAAAGAAGCCCAAAACCATGCGCTTACATCAAACAGACCTTTAGGGTGTGATTCACAACCGTGCCGCCACCCATGATGCACCTCAACATACATACCGCCACACATATGGTACCCAAACAGCTTTAGATTAATCCAAATTTGATCCAATCACACAATTAAATCTCATATTCAATTGTAATGGCAAATATAGTGGCTCTGACATCAATTGAAGGAGCGAAAACATGGTAATTGGTGCATTGGAGCATTGAATTTCAAAATTTTTCTTCTAGGGTTTCATGCATCATGCCATATCTCTATGTGCCTAATTAATTTCAATGCTCAATTGCATATTAAAATACTTTTAATATGTATTAGGATCTTTATTTTCCATTCAAGATTGTGAATTAACAAATTAATTCAATTAAACCCTAATTTGAAAGAGGAATTTGGGCACTAACCTCTTTGATGCACTATGGATGCAATTGACACCTTTAGGAAGCTCCTAGGACCTCAAGTGTTGTCCCTCTAGCTTGTCCACACCAAGATCACCAATGGGCAGCCCCAAATTTTTATTCTCAAGCCTGTCCAATCAATTATAATTTGGGATTTTGCTATTAGAGAGGTTATGTGCATGTATAGGACACTAGAAACAATTTCTAGCAATTTTAATTCAAAGGGAATGAATGATTTCTCTTTAAATTGATGAAGAAAGCAAGAAGAGGAGATGGAGAGAGGTGCCGCCACCTTTATGAGACAAGAGAGAGTTATGTGTTTCTTCTTTTCTTTTCCCTTTTATAATTAGGTCAAATAATCACTTAAACCCTTTGCCACATGTCACCACCACATTGTATCTTATTTTTAATTGACTTAATCACATTAAGCCAAGTGTCAAAGCTAGACTTAATCTTAACTTTGATCACCTTGATGATAGGAAGAAAAATAGCAAGCTTATATGATGCCATGTGTCACCATCTCATGGTGCCACTTGTCACCATGTGAAATGACTAAATTACCCTTATGTTTTAATTTTGAGTTCTCAACCCAAAATCATTATTTCTCCTCTTCTAATAAATTTATATCAAATATAAATTAATTAATTAATCTCCATTAATTAATTTCTCACAATTAAATTCATATTTAAACACTTTAAATATAAATTTAACTTATACTATACATCCAATAATCTAGATTTGGTTTCAAGCCATGCTAGGAACTTTGCAATCTGATTGCAAACCAAACCTATTTAATTAATTGATTAAACTCTTTAATTAATCAATTAAATCACATTTTACTTGGTGATTAACTTGTGTATGTGTGTGACTCACTAGGCTCATCACTAATTGGCAATGAGATATGATATCAACTCTTAATATCATCAAAACTCTTTCTTACCATGAATGATTTCTCTAAATCATTTTAGGCATCTCATAGACCATGGTTGAGACCTAGAATACCGTGTCATAAGCACCCAGTCAGCAATAAGGAATACCTTAAATGAACTTATAATCATATGTTACCATGCACTAGAATCTCTCTGTTACAAAATCTCCCTCAATTCGAGCTGCAATCATGGTTAATGTCAAACCCCATTTGCTATGAACATTGTGTTCTCTTTTAATTCCAGTTCTTGATTAATTAGATTTTCTTGTCAGAAACTCTTTTTTGATTAAATCTGTCTATCCTGGCCAGGAACTTGAAATATGAAGAACAATTTAATGAACATAGGATTTTATCCCTATTTACTTAAGGTAACGGATTCCATCTTGATCAACACCTATCTCCATATATAACTAGTAGGAGCTAACACATGCCCATATACCCATACAAAGTATAAGTATGAAAACAGTATCAAACTCAAATCACATATATACAAGATAACTGTGTTATCTCAAGTCTAAAGATTATATGCATTGATATGATATATGACAATGCATTGACAAGAGTAAACTCCATGTGCTTGTCATATGCGTCACTAGTTTGGCCTACTTATCATGTATAAGTGCCTATCATGTTTGTTATATGGCATGAGACTCACCATTCCATCTTATTTATATCTCATATAAATACCTTGGGAACAAACATGATTGCAATCTTTCTGGATAAGTCATGTCCGGTGTGAAGTATCCTCGATTGTGAACCAATTTATGATACTTTGTACTAAAAATACCGTCATTCATATTCTTAACAACTTAAGAATAGAATTTTTAACAAAATATCAATAGACCCTTTCTATTACACATAAATACATTATGTAAACGGAACAGTGAAATCGCTTTTTATTAATAAAATATGTACAAGATACATATAAAATGATATGTTCTAGGGCATACTACTAACATAGCCTTGGCGGTGATATTAGAGATGAATCTTGAAATGTAGTTCAATTTTCCCAGGAAACTATGCACATCCCTTTCCGTCTTTGGGGATGGCATTTCTTGAATTGCTCAAACTTTGTCTGGATTCACTTCTATTCATTTCTCACTCACTATAAATCCCAATAGCTTTCCTGATCTTGCTCCAAACACACATTTAGTTGAGTTCAGCTTTAGTTAATACTTTATGAGCCTTTCGAATACTTTTCTTAATACCCATACATGGCTTTCAGTCCCTCTGGATTTAATGATCATGTCATCCACATAAACTTCCACTTCTTTGTACATCATGTCATGGAATAATATGACCATGGCGCATTGGTATGTAGCCCTTGGGTTATTTATCACAAAGGGCATCACCTGGTAGCAAAAGGCTCCCCACTGGGTGATAAAGGCAGTCTTTTCATTGTCGTTATTGTCCATCAAAATCTGATTATACCCTGAGGCTTTGTCAATACATGAACATCTCCCCAATCCTGCAGCAATGTCCACTAGCACATCTATATGTGGGAGAGGGAAATCATCTTTCAAATTGTGACACCCCTTACCCGTCTACAGTATAGCCACGCAAGGTATGTCACACTCGGTGCCGGAGCGCCCTATCTTATCTTACTTTATTCCTTTAATAATTGGTTCTCGTTATATTTTAATATCAATTATTTTTCTAAGGAGAAACCAGTGGAGTTTTTCCTATTTTATTCCAGTTGGCATATTTTACTATTCACCTACTTGAAATTTCCAATAATGTTTTACAATAAAAATCTCGTCCATGCTCATCATAATCATTTCACATTCAATTCTTGCAACTCATTTTCATACTCAATTCATATATCAAAATTCTCAAATTTCCATTAATTACATAATTTACAAACTAATTACATAAATTCATAATTTACATGATATACAAATTAATTATAATTTCATAATTTATATTTCAACATAATAACTAATTATAATGCAAAAAATACATAATATTACTTTTGTGAGCCCTATCTACATGCATTGCTAAGGAGGTGACAACCTTGAACACTTCTAACACTTTTGTAGATCCAGACTCCAAAAATCTCAGTTTAATATCCACTTGGTTTTAGCTTCAGTACCATCGCGCTAAGCATTGTTGCTTAGTGGTGCAATAATATAACAAGAAAATAATATATATATATATATATATATATATATATATATATATATATATATATATATATATATATATATATAAAGAAAGTAATGAAGCATAATTTGGATACTCAGGAATTTAATTTAATTTAGTATGATATTTCTGGTATTAACAATCTTTTATTCTAATTTGTCCCTCTTTGGGAATGCTTAGTTCCTAGATTCCCAGTAATAATATACAATATACAAAATTAATAAAATACTAAGTTTATATTCATATGGTTATAGAAGGTACATTTGTGATATTTATTTAAGTTATACCTATTTTTGCAAATTTTTCATCACTTTGCTTAACAATTTTTATGTGGTTTGGATCATTTCATAATAACTAATGTTTTCATAATAACTAATGTTCTTAATTCTAACTAATTCTTTTCAAGTCTTTCTAACCCATTTATTTAATTTCTAACATTCTTAATTTATTTCTCTGTCCAAGTAACCTATAACAGGTTGACTAAACTGGATAACTGGGTCACTAGGCACTGGACACTGTGGTGTCTCAGGCCGTCATACCATGGGACATGAAATACAAAACCTTAACCATGTATGCCATCAATATGGCTAAAAAGCCATGGTAACAGATAATCAGACATATAATCCATAAGGGCGGGCATAAAGCCATAAATATAGGCATGAAGCCTTACGCAGTACTGCTCAAACAATACCCTATTGGCATGCCAATCTATCCAATCTAACACATGTGTCTAGGCAATACATGGGCACATTAGTACCATTTAATGTTCTTATGTTTTATTATTTCATTATGTATTTTTTTTATTTGTATTTTATAGCATTTTAAATTCTAATTATAATGGAAGTATAATTTCTAACTCACATTAATACGTAATTTATACATTCACTATATTATTTATATTAATCACAATTTACATTAATTGTTTCACGTACCAACGTACTCAAAATATTCTTCCTTTCTCTAATAATGAGAACTAATATCCCATTCATACCTTTATATGATTCATTTATTCATTACAAAATTTATATGAATTATCATTTGCCATTCAAGAAGTATTTTTGCTTACTAAGTATTTATGATTTACCTTATTTCCACTCATGTACCATTTATTTGGTAGGATATTATTATTATTATTATTCTAACTACAATGAAACATAAATCCTCATGATGACTTCATCTCATTTATACATTTGACAATCTACTTATATTAATTACAATTTCATATTTTAAGTTGAATTACTAATATGAATTCTATTAGTGATGGGCATATAAGCCCTAACTACCTATACACACAATTTAGGTGAATTACCATTCATATTTCAAGTAATTCATGAATATTTTATGGATTTCAAATTTTTTTCCCTAATTTCCCTCTAACAATTTGGCCAAGATGCATAGTCCATTGGCCATACTTCCTTTATGGAAGTTATTGCTTCATGTATTAATTTAAATCTTTCCTTTTATATCATTCACCGTAAAATAGTATAATTCTAGCCATAATTAATTGATTAATAACCCTAGACAGTCTATGAATTTTAGAAATTTCTATCTCCTTTGTTATATAATTCCAAGCACTTAGGCTTAGAATTGGTTCTAGTTCCCTAAAATAAGGTTCTAGGCCTTCATCTTAATTTTTCATATCCTTAGGATTACTATTCACTTTACTATTCATGCAAAATTTAATTATTTAATAAATAATGGGTATGTAAGTTCTAAACACACTATCATACCAAAATTTGGGTTCCAAATTTGTCGGCATTAGTTGCCAATCATAATTCAAAGTTCCCTAGATGTATTTTCAAATTTTCAGTTTTGGTCACCTAAGTTTACTATTCCATTGGACCTATTTACAGTGGGAATTTGGCTAAACTTTCTTCATCAAAGTTGTTCCTTAATGTCTCTACTTTAATCCCTTTTTGAATCACTCCATTTGGAGTTTTATAGCTCAAGGTATGGTCAAGTTACCATAACTGGCTGGATTGGTCTATTCCCAAAATTTTTGGGCAAATTTGGTTTTGGTAGTTTTGGTGTCCTAATTTTGGCTAGAAATTTGAATTGGTTATGGTTAGAATTTGGGTTTTTGATTGTAACGAAAGTTGTTCTAAATTGTCTAAGCTTTCCATGGGCTTAAAAATCAGGTCATTTGGACCTCTCTACACAAAGTTATGGCCAATTGAACAAACACTGTTCATTTGGTCATTTTCCAGGTCTAGATTTTAGTTACCAGGATTTAGGCAAATTTTAGGTCACTCTAAGTTGGTTTTTTTATCAAGGTCTCTTCATGAAAAATGTGGCATTATGTCCTAATTTTCACCTCCAATTGGCATCACACCAATTGGAGCTGTCTAACTCTACTTATGGCCATCCAAACTGCTGGACTCAAGGGTCCAGTTTATGCCACAACACACAACATCACACCCACTCAATAGTTTGGTCATCTCATCAATTCATATCAACAATTAGGTGTCAAATTAACTTAATTTAGGCATAATTACATCATTTAGAACACAAAAATTAAAATTCCCAAATTTAGCAAACCCTAAATCAATTTGGTACAACTTCAAAATCCAACGGATTTGATAGCACTAACCTTGTATTTAAGCTCTCCTTAGTTTCAAACAACCTTCAATCCAACCAAACTTCACTCCCCCTTATGGAACCCTCCTTGGCTGAAATTCTTGCTTTCTGAACTCTCAATTTCTTTTGTCTTTTTTTTTAGTGCTCTCTTCAATTCAAGGCTAAGTTTAGTGATTTCTATTGATTTCCTAAAGAAATCATGTGAGAAACCTAGGATTTCAAGCTCAATTTGGTGTGTTAATAGAGGAAAATGTAAGAAAGATAGAGGGAACAAGGATGGATGGGAATGAGGATGAGAAAAGCTGAAAATTTCAGCTCAATAATTCATTTATATATTAATTTAATACCCAATGGCAATTTTGTAAATATAGAGAATGGCAATTTTGTAATTATTTTGAAGTTTCTAATAATTATAATTTGACTTTTCAATAATTATATTTAATTTTCATAATCTCAATTAATTAAACCAATCTAACTTTATTAAATTAATAACTCTCATTTTTTTTTAATCGTATCATGCTCACCTCATGCTTATGTAATAATTCAATTTTATTTCATTTATGTTTTCTTCTTTTCTCTACTCATTTTTAATTAAATTTCCATCAATATTTATTTGCATTTTATGTTATAATCCTCACTTATTTGAATGGACAAGTTGGTCAAAAATTATCTCTGAAGGTGAAATGACCAAAATGCCCTTCATTTTGCTTAATGAGTTAAAATTGTCTGTACCGATTTAGAAAATTTTTTTAGCATTTTCTTAGCATTCTATTGCCATCTAAGTCTCAATAACTCTTCACTGGAGTTCCAAAAATTATTTAACAGGATTTTTCCACGGGTCTAAGATTGCTAACTGTCTTTACAGTCACTTCCCGTTAGGTCACCCATCGTCGTAGGTTCGGCTCGTTTAATGTTCTTGCATTTCATTTTCTAAAATTTTTCTTTAATTTTTCTTGTCATTATTTAAGTTATTTATGACCCCTTGCTCTAGTTTAAATATAGTTTCAGATATTCTGGCTATCCAAACAGACATTGATAATCAGAGCAATGGAACGTATGGACTATCTAAAGTGAGGATGTTACAATTCTTCCCCTCTAACAAAAATTTCATCCTCGAAATTTACCTGATGTACTTAGTCAAAGATCTGCTACCTCCTTGCTTCTCCACTTCCTTGTGTTACCTCTTCATTATCTGGACTTGACTCCTTTCGAGCCTCCACAGCATATAGCCTCTTCTGAGGGCAATCCTTCAGAAAATGGTCCATGGCCCCACATTTATAACAAGCTCTAGTTAATCCCCATACATTCACCTTTATGCTACTTTTTACAATGGCCACATTTTTTTGGGGTAGAACTTCCCACTATTATTCCCGGTGTACTCACTATTGGTGTCTCTAGTTGGCCTATTCGAGACATGGGCTTGGGCCTCTGTCTCCTACTCTCATCAGCCATCTAACTTAATGATTCTCTAAGTCTCTTATTACTAGACTGTCCAAATACTTTCTTTTACTAATCGCCACTCCTATTATGTTCCTCTTCATGGACACAACTAATATATATCTTTCTAAATTCCATAAAAAAGAAATCCCAAGTTACCTTGGCTGTTGGCACTACTTTAATTATAGCATCCCACCACCGATATGCAGCTTCTTGTAGCAGTGAAACTGCACACTCCAAACTCTATTCTAGGGTACAATAGAGCTGCTGCAAGATTTTTCAGTTCTTTCTAACCAATATGCAGTAGCAGTTGAGTCATCTTCCTTCTTACCCTTGAAGTCTACAGCCCCATACTTCCTTATTTTTCCCTAAGGTGACTTATGTTGTGGTTGGGGTTGCGAAACTGCCCCACTAATCTGTTTAAAGTACTCAGTCATCTGCTCTAATAAAGCTTGTTGGGGTTGTGCAAGTCCCTCTGGTACTGGCATAGCAGGATCTCTCCTGTCTCCAAAATCACTCTCAGCCGGGGGACGATTTTCTACTTCTTCTTCTACTACCTTCTGTGAATCAGGGTCCATACCTTAACCTAAAATAAACAAAGAAAATAGATTTGCATTAGTGTCACATCAACTCTTATGAATGCAATGCATGTTAAATGCACAATATTATTTTATCTATCGATGCCTAGGAACGCCTAAACCGTGCTCTGATACTAATAAATGTAACACCCCTCACGCGTCTACAGTGTAGCCAAGCAAGGCGTGTCACACTCGGCACCGGAGCACCCTATCTTATCTTACTTTATTCCTTTAAAAACTTTAAACTCGTTATATTTCAAAATAAATTCTAGTCTAAGGAGAAACTAACAGAGTTTTCCCTATTTTAATAACATTTGGCGTATTTCACTATTTACCAGTTTGAAAATTTCAACAATAATTTCATCCACATACATCATAATCATCTCAGTTTTTCAAATATCATTTATGTATTTCAATTCCATACTCATTTCCATACAAATCTATTCAAGCTAAATTCATATATGAAAATTTTTAAATTTCATTAAAATACATGATTCACACACTAATTACATAAATTCATAATTTACATGATACACAAATTATTTACATATGAACTAGCTAATTTATTAATTTACATCACATAAATATTAATTACAAATTCCTAGTTTACATTACAACATACGAAATATTTATAATATACAAAATACATAATATGACCTAAATGGGCCCTATCTACATGCATTGCTGAGGAGGTGACAACCTTGGACGCTTTGCAGATCCGGACTCCAAAATCCCAATCTAATGTCCACTGGGCTTTATCTTCAATACCTGCATGAGGAAACAATTCATCGCGCTAAGCATTTCTACTTAGTGGTACAATAATATAACAAAAAAATAATATACAAATAAAGATAATCTAAAAATGTTAAATTTATGCTTATATTATTATGTAAGACACATTTACAATGTTTATTTAAGTTATAATTCTTTTGCTAATCTTTTTAACACTTCCTCAATATTTCCTAAGTTGTCTTAGATCATTTCAAAATAATTAAAATTCTTAGAGTTATTTCATAATAGATAAATTTTAATATTAATCTAGTTCATTTTAGGTCTTTCTAATAAATAATTTCTTAGAGCTAATCTAATTTATTTCAGGTCTTTCTAACTCATTTATTTAATTTCTAATATTTTAATTTCTAATATTCTTAATTTATTTCACTGCCCAAGTAAAATATGACAAGCTGACTACATTGGATAAGCGAGTCTCTGGGCACTGAACACCATGGTGTCTCGAGTTGTCATACCATGGGACGTGAAATACGGAATGTCAACCACGTATGCAACCAATGTGGCTAAAAAGCCATGGTAATAGATAATTGGACATACAAGCCATGAAGGCGGGCATAATGCCATAAATATAGGCATAAAGCCTTACGCAATACTGCTCAAATAATACCCTATAGGCATGTCAATCAATCCAATCTGACACACGTGTCTAGGCAATACATGAGCACATTAGTACCATTTAATGTTCTTATGTTTTATTATTTCATTATATATATATTTTTTATTTGTATTTTATAGCATTTTAAATTCTAATTATGATGGAAGTATAATTTCTAACTCACATTAATACGTAATTTATACATTCATTCTATTATCTATATTAATCACAATTCACATTAATTGTTTCACGTACTAACGTACTCAAAACATTCTTCCTTTCTCCAATAATGAGAACTAATGTCCCATTCATACCTTTTATATAATTTATTTATTCATTACAAAATTTATATGAATTATCATTTGCCATTCAAGAAGTATTTTTGCTTACTAAGTATTTATGATTTGTAACACCCTCCTGGTAGCACTCCGTACATTCTACTGTTCCGGTGACCGGTGTCGGTCCGGACAGCTAGAACATCCGGAAAAATATTTAAACTAAAGTCAGAAATCATAATTAACTCAAATATTAACAAGAAAAATTTAGTAAAAATTTTAGAAATAAAATACAACCAAGTTAAACGAGCCGGTGCCCAAGTGATGGGTAACAAGAGGTAAGTTGCGGTTCTCGCAACGAGGAGCCCTAGACCCGGAAAAAAATTCATAAAATAATTTTTGGGACTCCAGAGAAGGGTCATTGAGGTTCCTATGGAATTAGAATGCCAAGAAAATATTTAGAAAAAATTTTCAATCGGTACAGACAATTTTAACCCGTTAAGCCAAACGGAGGGCATTTTGGTCATTTCGCCTTCAGAGGTGATTTTTGGCCGACTTGTCCAGCTAAGTAAATAATTAATATGACATAAAATATGAATAAACATTACTAGAAATTAAATTGAACTTGAGTAGTGATGAAAAGAAAAGAAAAATCAAAGAAAAGCTTATTTATGACATCATGGTGATGTCATTAAGAAATTATCACCAATCACAATTAAGCCATCCTTTGACTAACTATTAAAAGAGATAATTGAGACTAAGAAATAAAAGAAAAACCAGCAGCCACCCCCTTTCCCATTCCAGCCGAAATCCCTATCCTTTCTCCCTCCATTAATCTTCAATCAAAAGCTTGATTTTTCCCTTGTTTACACCACAAAACCCTAACTTCTCTTCATTAAAGCTTTACCCCACATCTTAAACAAGCTCTTGGCAGCCAACAAGAGGAAAGAAATTGAAGTTTGGGGTTTGGAAAAATTCTGCCACTTGAGGTTAGTGCACCTATATCCATTAAACTCTTTATTTTCATGGTTTGGGACTTGAAACTAGTAAGAATTGTGATTTAAATTAACAAAAACTTATATGTATAACATCTTGAATTTCGGCTGCCTTAGCTCTGGAATAGGGGGAAGTGTTTTGATGAGCTTAGAGTGAAATAGAAACCATGTTGAAGTGATAAACATATGAGCAATGCATTGGTAGCTACTAAGATACATGGCATAAACCATGAATTTGAATTAGGGTTTGGAAAGGTAAATATGTGACTTGGCTTAGGAAATTATTAGAGAGCATTTTCATGGTCAATTAGTGACCATTTTAGGTAATTTGACCAACAAAGGGACTGAAAAATAGGATTCCAAAGTGAGGTTGCAGGCTGCCCTAGGACAGCAGCAGAGGGACTGAAAATTCAGTCCACTTGCACTGCGATAACTTGGGCTGTGTTGATTCAATTGGTGTTTGGCCAATTGGACATGAAACTAGGCTTATAATGGCACATTTTTGCTGAAGAAACCATGCCCAATAGACCAAGGCAAGAGGACCAAAACTTGGCCCCAATCCGGATACCCTGAACTGATTCTGCAGAATTGACCAAATGAATAGTAACTGTTCATTTGGCCATAACTCACTGTAGATTTGGTCAATTGACCTGAAATTTTTACAGCAACAAGTTAAGACATAGAAAAACAACTTTCATGAAGAAACATACACCAAATTATGGCCAGAACCCATCCAACCAAGTGACTCTAGTTACTGTTCCTGTTACTATAGATATGGTCAAATCTGCATATTGGCAATCCGGCCAGCTGTGGTTTTTGAGCCATGTCTGGAGCTACAAAACTCCAAATGGAGTGATTCAAAAAAAGAAATTCAACTAGACAAAATAAGGAACAACTTTCATGTTTTACATTTCTTCAAATTTCCACAGTAACAGTGTCCAATGGAACAGTGAAGTTGACTCACAAAAACTGAAAATTCTGTTTGTGTTGGTTTAAACTTTGAAATGGTATAAATGCTTAATGCCAACAAGTTTGGAATGCCAAAAGTGGTATGTAGGGAGTGCCAAAGTCAATGTACATATTTTTATTCTAAAAGTCAATATTTTTGTTGACCAATAAGGTGAATAGTGACACCGAAACTTGAAATTCACAAATTAAAGAATTTAAAAGTTTCAAATGCCCTAGTACACCTAACAAGATTGGTTTGGATAGTTTGGCATACCAATAAGGTTCAGTTAGCAGTACTGCACATGGCAATATGCCATTCTGTGATTTCATGGCTTTTAGCCATTCTGACTTTGTATTGAGACTTGGCCTTATGCCTGATATTATTCTGACTTATTAGCGCATTACATTGCCTGCCGGGAGATGCATATGTGACCGATGGTGTGACGGCCCGAGGTACTAGGTACCCACTGCCAGTTTACCCGTTATCCAGTCCAGTCATCTATTATAGGTTACTTGGGCAACTACATGAATGAAAGTGGACAAAGTAACGAAATGAATGGATATACAAATACAAAACAAACAAAACATCCACATGCAATACATATTTACTTCATGTTATTTCTTCTATTATATTATTGCACCACTAAGCATTATTGCTTAGCGCGTTGCTTTTGCCACGCGTAGGTACTGGAGATCTCGATCGTGAGCCCAGTAGACCACAGACTGGGTGAGTCCATCTGGCAGTTCTGCTCAGTGTCCGTGTCACCTCAACTTCTGCTGTGCATTGGTAGGACAATAGGTGTCATTTTGACATTTTGTAACTTAAATATTGATTTTTCTTCATATGTAATTAAACTTGTGTAATGTGTATTGATGTTTATGTAAATTATGAAAATTGTACTTGTGAATGGAAAAGTAAATGTTTACTTGTGATTTATGTGTGATCATCACATGTGATGGATGATAGAGTACTAGAATTGAAATGTTGTTGAGATCCTAATATTGAGATTTTGTTGATAAATTGAAGTTGGGATTGTTTGGAAATTATTGGAAGTGTTTTTAATAGGTTCCGAAGAACTGTTTTCTCCATTTTTAGCCGGTACTTCGCCGGATTTTCTTTAAAATTTTCGGAACCTCAAATAAATAATAATTTCGATAAATGGCTTAAATAAATCATATTTCATAAATTAGCTTCAAAAGCATGATACAAATTAAGTAAGGTATATTAGAGTATGCCAGTACACCGTGTGGCATTACTTACTCGGGTATACTGTACACGGGTAAGGGGTGTCACATGATTTACCTTTTTTTCACTCATGTACCATTTATTTGGTAGGATATTATTATTATTATTATTATAACTACAATGAAACATAAATCCTCATGATGACTTCATCTCATTTATACATTTGACAATCTACTTATATTAATTACAATTTCATATTTTAAGTTGAATTACTAATATATTATGAATTCTATTAGTGATGGGCATATAAGCCCTAACTACCTATTTAGATAATTTAGGTGAATTACCATTCATATTTCAAGTAATTCATGAACATTTCATGGATTTCAAATTTTTTGCCTTAATTTCCCTTTAACAATTTGGCTAAGATGCATAGTTCATTGGCCATACTTCTTTCATGGAAGTTATTGCTTCATGTGATAATTTAAATCTTTTCTTTCAAATCATTCACCTTAAAATAATATAATTCTAGCCATAATTAATTGATTAATGACCCTAGACAGTCTATGAATTTCAAAATTTTTTATCTCCTTTGTCATACAATTCCAAGAACTTAGACTTAGAATTGGTTCTAAGTCCCTACAATAAGGTTCTATGCTCTCATCTTAATTTTTCATATCCTTAGGATTACTATTCACTTTACATAAATGTAACACCCCTCACCCATCTACAGTGTAGCCAAGTAAAGCGTGTCACACTCGATGTCGAAGCACCCTATCTTATCTTACTTTATTACTCTAAAAACTTTGAACTAGTTATATTTTAAAATAAATTCTAGTCTAAGGAGAATCTGACGGATTTTCCTCTATTTTAATAACATTTGGCATATTTTACTATTTACCTATTTGAAAATTTCAACAATAATTTCATCCACATACATCATAATCATCTTAGTATTTCAAATATCATTTATGTATTTCAATTCCATACTCATTTCCATACAAATCTATTCAAGCTAAATTCATAAATGAAAATTTTTAAATTTCGTTAAAATACACGATTCACACACTAATTACATAAACTTATAATTACATGATATACAAATTATTTACGTATGAACTAGCCAATTTATTAATTTACATCACATAAATATTAATTACAAATTCCTAGTTTACATTACAACATACGAAATATTTATAACATACAAAATACATAATATGACCTAAATGGGCCCTATCTACATGCATTGCTGAGGAGGTGACAACCTTGGACGCTTTGCAGATCCGGACTCCAAAATCCCAGTCTAATGTCCACTGGGCTTTATCTTTAGTACCTGCGCGAGGAAACAATTCATCGCGCTAAGCATTTCTACTTAGTGGTGCAATAATATAACAAAGAAATAATATACAAATAAAGATAATCTAAAAATGTTAAATTTATGCTTATATTATTATGTAAGACACATTTACAATGTTTATTTAAGTTATAATTCTTTTGCTAATCTTTTTAACACTTCCTCAATATTTCCTAGGTTGTCTTCATAATAGTTAAAATTCTTAGAGTTGTTTCATAATAGATAAATTTTAATATTAATCTAGTTCATTTCAAGTCTTTCTAATAAATAATTTCTTAGAACTAATCTAATTTATTTCTATAACACCCTCACTTTACGTAGTCCGTACCTTCTGCTGCTTCAGTGACCTAATGTCGGTCCGAACAGTCAGGATGTGTAACACCCCTATGTTCGGTAGTGCGTTCTACTGTTCCGGTGACTAGTGCTGTCCGGACAGCTAGGATGCCTAGAACCACACTTTGATATGAGGGAGGAGACATAAAATAATGAAATACAAGAAAAGAAAATATAAGAAAAACAAAGGAAAAATAATAGCAAAGAAATGTAACCAAGTTAAGCGAGCCGAAAACCCTAGCGATGGGTGACCGCACCGCGAAGTCACGGCGTGGACCGTTGACTGGCCCTGGACTGTAGGGAACCCTGAAAAATATTTATAGGACTTAAAGAGACATCAATTGAAGTATAAATATCATTAGAAATATCAAAGAAAAATTAAATAATTAGTACAAAGAAAAGTGAGAAATCGAAAAACGGACAAAACCCGGTGTTACCGAAAAATCGGGAATGCAACCCGAACAGGGGCATTATGGTCATTTGACATCCCGAATTGTCTTTTGACCTAAATTTCCATTAAAAATAAATAATATTACACTTAGAAAATAAAATGAAGAATTAATTTGGTGGTACCTAATGTAAATAGCCAAAAGTGGAGTGAAAATTGTGTAAATAACACATTTAACATATAAAATTATTAAACTAAAGTGAGTGGACCACTAAGGAATAAACTAAAGATTATAAAATGTGTTAGTGGGCAGATTTCTCCACTAAACACTTCATCTTCAAGCTTGAGAATCATCCATGCTGTAAATGAAAAGCTCCCAAAACCTCCATGGCCATTTTTCTTTAAGCTTCATGCACTCCTTCAATTTACCTCCAATCACCTAGGTAGCTTCACTAAAAATTGTCCTCACATCACAAGGAAGAGCTTGATACCAAAATCAAGAAGTTTAGTGAAGGTTTAACAAGTCCCAACCAAAGGTAAGTTTGTATTTTTGAACTTTGCTTTGTTAAAGTTTGTATACTGGTTATGGGTGTTTGAATTGTGAAGAAAATTTTCAAGTTTGAGGAGTTCTTGATATATCAATTTTGGGCAGCCATGGAGTTGTATATTTGATGATTTATTTTACATATGTTTGATGGGAATTCATGTTGAATAGGGTGAATTGATGTCCTAGTAGTTAATTCCACATGTAAATGGTGATTATGCACTTGGAATGGAAATTGATGAATTATGGACACTTTGGCATGGTGAAGCTTTTCGGCAGCCTTGAGGCTTCTTTGATAAATGTATGTGTTCATGAAGATATGGGCAGAATTGTGACATTGAGGATTGATGAGTGTGTATGTAAATTGGTTGTGTAAAGTATGTGTAAGAATTAGAAATGTCCATGTGTATGTATTGTTTTATTTGGACTTTATGAATTGGAGTTTTATTTGGTGTATTGAGGATGTTTGTAATCTGCCCAAAATGACTTTAAGGTAAGGTGGTATATGGTTTTGGTAATGTACCAAAACATAATTGGTAAGGGAAGTGGACATATAGTAAGGTAAATGTGTCATTGATGTATGTTTAAGCAAGGTAATTAAGGGCAGTATGCATTTTAGCCTATAACTTTAAATGTGTAACTTCAATTGATATGAGACCAATTGGAGGTGAAACTAGGCACAAAATGTGCCAACTTTCATTAAGAAAACATACCAAAATTCTGCTTGCAAGGTGACATGAAAAATGACCAATTCGGATTAAGTGCAAGTGAAACCTGAAAACTGACAAATTGGGCAGCAGTTAGTGTATAGGCCATAACTCACTCAAAACAGGTCCAATTGACCTGAAATTTTAACCATGAATAGTTAAGATCCATTCCTACAAGTCTTATGAAGACAAAAAAGCCCAGAAATGACCATAAGCAAGTCAAACAGCTTGCACAAGTTCGGATCCAAAAACTGGCCGAACCAAAGTTGACCAAATTTGACCTAAAATGACCTAATTTGATGCCATTTGACCAGCAATAGTAAAATGACCATAACTTGGTCTACATAACTCAGAATGACCTAAAATTTTGCCCCGCATTCCATAAGACATAGATCTACAAGTTTGTAGTTTTGACCGAAACCCGAAAACCGAGGGAACTAGGTCTTCCGGCTAGGTCAAACTAGTATACCGAAATCCAGCAAGTTGCATTAAAATGCACTAAACAAGGAAATGAGTTTGGTAAAACGTACCAACCCTAAAACCCTATCAAATGTGACATATTAATGACACTAAAACCTAAATTACCTAGAACACATCGAGGGTCGGTATATTAGGTGATTAAGCAAATAATAGCTTCCAGTGAATTACTTATCAAACATTGTCGATAGAGACAGTTTAATTTAGTACTGAAACACTTCAAATTGTGTTTCTCAGTTAGTAAAGACTCAGGAAAAGGGAAGGAAACACTGAGTCGGACTGAGAGCAGTCATCAGAGGTTTGTGCACAACTAGTTTTTAACTGATTTTGTTTTGAGTATTTCATATGATTAAATGACATATTTTCTTATGTATTATGTTTAACAAGCATTAGATTTAATTCAATGATTATTGAAAATTGTTATAGTATGTATGAATTTAGCTTTGTGAAATGGTATTTCGACAAGTATTAAGCATTGTTATGAATTGAATAAATTATGTTTTGGAAAATTGTGATAGAACATGTTTTGAATTGTGATGGTAATTTTCATGGAAAAATGCAAATTTATG
Organism: Hevea brasiliensis; assembly: GCF_030052815.1. Classification (NCBI taxonomy): domain Eukaryota; kingdom Viridiplantae; phylum Streptophyta; class Magnoliopsida; order Malpighiales; family Euphorbiaceae; genus Hevea; species Hevea brasiliensis. The sequence continues at coordinate 56,853,649 of NC_079494.1, forward strand.
ATTTGAATTGTGTTGAGCATAAAAATTATTGGATATTGGAATTGACTTTGAATCGAATTATATTGTGATTTATGCTCACTAAAAGGATTGTGATATTGTTTTGTATCTCACTATAGATGCTTGACTAGGTTATTACCCGTCTCTCTCATTTGTTGAGAAGACAATGGAGTTAGTTGTGTTTTGATTACCATGGTACGTGCACAGGCTTAGATTTTCCTCTGATTTGAGGTTAGATCTAAGTTTATTTTATCGTTATGGCCCTTGCGGAAGATTCATTATTGTGATGGTACTGTGCACGATGATTCGACCTCCCCGACCATAGGGAGTTAGAATCTGATTCGACCTCCCCGACCATAGGGAGTTAGAATCACATCGAAGATGGCCCTATCGGATTAGTCTTGCATAGTTAGTGAGATCAAGAATGATTTGAGAGATCTGAGATGGTTTTTAGCTCTGACATGGTTTTTGAGATACAACATGGTTTTGAGATAAAGATTGATTTTTGAGATACATAATGATTTTTGAGATATAGAATGGCTTTTGAATGGTATAGAATTGTGATTTCAATTATGGTTTATGTATAATTGATTTTGTTGGAATTACTTAAATGGTTAGTCATGATTTGATAAATTGAATTTTGTGATCAAAGTCATTTATACAAATGATTTACATTATTGGCAATGAATATTTTGAGTTTTGGAATTTGATGAGTATTCAGATTTTCAAATTATTTACTGTAAATTTTGTCAATGTATATTGTACTATGTTTTAAATTATAGTTGTGCACCACTGAGTTCACCACTCAGCGATAGCTTTGTATGCTGTCGCAGGTAAGAAGAGCATAGAGCAGTGAGTAAGTTTCTTTGAAGACACTTTCAGACCAGCTCCATGTATATTATAGGTATACCCATGTACATAGGTCTGATGTATGCATGTAATAATATGTATGTAAATTATTTGAGCAGTTGTAAATTAAAATTGTGCATTGAAGTTGTAAAGTGAATTATGAGTTATTTTGACTTGTAAAATTTGTATTATATTTCTTTTATCTCATCCTTTGAAAATACTGAAAAATTGTTGTGGATTGAGTTGAAAAAAATATTGTGTTGAATTTTGTTGGAGTTGAGATTGGGAAAAATATTGAAGTGCTTTTTACAGTTTTTCTGAAGAACTGTTTTATCTAAAATACTGATGGCACTCTGCCAAAATTTTTACAGAAATTCCAAATAAGTCAAATGTGTTAGTTCTATCACTTCAATTCATAAAAGTTTTTAACACCTGTAAATAGTGTTCACCACTGTGAAAGAAGTAAGAAAAGTTTTTAAAATCTCTTGTAGTGTATTTAATGGGTTATCAGTAGACGGAGTTGATAATTCATTAGGTATACTACGAGATCATGTTGCATCTTACAGAGGGGTAGGGTGTGACATGTTTAAGTGGTATCAGAGCAATGGTTTTAAAGTGAATTTCGAACTGTGAATTTGAAATCTTTTTGTCAGAACTACAACTGCTCAAATGTTTGATACATATAGTACATTTACATCATAAATGTGAACTAATGGAGAGGAATCTCCTTGTGTTGGTTGTACAGGAATAGAAAATTCTGTGAAAAAAATGGAAGAGAAGAATGAGACAATAGAACAGTCTGTGATGGCAGAAGAACAAGTTGAGGCCCCAACTCCACAAAATGTCGAAGGCCTGACTGTACCAGTTTTACCGGTACAAATTACTGCACAAATGGCCCAGCAAATGGCCACTTTCTTTCAACAATCGGTGATAATCACACCCAAGCCCAAATCTGCACTCCAACCCCACAAGGGCAACATGAAATGGAGAAAAGGGAGAAACCTATGGGTTAGAGCTCGAACAGTAATTTGGGGAAGAGAAAAGAATTTGACTAACCCCGAGGTCAGAAATATGATAGAGGCGGATCATCAGGGCAGAGACCACTAAGATCTAGTCGTCGAACAACCAGAAGTTCCTATTCTGCCCGTTTCTGCCATGTTTGTGGTAAGCTACATGGAGGTATTTGTCGTAAGGCCTCTGGAGCCTGTTACAATTGTGGAAAACTTGGACACTTTGCTAAAGATTGTGCTAAACCACCTCGATCTGCTCTCCGGAGTTCACAGACCATCAGTCAGAGTCAAGATAGAAATAGAGTTGGTACTCCTCACCACTATAACACACTGAATCAACCCGAATATAGCAGTGCACCAGTCGGAGTGTCCACTATGTGCCAAGGAGAAAGAGCAGAAACTTCAGATGTAGCTGCTGGTAAGTTTTTAATTTTTGAAAGAAACAATTAGTTATTATTTGATCCCAGCACTACTTAGTTGTGTGTTAGTGTCAGAACTATATGTTCTGTTGTTATTCCTTTACATGGGAACGAATTTTGATGTATTAGTGACTAGTCCTTTAGGATAATAACTATAATAACAAGTATGATTGACATTACTTTTGGAAGAATTGTTAGCTAAAAGTATTTTCTAACATACCATAAATTATAAAGCTAAATGGCGAGCCTACTTAATGTAAGGCAAGAGGACCTAAAAGTAAGTTACAGTAATAGAATTGCTCTAGATGAGGGCAAAGATGTTACTGTTAGTAATTATTAATGGATATTGTAATCAGAATCGATTTAGGATATTAGTGGATTCGAGAAAGATAAGATGTTAGAAAACTTAGCCCATGAGGTTATAACGTAGTGACTATATAATGTTCTCGATGTTTGCATTGTAAGCTGCAGATTACAGTACCGATACGGGATTATTGTGTAGAGCTACGTGCTTCCTTGTGGTACAATAAATTAAGAATATTTGTAAGTAATCTATAAATTGATACAGTTGCACCCGAATAGAGTACTAGTACTGGAAATAAATGTGAAAATTTTAGTTAGAAATTTAAAACTTCAGAACTAGCCTATCAAATGACTACACTTGTAAGGTAGCTAGAGTCAGTGACTCAGTTATATTAATGTGAATTACCTGTACCACAGTAATTGCTATAAGCTTAAAGATATCAGTACAACGTATCATCCTCAGACAGATGGACAATTGAAACAAGTAATTCAGGTAAATTCGGAAACTCATTGAGTTCCTATAAATAATGAAATGAAATGATAAAAATAACCTGTAAAATGTGATAAGCCCTCAAGAATATATCGAGAACTTGTATCATTGAATCCGAGAGGAGATGGGACAAATACATCCCACTAACAGAATTTGTATACATTAATAAGTATCAAGCTAGCATACGAGTGGCACCCTATGAAACATAGTAAGGGAACTGATAACTATGGATGTTGTGATGAGACTTCCGAGGACACAGAATAGTCATGATGCAGTATGGGTTATAGTTGATAGACTAACCAAGTCTGCTCACTTTTTGCCAGTCCGGATGGACTATAGCCTGGAAAGATTGGCCAGATTGTACATATATGAGATTGTAAAACTACATGGAGTGCCAGTATCAATTGTATCTAACAGAGATCCTAGGTTCACTTCTAGATTCTGGGGTAGTCTTCAGAGAGCCCTAGGAACTAGATTGAACTTCAGCACAGCATTCCACCCACAGACAGATGGCCAGTCTGAAAGGGTTATTCAGATATTGGAGGATATGCTACGGGCTTGTGTGATTGAATTTGAAGGTAGTTGGGATACAAACTTGCCTTTGATTGAGTTTGCTTATAACAACAGCTACCAATCAAGCATTGGGATGCCTCCATATGAAGCTTTGTATAGCAGAAAGTGCAGAACTCCCTTATGTTGGGATGAAATAGGTGAAAGGAAGATGATTGGACCAGAAATTGTTCAGCAGACAGAGGAAAAGATCAGATTAATTAGAGATAGACCCAAGGCTGCATCAGACCGTCAGAAGTCCTATGTTGATCTAAAGAGAAGAGATATTGAGTATGCAGTGGGTGATAAGGTATTCCTCAAAGTTTCTCCTTGGAAGAGGATTGTGAGATCTAGCAGAAAGGGGAAACTGAGTCCTCGTTTCATCGGACCATATGAGGTTCTGGAAAGAGTGGGTCCTTTGGCATATCGGTTAGCATTACCTCTAGAGCTAGAAAGGATACACAGCGTCTTCCATGTGTCCATGTTAAGGAGGTATAGATCCGACCCATCTCATGTACTATCAGTTGAAGAGATTGAAGTAAATCCAGACCTCTCATATAAGGAAGAACCCATAAAAATTCTGGCTTATGAGGTAAAGCAGCTAAGGAATAAACAGATACACCTGGTTAAAGTGATGTGGAACCATCATTCAGGCCAGGAAGCTACTTGGGAACGTGAAGAGGATATGAGGAGACAGCACCCACAGCTATTCAGAGACTAATGCCAGGTAAAATTTCGAGATGAAATTTATTTAAGGGGGGGAGAATTGTAACACCCCTATGTTCGGTAGTGCGTTCTACTGTTCCGGTGACCAGTGCTGTCCGGACAGCTAGGATGCCTAGAACCACACTTTGATATGAGGGAGGAGACATAAAATAATGAAATACAAGAAAATAAAATATAAGAAAAACAAAGGAAAAATAATAGCAAAGAAATGTAACCAAGTTAAGCGAGCCGAAAACCCTAGCGATGGGTGACCGCACCGGGAAGTCACGGCGTGGACCGTTGATCGCCTGACTGGAACCAACCCTGGAAAATATTTATAGGACTTAAAGAGACATCAATTGAAGTATAAATATCATTAGAAATATCAAAGAAAAATTAAATAATTAGTACAAAGAAAAGTGAGAAATCGAAAAACGGACAAAACCGGTGTTCAGAAAAATCGGGAATGCAACCGAGCAGGGCATTATGGTCCTTTGACATCCCGAATTGTCTTTTGACCTAAATGTCCATTAAAAATAAATAATATTACACTTAGAAAATAAAATGAAGAATTAATTTGGTGGTACCTAATGTAAATAGCCAAAAGTGGAGTGAAAATTGTGTAAATAACACATTTAACATATAAAATTATTAAACTAAAGTGAGTGGACCACTAAGGAATAAACTAAGGATTATAAAATGTGTTAGTGGGCAGATTTCTCCACTAAACACTTCATCTTCAAGCTTGAGAATCATCCATGCCGTAAATGAAAACCTCCCAAAACCTCCATGGCCATTTTTCTTTAAGCATCATGCACTCCTTCAATTTACCTCCAATCACCTAGGTAGCTTCACTAAAAATTGTCCTCACATCACAAGGAAGAGCTTGATACCAAAATCAAGAAGTTTAGTGAAGGTTTAACAAGTCCCAACCAAAGGTAAGTTTGTATTTTTGAACTTTGCTTTGTTAAAGTTTGTATACTAGTTATGGGTGTTTGAATTGTGAAGAAAATTTTCAAGTTTGAGGAGTTCTTGATATATCAATTTTGGGCAGCCATGGAGTTGTATATTTGATGATTTATTTTACATATGTTTGGTGGGAATTCATGTTGAATAGGGTGAATTGATGTCCTAGTAGTTAATTGCACATGTAAATGGTGATTATGCACTTGGAATGGAAATTGATGAATTATGGACACTTTGGCATGGTGAAGCTTTTTGGCAGCCTTGAGGCTTCTTTGATAAATGTATGTGTTCATGAAGATATGGGCAGAATTGTGACATTGAGGATTGATGAGTGTGTATGTAAATTGGTTGTGTAAAGTATGTGTAAGAATTAGAAATGTCCATGTGTATGTATTGTTTTATTTGGACTTTATGAATTGGAGTTTTATTTGGTGTATTGAGGATGTTTGTAATCTGCCCAAAATGACTTTAAGGTAAGGTGGTATATGGTTTTGGTAATGTACCAAAACAGAATTGGTAAGGGAAGTGGACATATAGTAAGGTAAATGTGTCATTGATGTATGTTTAAGCAAGGTAATTAAGGGCAGTATGCATTTTAGCCTATAACTTTAAATGTGTAACTTCAATTGGTATGAGACCAATTGGAGGTGGAACTAGGCACAAAATGTGCCAACTTTCATTGAGAAAACATACCAAAATTCTGCTTGCAAGGTGACATGAAAAATGACCAATTCGGATTAAGTGCAAGTGAAACACAGCCCGACCAATTGGGCAGCAGTTAGTGTATAGGCCATAACTCACTCAAAACAGGTCCAATTGACCTGAAATTTTAAAATGAATAGTTAAGATCCATACCTACAAGTCTTATGAAGACACCAAAGCCCAAAAATGACCATAAGCAAGTCAAACAGCTTGCACAAGTTCGGGTCCAAAAACTGGCCGAACCAAAGTTGACCAAATTTGACCTAAAATGACCTAATTTGATGCCATTTGACCAGCAATAGTAAAATGACCATAACTTGGTGTACATAACTCAGAATGACCTAAAATTTTGCCCTGCGTTCTATAAGACATAGATCTACAAGTTTGTAGTTTTGACCGAAACCCGAAAACCGAGGGAACTAGGTCGTCCGGCTAGGTCAAACTAGTATACCGAAATCCAGCAAGTTGCATTAAAATGCACTAAACAAGGAAATGAGTTTGGTAAAATGTACCAACCCTAAAACCCTATCGAATGTGACATATTAATGACACTAAAACCTAAATTGCCTAGAACACATCGAGGGTCGGTATATTAGGTGATTAAGCAAATAATAGCTTTCAGTGAATTACTTATCAAACATTGTCGATAGAGACAGTTTAATTTAGTACTGAAACACTTCAAATTGTGTTTCTCAGTTAGTAAAGACTCAGGAAAAGGGAAGGAAACACTGAATCCAGACTAGGAGACAGTCATCAGAGGTTTGTGCACAACTAGTTTTTAACTGATTTTGTTTTGAATATTTCATATGATTAAATGACATATTTTCTTATGTATTATGTTTAACAAGCATTAGATTTAATTCAATGATTATTGAAAATTGTTATAGTATGTATGAATTTAGCTTTGTGAAATGGTATTTCGATAAGTATTAAGCATTGTTATGAATTGAATAAATTATGTTTTGGAAAATTGTGATAGAACATGTTTTGAATTGTGATGGTAATTTTCATGGAAAAATGCAAATTTATGATTTGAATTGTGTTGAGCATAAAAATTATTGGATATTGGAATTGACTGTGAATCGAATTATATTGTGATTTATGCTCACTAAAAGGATTGTGATATTGTTTTGTATCTCACTATAGATGCTTGACTAGGTTATTACCCGTCTCTCTCATTTGTTGAGAAGACAATGGAGTTAGTTGTGTTTTGATTACCATGGTACGTGCACAGGCTTAGATTTTCCTCTGATTTGAGGTTAGATCTAAGTTTATTTTATCGTTATGGCCCTTGCGGAAGATTCATTATTGTGATGGTACTGTGCACGATGATTCGACCTCCCCGACCATAGGGAGTTAGAATCTGATTCGACCTCCCCGACCATAGGGAATTAGAATCACATCGAAGATGGCTCTATCGGATTAGTCTTGCATAGTTAGTGAGATCATCAAGAATGATTTGTGAGATACAGCATGGTTTTTGAGCTACAGCATGGTTTTTGAGATACAACATGGTTTTGAGATAAAGATTGATTTTTGAGATACATAATGATTTTTGAGATACAGAATGGCTTTTGAATGGTAAAGAATTGTGATTTCAATTATGGTTTATGTATAATTGATTTTGTTGGAATTACTTAAATGGTTAGTCATGATTTGATAAATTGAATTTTGTGATCAAAGTCATTTATACAAATGATTTACATTATTGGCAATGAATATTTTGAGTTTTGGAATTTGATGAGTATTCAGATTTCCAAATTATTTACTGTAAATTTTGTCAATGTATATTGTACTATGTTTTAAATTATAGTTGTGCACCACTGAGTTCACCAATCAGCGATAGCTTTGTATGCTGTCACAGGTAAGAAGAGCATAGAGCAGTGAGTAAGTTTCTTTGAAGACACTTTCAGACCAGCTCCAGGTATATTATAGGTATACCCATGTACATAGGTCTGATGTATGCATGTAATAATATGTATGTAAATTATTTGAGCAGTTGTAAATTAAAATTGTACATTGAAGTTGTAAAGTAAATTATGAGTTATTTTGACTTGTAAAATTTGTATTATATTTCTTTTATCTCATCCTTTGAAAATACTGAAAAATTGTTGTGGATTGAGTTGAGAAAAATATTGTGTTGAATTTTGTTGGAGTTGAGATTGGGAAAAATATTGAAGTGCTTTTCTGAGGTTTTACAAGAACTGTTTTATCCAAAATACAGATGGCACTCTGCCAAAATTTTTACAGAAATTCCAAATAAGTCAAATGTGTTAGTTCTATCATTTCAATTCATAAAAGTTTTTAACACCTGTAAATAGTGTTCACCACTGTGAAAGAAGTAAGAAAAGTTTTTAAAATCCCTTGTAGTGTATTTAATGGGTTATCAGTAGACGGAGTTGATAATTCATTAGGTATACTACGGGATCATGTTGCATCTTACAGAGGGGTAGGGTGTGACAGGATGTCTGGAACTACACTTCAGTGATAGTGAGCAAGTATAAAATGATGAAATAAATAATAAGAAAATGCAAGAAAAATTAAGAAAAAAATAAAAGAGAGGAAATGAAACTAGGTTAAAGGAGCCGGCACCGTAGCGATGGGTGACTGCACCGGGAAGTTACGACGAAGGTAATTATCGACCCTAGGACCGCGGGGAACCGTTAGAAATAAATTTTTAGACATAGTCAAAGGCTTATTGAGGTGTAATTGACATTAGAAATGTCAAAGAAAATTTAATAAATTAGTACAAAGAAAAACAAAAAAATGAAGAAATCGATAAAAATCGATGTTATCGAAAAATCAGGAATACAACCCGAAGAGGGGCATTTTAGTCATTTGACACCTAAAATTGCCTTTTGACCTCAATGTCCATTAAAAATGAGTGATAGCATGTGACACCCCTCACCCGTCTACAGTGTAGCCGAGCAAAGTGTGTTACACGGAGTGCCGGAGCACTTAATCTTATCTGATTTCATTGTAGTTCTTGATTTATTTATTCAAAAACTTTATTTAAAGTTTAGGCTATTTTTACTTTATCAAAATCTAACTAATTTGGAAATTTCAAAAATTTTTTAATGATAATCCAGCAGAGTGCCGGCTGTAATTTGGACTAACAGTTCTTCTGAACCTGCCAAAAATAATTCACAACATATTCAAATTCACAGCTCAATTTATCTCAATAATATCTCATCAGTTTCTCAAAATTTCTTAAACTCAATCTCATTCAGAATCATTATGATTAGACAATCAATTCAGATATCAGAATTCTTACTTTTCATTAACTTATATAAATTTTCAATTAAGTACATAAATTTGTCAAGTACAGGATACACAAATGAAATTACATAACATGCATAACATGTGTAATTATGAGCCCTATCTACATGCATTGCTGAGGAGGTGACAATCTTGAACTCTTCTGACACTTCTGCAGATCTAGACTCCAAAAATCTCAGTTGACAGTCTACTGGTTTTACCTTCAGTACCTGAGCGAGGAAGCAATTCCATCACGCTAAGCATTTTTGCTTAGTGGTGCAATAGTATAACAAGAAATAATATAGAAAAATAAGGAAAGAAATAAATCATAATTCGAATACTCAGGAATCAATTTAATTTGCTATGGTATTTCTAGTATCAATGATCTTATATACTAGTTTGTTCCTCTTTGGAAGTGCTTAGTTTATAACTTTCCAGTAATACTACCCAATATACAAATTATTCTAACTGTATTGTATTTCAAGTCTCTACTGTTCTGCAATTTATATTTTTGTTATGTTTCTTTTGCTAATCTCTTTTACTCATTTATTCAATACTTAATTTAATTGTACTAAAATTTCATTATACTTAACTTAACTTAGCTTTCTGAATTGAATAATGTTTTAAATGACTGCCCATATTGCCTATACACTGACCAGACTGGATAAACGGATATACTAGCACTAGGTACCTAGTACCTCGGGCCGTCACACCATCAGTCACAAAGTATCTCCCGGTGTGTAAACAGTGTGGCTAAAAAGCCATATAATCAATCAGGCATTAAGTCGAGTATAATAACACAATCTGTATAGCCATAGGCTATTAAAATTATAGTATGGCATAATAAGCCATAAAACACAATATGACGTAAAGTCATTTACAGAACAGCTGTCAGAATCCTATTGGTATGCCAACCTATCCAAACTAGTCAACTAGGCAAATTAGGGCATATTACAATGTTACATATTTAATTTTTTTTTTTATTCATAGGGTTTACACATCTTTATGCCTTTCACTGGTCAATAAAATTATTGACCTTTTTATGCATCATAGATAGGTTGATTCTAGCATCAACGTGTCACAATTTACAATTCAATATGTTGTCAATATAATGCAATTTACCCTTTTCACAAGTTGGCATTCATTGCCAAATCACTTCAAGCATCATTTTATGTAATTATCAATTTTTAATTTTAGTGTGCTAGATTGGTCTAGCTTAAATTCCTATTTCCCTTGGTTTTTAGCTTCTAGTCAAAGAAGCAAAATTGTAGCTGAAGGAACGGAAGCGTGAAAAACACAAGTTTATACCATTGAATTCAAAAATTTTCACCTAGGGTCACATGCACCATGCAAGATTTATTTTTATCTATTTGATTTCAATGATAAACAACATATTAAAACTCTTTTAATATGTTTTTGGATCTGTATTTGCCATTTAAGATTTTAAAATTAATCAGATTAATTTTAGAACCCTAGATTAAATCAAGAACGATTACACTAACCTCTTGATGTGCTGCAGCGTATCTGCGCCTTTGAGATTCGTCTTTAGGACACCAGATGTTGTCCCTCTAGCTTGTCCACACCAAGAACACCTATGGCAGCCCTTGAATGGCTTCTAAAGCTTTTTCTATTAATTAGAAAATCAAGTTCTGCCTTTTAAGAGATTAAAGATGTAAACAGGACACTAGAAACAATTTCTAGTGTTCTTAATTCAAGAGATTGATGGCTAATCTCTTTGAATTGATGAGAGATGAAGAGAAATAGCTGGAGAGGCTCAAAGTGGCGTGACATATGAGAGGAGAGGCTGCTGGTTATGTTTTCTTTTCATAACCACACTTAAATAGCTAGGTTAACACATTAAACCCTAGCCACATGTCACCTTTTGATTAGCTCTAGGTTTAAGTGACCCAATCACATTGTGCCAAGTGTCAAACCTATATTTAATCTTGATTTTAATCATCTTACATGATTAAAAAAACATTTGGCAAGCTTTATGTGTTATGCCATGTGTCACCATCTCATGGTGCCACGTGTCACACTGTGAAATGACCAAAATGCCCCTGTGTCTTAATTTTGAGTTCTTAACCCAAAATAATTATTTTCTTCTTCTAATTAATTTATATCAAATATAAATTAATTAATTAATTAATCTCCATTAATTAATTTCTCATCAATTAAATTAATATTTAAACACTTTAAATATAAATTTAATTTATACTACACATCCAATAATCTAGATTTGGTTTCAAGTCATGCTAGGGACTTTGCAATTTAATTGCAAACCAAATCTATTTAATTAATCAATTAAACTCTTTAATTAATTAATTAAATCATATTTAAATAGGTGATAACTTGTGTATGTGTGTGACTTACTAGGCTCATCACTAATTGGCAATGAGACATGATATCAACTCTTAATATCATCAGAACTCTTTCTTACCATAAATGATTTCTCTAAATCATTTTATGAACCTCATAGACCATGGTTAACACCTAGCATAGCATGCCATGGCCACCCAATTAGTAATAAGATTTACCTTAAATGAACCTATAATCATATGTTACCATGCACTAGAATCTCTCTGTTATAAAATCCCAACTCAAGCTGGAGTCATGGTTTATGTCAAACTCCATTTGCTATGAATATTATGTTCTCTTTTAATTCCAGTTCTTGATTAAAAAGATTTTCTCATTAGAAACTCTTTTCAGAATAAATCTATCTGTCCTGGCCAGGAACTTGAAACATCAAGAACAATTAAATGAACATAGGATTTTATCTCTATTTACTTATAGGAACATATTCCATCTTGATCAACACATATCTCCATATATAACTAGCAGGAGCCAACACATGCCCATATACCCATACATAGTACAAGTATGAAAGCAGTATCAAACTCAAACTACCTATATACAAGATAACTGTGCTATCTTAGGTCTAAAGATTATATGCACTGATATGATTTATGACAAAACATTGACAAGAGTAAACTCCATGTGCTTGTCATAAGTGTCACTGGTTCGGCCTACTTATCATTTATAAGTGCCTATCATGTTTGTTATATGGCATGAGACTCACCATTCCATCTTATTTATATCTCATATAAATAACTTGGGAACAAACATGAATACAATCTTTCTGGATAAGTCATGTCCTTATTATGAAGTATCCTCGATTGTGAACCTATTTATGATACTTTGTGCTAGAAATATTGTCACTCATATTCTTAACAACTTAAGAATAATATTTCTAACAAAATATCAATGGACCTTTTCTATTACACATAAATATATTATGTAAACGGAAAAGTGGAAATGCCTTTTATTAATAAAAATATGTACAAGATACATACTAGATGATATGCTCTAGGGCATACTACTAACAATCTCCCACTAGCACTAGAGCCATTCATTACAATATCTTAGACCCATCTTCTCAAGATGTCAGTCTAACTGAGTCTGTGACATAGGCTTAGTGAATGGATCAGCTGGATTTTCAGCTGATGCTATTTTCTGCATGGCTACATCGCCTCGCCCAACTATATCTCTTATAATGTGGTAGTGCCTTTCTATGTGTTTGGATTTTGGTGAGACCTTAGTTCCTCAGCCTATATGACTGCTCCATTGTTGTCACAGTGTAGTGGAACTGCTGACTCAATGGAAGGAACTACTGTAAGTTCTGTTACGAACTTCTTTATCCAAACAGCTTCTTTTGCAACATCTGATGCAGCAATATACTCAGCCTCAGTAGTGGAATCTGCAGTCATGCTCTGTTTGGAACTCTTCCAACTGACTGCACCTCCATTACAAATGAACACATATCCAGAGGTAGACTTTCTATCATCGATATCTGATTGGAAGTTAGAATCAGTATAACCATCTAATTGCAAGTCTCCACCTCCAAAAATCAAGAATAAATCCTTAGTTCTTCTCAAGTACTTAAGGATATTCTTGACTGCTATCCAGTGTTCTAAACCTGGATTGGATTGATACCTGCTAGTCAAACTAACAGCATATGCGATATCTGGCCTAGTGCACAACATTGCATACATTAAACTTCCAATAGCCGAAGCATATGGAATCCTGGCCATCTTATCTCTTTCTTCGGGTGTCTTTGGAGACTTCTCTTTAGAAAGGTGGATACCATGTCTCACTGGTAACAATCCTCTCTTGGAATCAAGCATGTTAAACCTCTTTAACACCTTTTCCAAGTATAGACTTTGAGATAAACCTATTATTCTTTTTGCTCTATCTCTATAGATGCGAATCCCAAGAATATAGGTCGCCTCCCCTAAGTCTTTCATGGAGAATGTATTTGACAACCATACCTTTATAGTCGTCAACATACCTGTGTCATTACCTATCAACAGTATGTCATCCACATATAAGACAAGGAAAGTGATAGCACTGTCACTAACCTTCTTATATACACATGGCTCATCCTCATTTTTGATAAAACCAAAGGATTTAATGGCTTCATCAAAACGGATGTTCCAACTCCTCGAAGCTTGTTTCAACCCATAACTGGATCGCTTTAGCTTGCATACCTTGGAACCATCTTGGGATTCAAATCCCCTAGGTTGTTCCATGAAAATGTTTTCTTCAATGTATCCATTGAGAAAAGCGGTTTTGACATCCATCTGCCAAATCTCATAATCATAGTATGCAGCTATTGCTAGTAAAATCCTAATTGATTTAAGCATGGCAACAAAGCAGAAAGTCTCCTCATAGTCGATTCCTTGCCTTTGGCGAAACCCTTTCGCTACTAGCCTTGCCTTATAGGTCTCTACCTTTCCATCAGAACCAATTTTCTTCTTGAAAACCCATTTGTTCCCTATAGGTATAATACCTTCAGGTGGGTCAACAAGATCCCAAACTTGATTCTTATACATGGAATCAATCTCGGATTTCATAGCATCAATCCATTTTGAAGAGTCTATATCTGATATAGCTTCTTCATAGGCAAGTGGATCATCTCCATGATCTACTTCTTCATGAGTAGACAACTCTTGTTCTTCTTCATGAAGAAAACCATATCTCACTGGTGGGTGAGATACCCTGGTTGTTCTACGAGGAACAGATGTAGATGTTTCATCAATGGATATAGGTTGACTAGATGGATCTATATCCATCTGATCTGTTGGTTGGTCAGAATTCTCCAATTCTAACTCTATTTGCCTTCCTTTGCCTCCTTCTTGAACAAACTGTTGTTCAAGAAATGTGGCATCTCTACTTATCATAACCTTTTGTGAAGTAGGCAAATAAAAATAATATCCAAAACTATCTTTTGGATATCCAACAAATCGACCTTTTCTCGATCTGGTCTCCAATTTATCGTTGTTCGACTTTTGATATAAGGACAACCCCAAATCTTAACATGCTTAAGACTTGGTTTTCTTCCATGCCATATCTCATAAGGTGTGGAAGAAACTGATTTTGATGGAATCCTATTCGAATATACAAAGTGATTCTAATGCAAATCCCAAAAGAAGATTAGCATATCAAGATAGCTCATCATACTACGTATCATATCCAATAGGGTACGATTTCTCCTTTCGGATACACCATTCAACCGTATGCGTTCTGGAGGAGTCACCGAGAAACAATGCCATGCTCTCTCAAGTATTCATCAAATTCAAGACTCAAATAATCACCTCCACGATCTGATCGAAGAGCTTTAATACTCTTTCCTGTTTGATTTTCTACTTCAGATTTAAATTCTTTGAACTTTTCAAAAGATTCATGTTTGTATTTCATCAAATACAAATACCCAAAGCTTGATTTATCATCAGTAAAGGTAATAAAATAATGAAAGCCCCCTCTAGCCATTTCTTTAAATGGACCACATACATCACTATGTATTAGCTCCAAAATATTTTCAGCTCTTAGCCCTTGTCCAACAAAGGGTGATCTAGTCATTTTGCCTTGAAGGCAAGATTCACAAGTTGGAGTAGGCTCAGAGCCCAATGAGGATAGAATCCCCATTTTCTCCAATTTTGCAATCCTATCTTTTGCAACATGACATAACCTTAAGTGCCAAATATATTTTGAACTTGAGTTGGTTTTCACCATGGCATTGTATTCTTTTAGATCACTTGCATTCAATTTGTGTTTGTCATTATTATCCAAATAATAAAGACCATCATTCATATAACCCAAACCAACATATTTATTTCCAAAATAAATATTGCAAACATCATCTGTGAACTGAAATTCATAGCCATTTCTAGTCAAACTAGATATAGAAATGATGTTCTTAAAAGCATCAGGTACATATAAAATATTATCCAAACACAAAACATGTCCAAACATGTAAAAAGATTTAGATCCTATGGCTAAAGCTTCAACAGTTGAGCCATTGCCAATCCGGACTCTAATATCTTGAACGCATAGCTACTCTTGTTTGCTAGTTCTGCATATCATTAGAAATGTGAAGCGGCACGATATCTAAAACCCAAGCTGTAGATGAACTATGAGTATCATCAGAATCTAAATAACAAGATATGGACATACCTTCCGAAAGTGTATCCTTCTTGTCCTTCAGAGAAGCAAGATACTCTGGGCAGTTCCTTTCCCAGTGCCCATCCTTTTGGCAGTGGAAACACTTTCCTTTGCCTCCATCAGCTTTAGTCTTCTTTTTTCTGTTTAGCTATTTTCTTGGAAGGACCAGGAATCTGAGGTTTCTTTTTCTTATTGCCCTTCTTCTTGTTGGACTTTCCAGCAGAAGAAGATGCAAGCAAAGCTACTTCTTTTCCTTTATTGCTTGGCATATTCTTTTGGGCAATAACCAGCATATTTAGTAATTCAGCTAAGTTGCATTCCTGTTTAGTCATATGGAAATTTGTCACAAAATTCCCAAAAGACTCAGAAGGGATGAAGGATCAAATCCGTTTGTAGTTGGAAATCCATGTTGAAGTCAAGATGTTCCAACCGCTCAATCACCGAATCATCTTGTGGACATGATCCCCAACATTCATCCCTCGGACATCCTCATACGGAATAGCCGTCTAGATATCTCATACCTAGCATTCTCTTTGTGCTCACCATACAACTCTTGTAGGTGAAGGAGGATCTCACTCGCACTCTGCATGTTCTCATGTTGCTTCTGTAACTCATTACTCATGGAAGCAAGCATGTAACACTTAGCTCTCATATCATGCTCCTTCCACTTGTCCAAAGTTTCATGTTCCTCTTGAGTGGCCTCTGGAGGTAAGCGACCAGGAACATCTGAATCTAGAACATATCCTATATGTTCAAGGTTCAGGACAAGTTTCAAATTTCTTAGCTAAACAGACAGATTAGGTCCTGTCAACCTGTTGTGATCAAGTATGCTTGCAAGGATATTGGATGGTGGTGGTTGTTTTGTGCTCATTTTTATCAGAAAATTAACTGCAGAAAATAACCAGATTAATTAGTAAATGTATCATGTAATTAACCAAAATGATTATGGTCTTTTAATCAAATTAGTCCTCCCACTAACTTAGCGAATCCTACACTTCCAAAGTAGAAAACGGAAATCCTAGTTGGATGGATTTCTAGTGGGTGATTGAATTCTTATAATTCTATTGATCATCCTCAAGTACATCCATTATTGGAATTACAATAAACTATAAGAGAGCAACTCTTTGCCCATCACATCTCATGTGAGGTTCAATCCTTTACCTAGCCCCTAATGCTCAAAATCTCAGGTACATCCATTATTGACTTATCTTGCATTAGTTAAGTTGATCCCATTGAGCCAGTAATTATGCAAATAATTTTAATGTCCTCAGGTACATCCAATATTGGCCACCAAACCATTTACATATTTACAACATCTCATGCTTAACAATTATTTCTTAAGAAAATCTCTTAAATTAATTGCATCTCATGCAACTATTTAAAATTTCTTAAAATAATTGCCCCAATGGAGGGCTTATGTTATAATTACTTTAATTATAGCATTTCCAACTTAATCATTTGTTTGGAAGATTTTATAGCCATCCTTATTACTATTAAGGTCTCACTTTGCACATTATCCATTTAGCATGCATATATCATATAATTGCATACATTCCCATACATCTCATGCATTCATGGATAAGCAGTAAATATGGTATGATCATGGACTTTCTAAGGGATTCAATTCTGAGCCACCAAGAATTGAATCAAGGCATTCCTAGGTACATTTCATTCATTCATTTTACAAGAGTTGCTGAAGGAGTACATAATCAATACTTGATATTGAATTACTCCCATTGGTCCCACCAATGCTCTTGACCTCCTTGAACTTCTTGCAATCCAATATTACATAGTAATCCTTGGCATACCAAGGTGAATTTACAAGAACTTAAATAAATGAAATTACAACCCAAAAATATTACAAACTTAATAATACATGCCCAAAATAAATTAAAATAAATTAATTTACAATCCCAAAGAAACATAAAAGAAATAAATCCAATCACATTGGTCTTTTATAGTCCATGATCATCCATCATGCATATCACTATTTAACAATTAAATAAAACATACATACTTATATTAAATTGAATATCTCATATTCAACTTAAAAATCCAGATTTGAATATGATTCAAATAAATTTAAAAATTCAGATTTGAATCTCATTCAAACAAATTTAAAAATTCAGATTTGAATCACATTCAAACAACTTCAAAAATTCAGATTTGAATCACATTCAAATATTTTTTAAAAAATCAGATTTGAATCACATTCAAATATTTTTTAAAAAATCAGATCTGAATTTTATTGAATCAATTTTAAAAAATCAGATTTAAATATGATTCAAACAACTTTAAAAATTCAGATTTGAATCACATTCAAACAACTTTTAAAATTCAGATTTGAATCACATTCAAACATTTTTTAAAATTCTGATTTGAATCATAATTTAATTGTGTGATTAAAACAACTAATTAAATACTTTAATTAGTCAAAGAATAGGCCTTAGATCATACAACAATTGCAGAATTAAAAGCCAAACATTGAATCACCCATGGAACCATTGTTGCCGCCACCATTGGTGGCTTCACCACGTGTGACGCCACACCTCTTAATCCAACCAGCAATGAATCAATCATCTTATGATCAAATCACACAATTAAATCATATAATCAACAATCTAAATGGCAAATATAGTGGCTCTGATACCAATTGAAGGAACGGAAGCGTGAAAAACACAAGTTTATACCATTGAATTCAAAAATTTTCACCTAGGGTCACATGCACCATGCAAGATTTATTTTTATCTATTTGATTTCAATGATAAACAACATATTAAAACTCTTTTAATATGTTTTTGGATCTGTATTTGCCATTTAAGATTTTAAAATTAATCAGATTAATTTTAGAACCCTAGATTAAATCAAGAACGATTACACTAACCTCTTGATGTGCTGCAGCGTATCTGCGCCTTTGAGATTCGTCTTTAGGACACCAGATGTTGTCCCTCTAGCTTGTCCACACCAAGAACACCTATGGCAGCCCTTGAATGGCTTCTAAAGCTTTTTCTATTAATTAGAAAATCAAGTTCTGCCTTTTAAGAGATTAAAGATGTAAACAGGACACTAGAAACAATTTCTAGTGTTCTTAATTCAAGAGATTGATGGCTAATCTCTTTGAATTGATGAGAGATGAAGAGAAATAGCTGGAGAGGCTCAAAGTGGCGTGACATATGAGAGGAGAGGCTGCTGGTTATGTTTTCTTTTCATAACCACACTTAAATAGCTAGGTTAACACATTAAACCCTAGCCACATGTCACCTTTTGATTAGCTCTAGGTTTAAGTGACCCAATCACATTGTGCCAAGTGTCAAACCTATATTTAATCTTGATTTTAATCATCTTACATGATTAAAAAAACATTTGGCAAGCTTATGTGTTATGCCATGTGTCACCATCTCATGGTGCCACGTGTCACACTGTGAAATGACCAAAATGCCCCTGTGTCTTAATTTTGAGTTCTTAACCCAAAATAATTATTTTCTTCTTCTAATTAATTTATATCAAATATAAATTAATTAATTAATTAATCTCCATTAATTAATTTCTCATCAATTAAATTAATATTTAAACACTTTAAATATAAATTTAATTTATACTACACATCCAATAATCTAGATTTGGTTTCAAGTCATGCTAGGGACTTTGCAATTTAATTGCAAACCAAATCTATTTAATTAATCAATTAAACTCTTTAATTAATTAATTAAATCATATTTAAATAGGTGATAACTTGTGTATGTGTGTGACTTACTAGGCTCATCACTAATTGGCAATGAGACATGATATCAACTCTTAATATCATCAGAACTCTTTCTTACCATAAATGATTTCTCTAAATCATTTTATGAACCTCATAGACCATGGTTAACACCTAGCATAGCATGCCATGGCCACCCAATTAGTAATAAGATTTACCTTAAATGAACCTATAATCATATGTTACCATGCACTAGAATCTCTCATTACAAAATCCCAACTCAAGCTGAGTCATGGTTTATGTCAAACTCCATTTGCTATGAATATTATGTTCTCTTTTAATTCCAGTTCTTGATTAAAAGATTTTCTCATCGAAACTCTTTTAGAATAAATCTATCTGTCTGGCAGAACTTGAAACATCAACAACAATTAAATGAACATAGGATTTTATCTCTATTTACTTAGAGGAACATATTCCATCTTGAAAAACACCTATCTCCAAATATAACTAGCAGGAGCCAACACATGCCCATATACCCATACATAGTACAAGTATGAAAGCGAGATCAAACTCAAACTACCTATATACAAGATAACTGTGCTATCTCAGTCTAAAGATTATATGCATCGATATGATTTATGACAAAACATTGACAAGAGTAAACTCCATGTGCTTGTCATAAGTGTCACCTGGTTGACCTACTTATCATTTATAAGTGCCTATCATGTTTGTTATATGGCATGAGACTCACCATTCCATCTTATTTATATCTCATATAAATAACTTGGGAACAAACATGAATACAATCTTTCTGGATAAGTCATGTCCTTATTATGAAGTATCCTCGATTGTGAACCTATTTATGATACTTTGTGCTAGAAATATTGTCACTCATATTCTTAACAACTTAAGAATAATATTTCTAACAAAATATCAATGGACCTTTTCAATTACACATAAATATATTATGTAAACGGAAAAGTGGAAATGCCTTTTATTAAAAAAAATATGTACAAGATACATACTAGATGATATGCTCTAGGGCATACTACTAACAGTAGCTCTATGTCTTATTGCACGCGGGGAAAAATTTCAGGTGATTCCGAGTTGTATAGAACAAGCTATGATCAATTTACTAAAGCTGGACAGATTGCACCTTTGGTGCAAAATTTGGTCAATTTCTCAATTTTTTGTGTGCTAGATTTGTCTAGCTTAAAGTCCTATTTCTCTTGGTACTATTCCCTTCAATTCATTTCATTAGTCAACCTATAACGTTTACCCTTGATGCACTCTACGTGAGTCAATTCTAATGTTACCAATATGTCACATTTTTATAGCCCTTTAGTGTTGGTATATGTTACCAATTTCATTTCCAAGTGTATTGCATTTTATTGCAATTTACCGAATTTTGGTGTACTGTTTTGATCTAGCCGGACAACCTAGTTCCCTCGGTTTTTGGGTTTCGGTCCAAACTAAAAACTTGTAGGTCTATGTCTTATTGCACGCAGGGCAAAATTTCAGGTCATTCTGAGTTGTGTAGACCAAGATATGGTCAATTTAACAATGCTGGACAGATTGCACCTTTGGTGCAAAATTTGGTCAATTTTAGGTCACTTTTGGTTCGGCAGTTTTTATACCCGAAATTGTGCAAGCCATTTGACTTTGTTCTGGCCATTTCTGGGCTTTGGTGTCTTCATAAGAATTGTATATCTATGTCTAAACTAACCATGGTAAAAATTTCAGGTTAATTGGACCTGTTTTGAGTGAGTTATGGTCATCCCAAGGACTACTGTTCATATGGTCAAAAATCTAGGTTGCAAGGTTGCTATTCTGGATTTGGTCATTTTTAAGGTTAGTTTCTAGGCAAAATTTTGGCAACATTTCTACATGAAAGTTGGCCTATTTGGTGTCTAGTTTCACCCCCCATTGGCCTCATACCAATTGGGTTCACAGTTTGGCACTTAGGGCCTAATTTATGTACTGCCTTCAATACACAACCTGCACAAAGCACATACACTTCCAATTTGATATTCCTTCTCCTCCTCATTACTTCAATATTCAATCAATAACACTTCCATATATATATATATATTGTACACAATTCCAGCAACAATTTTGGGCAGAATATTCAAGTGCCCAATGCACACAATTCACCATTAAGTTCAACATTCACTTTCACCAAAATTCAACAAATCTCAATGTCAATATTACACATACACTTCAACATAATCATACTTCAATATCACTTACACATACTGCCCACAATTTAATACTAGCATATTTCATTAATAAACTACATATTCACACACAAATTCATGATTTAATAGGCTGCCAAACATGGCAGTTTGCCAAAGCATCAAGACCCATATTCAAACCCTTAATTCAAGCACTAACATGCACATCATTGGATATTAACTTACTACCACTTCTATTTAAGTTAATCAACCTTAATTTCCATCCATTAGAGGTAAGAAAAACTCAACTACAATAAACTTTCATGGCTGTCCAAAATTGAATATATCAATAACTCATCGAATCCTTCAAATTTCTTCACCATCCAACTCATCTCAACCTTAATACCAACTTTAATGAAGCAAGGGATGAAAAACTAGCACCAACCTTTTTTGAGCTTCACCAAAATTTCATCAAATCCTCTTCTTTTTGCTCCCAACATACTGCCCAAGGTGTGTGTGCAAGCATTGATGAAGAAACTATGGTGAAATGAGGGCTTGATCATGGTTGCATGGTGATGGAGGGAGTTTGGCCATGATGGACTTCCATGGAGGTAATTTCGGCTGGTTATTTCCCAAGCTTGAAGATGATGATTTCTGCCCAATTCCACTTTGATATATCCCATTTATTTAAGGTTAGTGGAGCACTAACCAATAAATTAATGTTTAATGATTTAAAAGTTTCCTAATTTGCACATTTAGCTCAATTCTTTCACTATTTACATATTGTATCCCATTTTAATTTTTCATGACATTTCCTAAGTGCAATATCATTTATTTTTAATGGAAATTTAGGTCAAAAGGCAACTCTAGGTGTTAAATGATCAAAATACCCCACTTCGTGTTATATTCCCGATTTTTCGATAACACCGATTTTGTCTGTTTCTCGATTTTTCGTTTTTCTTTGTACTAATTTATTAATTTTTCTTTAATAATTCTAGTGTCAATTATATTTCAATAGACCTTTACTTACGTCCCGGAATTAAATTCTGAGGGTTCCCCATGGTCCTGGGGTCGGCAACGGCCTTCCCAGTGCGGTCACCCATCGCTGTGGTGTCGGCTCATTTAACCTGGCTTCATTTTCTCTCTTTCATTTGTCTTTGATTTTTCTTGCATTTTATTCTTATTTATTTCATCATTATATGTCAGTTCATTATCACCGAAGTGTAGATCTAGACATTCCGACTTTCCGAGGAAGACATTAGCCATCAGAACAGTAGAATGTACGGACTACTAAAATGAAGATGTTACATAGCATACTTTGAAAATGTCATGAAAATTAAAATTGTGGTACATAGTATAAATGTTGGAAGTTTGGTGCATAAAAATGAAAATTGAGAAAGTTTGAATAATTAAACATTAAAATAAGTTAAGTGCTCCACTAAGGCAGATTAGACCACCTATAAAAGACACTTTGGATAGCTGAACATCATCTTCAACCTCCAGTAATTGAACTAGCCGAATGCACCCCAAAGAAAACTCCTATGGCTGAAATCTTTAACCTGTCCATGCAACCATAAAGTGAGCCCTTTTTCCACTTGATTGCTTCATTAAAATTGATCACTACACTTAGGGAAGGATATTGGCAGCTAAAAGAGAGAGATTTGGAGAAGTTTTGACAAGCTCAACTTGAGATAAGTGTCCAATTACTCCTCCTTTCTTAGGCAAAATGATGTTTAAGGTGAGGGATGATGTTTGATGAAGAAAAATTGATGAATTGTTGGGTAATTGGATTGAGCTAATTTCAGCAACCATGAAATCTTAATGTGCTTGAGTTTTTCCTACCTCTAATGGATGGAAATTAAGGTTGATTAAGTCAATTTGAAGTGTAGCAAGTTAATGCCCATGTATATATATGTTAGTGCTTGAAATTAGGAGTTTAAAAAGGGAATTGAATACCTTAGTAAATTGCCATGGTTGGCAGCTTATAAACCCTTGAATTTGTATGTGAATTGATGAAAATTATTCATGAAATATGATAGAGTTGAATTGGGGGCAGTATGTGTGTATTTGTTATGGAAGTGTATGTGACAATTTGGTGAGTATGTATATTGAATTTGGGTTAGCTTACATGTTGAATATTAGTGGAGTATTGTGTACCTTGAAATCTTGAGTATTTTGCCCAATTTACTTTGCTGAAATTGTGTTGAATAAATATAGAAGTGCCAAGAATGAATATTGAAGTATTGGGAGGAAGGGGATCGCCAAATTGGGAGTGTAAATTCTCTTATGGAGGTTGTGATTGTTTGCAATGTATAAATTAGGTTATAAGTGTAAAGTTGTGACTCCAATTGGTATGAGACCAATTGGAGGTAAAACTAGACATAAGATAGGCTAACTTTCATGTTGAAGTGTTGCCCAAATTCTGCCTAGAAGTGACCTAAAAGAACGACCTAATCCGTAATTGAAACTTTGAGAACCCAGAAAATGACCATATGAACAATAGTTATTAAAATGACCATAACTCACTCCAAACTGGTCCAAATGACCTGAAATTTATACCATTGGAAAGCTTAGACATGTTAGTAGTATGCCCTATAGCATATCACTTAGCATGTATCTTGTTCATATTTTTATTAATAAAAGGCATTTCCACTTTTCCGTTTACATAATACATTTATGTGTAATAGAAAAGGTCTATTGATATTTTGTTAGAAATATTATTCTTAAGTTGTTAAGAATATGAGTGACAATATTTGTAGCACAAAGTATCATAATTAGGTTCACAATCGAGGATACTTCATAATAAGGACATGACTTATCCAGAAAAATTGTATTCATGTTTGTTACCAAGTTATTTATATGAGATATAAATAAGATGGAATGGTGAGTCTCATGCCATATGACAAACATGATAGGCACTTATAAATGATAAGTAGGCCGAACCAGTGACACTTATGACAAGCACATGGAGTTTACTCTTGTCAATGTTTTGTCATAAATCATATCAGTGCATATAATCTTTAGACCTGAGATAGCACAGTTATCTTGTATATAGGTAGTTTGAGTTTGATACTGCTTTCATACTTGTACTATGTATAGGTATATGGGCATCTGTTGGCTCTTACTAGTTATATATGGAGGTAGGTGTTGATCAAGATGGAATCTGTTCCTCTAAGTAAATAGAGATAAAATCCTATGTTCATTTAATTGTTCTTGATGTTTCAAGTTCCTGGCCAGGACAGATAGATTTATTCAGAAAAGAGTTTCTGATGAGAAAATCTTTTTAATCAATAACTGGAATTAAAAGAGAACATAATATTCGTAGCAAATGGAGTTTGACATAAACCATGACTCCAGCTTGAGTTGGGATTTTATAACAGAGAGATTCTAGTGCATGGTAACATATGATTATAGGTTCATTTAAGGTAAATCTTATTACTAATTGTGTGGCCGCGGCATGCTATGCTAGGTGTTAACATGGTCTATGAGGTTCATAAAATGATTTAGAGAAATCATTTATAGTAAGAAAGAGTTCTGATGATATTAAGAGTTGATATTATGTCTCATTGCCAATTAGTGATGAGCCTAGTAAGTCACACACATACACAAGTTATCACCTATTTAAATATGATTTAATTAATTAATTAAAAAGTTTAATTGATTAATTAAATTGCAAAGTCCCTAGCATGACTTGAAACCAAATCTAGATTATTGGATGTATAGTATAAGTTAAATTTATATTTAAAGTGTTTAAATATGAATTTAATTAATGAGAAATTAATTTATAGAGATTAATTAATTAATTTATATTTGATATAAATTAGAAGAAGAAAAATAATTATTTTGGGTCAAGAACTCAAAATTAAGACACAGGGGCATTTTGGTCATTTCATAGTGTGACACGTGGCACCATGAGATGGTGATACATGGGATTACACATAAGCTTGCCAAATGTTTTTTTTAATAATGTAAGATAATTAAAATGAAGATTAAATATAGGTTTGACACTTGGCACAATGTGATTGGGTCACTTAAACCTAGAGCTAATCAACGGGTGACATGTGGCAAGGGTTTAATGTGTTAACCTAGCTATATAAGTGTTGTTATGAAAAAGAAAAACAACCAGCAGCCACTCCTCTCCTTTGTCACGCCATTTTGAGGTTCTCCATCTATTCTTCTTCATCTCTCATCAATTCAAAGAGATTAGCTATCAATCTCTTGAATTAAGAACACTAGAAATTGTTTCTAGTGTCCTGTTTACATCTTTAATCTCTTAAAAGGCAGAACTTGAATTTCTAATTAGTAGAAAAAGCTTTAGAAGCTGGTCAAGGGCTGCCATAGGTGTTCTTGGTGTGGACAAGCTAGAGGGACAACATTTGGTGTCCTGAAGACAAATCTCAAAGGCGCAGACACGCTGCAGTGCATCAAGAGGTTAGTGTAATTGCTCTTAATTTAATCTAGGGTTCTAAAATTAATCTGATTAATTTTAAAATCTTAAATGGAAAATACAGATCCAAAAACATATTAAAAGAGTTTTGATATATTGTTTATCATTGAAATCAAATAGATAAAAATAAATCTTGCATGATGCATGTGACCCTAGGTGAAAATTTTTGAATTCAATGGTATAAACTTGTGTTTTTCACGCTTCCGTTCCTTCAATTGGTATCAGAGCCACTATATTTGCCATTTAGATTGATGTTTATATGATTTAATTGTGTGTTTGATCATCAGATCAAAAGTTCATTGCTGGTTGCAAAGCCAATGTGGCGGCACAAATGATGAACACCATGGTGCGCATGGTTGATGCACCACAATGGTGTGCAAAGGTAAATGGATGGTGAATGTGCAATTGTTGTATGATCTAAGATCCATTTTACGTCTAATTAAATTGTTTAATTAGAATTTTTATCACATAATTAAATTATGATTCAAATAAGAATTTTAAAAATTATTTGAATGTGATTCAAATTTGAATTTTTAAAGTTGTTTGAATCATATTTAAATCTGATTTTTTAAAATTGATTGAATAAAATTCAGATCTGATTTTTTTAAAAATATTTGAATGTGATTCAAATCTGAATTTTTAAAGTTGTTTGAATGTGATCCAAATCTGAATTTTTAAATTTGTTTGAATGAGATTCAAATCTGAATTTTTAAATTTATTTGAATCATATTCAAATCTGGATTTTTAAGTTGAATATGAGATATTCAATTTAATTTAAGTATGTATGTTTTATTTAATTGTTAAATAGTGATATGCATGATAGATGATCATGGACTATAAAAGACCAATGTGATTGGATTTATTTCTTTTATGTTTCTTTGGGATTGTAAATTAATTAATTTATTTTAATTTATTTTGGGCATGTATTATTAAGTTTGTAATAATTTTTGGGTTGTAATTTTATTTATTTAAGTTCTTGTAAATTCGCCTTGGTATGCCAAGGATTACTATGTAATATTGGATTGCAAGAAGTTCAAGGAGGTCAAGAGCATTGGTGGGACCAGTGGGAGGAATTCAAGATCAAGTGTTGATTATGTACTCCTTCAGCAACTCTTGTAAAATGAATAAATGAAATGCACCTAGGAATGCCCTGATTCAATTCTTGGTGGCTCAGAATTGAATCCCTTAGAAAGTCCATGATCATACCATATTTATTGCTTATCCATGAATGCATGAGATGTATGGGAATGTATGCTATTATATGATATATGCATGCTAATTGGATAATGTGCAAAGTTAGACCTTAATAGTAATTAGAATAACCATAAAATCTTCCAAACAAATGATTAAGTTGGAAATGCTATAATTAAAGTAATTATAACATAGACTCTCCATTGGGGCAATTATTTTAAGAAATTTTAAATAGTTGCATAAGATGCAATTAATTTAAGAGATTTTCTTAAGAATAATTGTTAAGCATGAGATGTTGTAACTATGTAAATAGTTTGGTGGCCAATATTGGATGTACCTGAGGACATTAAAATTATTTGCATAATTACTGGCTCAATGGGATCAACTTAACTAATGCAAGATAAGTCAATAATGGATGTACCTGAGATTTTGAGCATTAGGGGCTAGGTAAAGGATTGAATCTCACATGAGATGTGATGGGCAAGGAGTTGCTCACTTATAGTTTATTGTAATTCCAATAATGGATATAATGAGGATGATCAATAGAATTATAAGAATTCAATCACCCACTAGAAATCCATCCAACTAGGATTTCCGTTTTCTACTTTGGAAGTGTAGGATTCGCTAAGTTAGTGGGAGGACCAATTTGATTAAAAGACCATAATTATTTTGGTTAATTACATGATACATTTACTAATTAATCTGGTTATTTTCTGCAGTTAATTTTCTGATAAAAATGAGCACAGAACAACCACCACCATCCAATATCCTTACAAACATACTTGATCGCAATAGGTTGACAGGACCTAATCTGTCTGATTGGCTAAGAAATTTGAAACTTGTCCTGAACCTTGAACATATAGGATATGTTCTAGATTCAAATATTCCTGATTCCTTACCTCTAGAGGCCACACAAGAGGAATATGAAACTTTGGATAAGTGGAAGGAGCATGTTATGAGAGCTAAGTGTTACATGCTTGCTTCCATGAGTAATGAGTTATAAAAGCAGCATGAGAACATGTTGAGTGCGAGTGAGATCCTCCTTCACCTACAAGAGTTGTATGGTGAGCACAGCAGGAATGCTAGGTATGAGATATCTAGACAACTATTCCGTATGTATCTAGACAGCTAAGTGTAACAGCCCCTGTGAGTTGTATGGTCATTTCACAGTGTGACACATGGCACCATGAGATGGTGACACATGGGATTACACATAAGCTTGCCAAATGTTTTTTTTAATCATGTAAGATGATTAAAATCAAGATTAAATATAGGTTTGATACTTAGCACAATGTGATTGGGTCACTTAAACCTAGAGCTAATCAAAGGGTGACATGTGGCAAGGGTTTAATGTGTTAACCTAGCTATATAAGTGTTGTTATGAAAAAGAAAAACAACTAGCAGCCACTCCTCTCCTTTGTCACGCCATTTTGAGGTTCTCCATCTATTCTTCTTCATCTCTCATCAATTCAAAGAGATTAGCCATCAATCTCTTGAATTAAGAACACTAGAAATTGTTTCTAGTGTCCTGTTTATATCTCTAAACTCTTAAAAGGCAGAACTTGAATTTCTAATTAATAGAAAAAGCTTTAGAAGCTGGTCAAGGGCTGCCATAGGTGTTCTTGGTGTGGACAAGCTAGAGGGACAACATTTGGTGTTTTAAAGACAAATCTCAAAGTCGCGGACACGCTGTAGTGCATCAAGAGGTTAGTGTAATCGCTCTTGATATAATCTAGGGTTCTAAAATTAATCTAATTAATTTTAAAATCTTAAATGGCAAATACAGATCCAAAAACATATTAAAAGAGTTTTAATAAGTTGTTTATCATTGAAATCAAATAGATAAAAATAAATCTTGCATGATGCATGTGACCCTAGGTGAAAATTTTTGAATTCAATGGTATAAACTTGTGTTTTTCACGCCTCTGTTCCTTCAAGACATAGGGCTACAACTTTGGTGAAGACCACTAAGACAAAAAATGCCAATTACCAAGTCAAAATGATCGCCAAAGTTGGGTTACAAAAACTGGCCGAATTTACTTTGATCTAAAGATAACCTAAACTTTGCAATATAAGTGCAACTTGACCAGCAATAGTAAAATGACCATAACTTAGTCCATAGAACTCCAAATAACATGAAATCAGTCCCAAAATTTCAATAAGACATATATATACAATATTGGTAATTTGACCAAAACCCAAAATCCAAGAGAAATAGGTCAATTAGTTTGATCAAATTGATGTATAAAACCTGGAATTGGTGCAATTGACCATTAAGTCCAGAAAATTCAAATAGGCATATCTCCCACAAAAATTCTCCCAATGTAATGAGCCATACCAATCTGGAAAGCTAAGAAAGAGACCTAAAACTTTGTTTTAGACAACTTTCTCAAACTATAAATGTATGAGGTCAGAATTTAAGTTCAAAGCTATTGACCTAATTAAGGACCATGCCAATATAAGACCTTTGAGTCCAAGTCAACAATTCGGCTATAAATAATTCTATAAGACTTGAAAAATTACAAGTAAAATTTTTGGTTGTCCCTAAGGCATAGGGCAACAATACTTATGAAGAATGCTAGATCTCAATGTGATTACAAATAGTCCAAATAAATTAGTAAAGTCAGAACCGAAAATGTGACACCCCTTACCCGTCTACAGTATAGCCGAGCAAGATATGCTATACTATGTATCAGAACACCATATTTGATCTCAATTATTTTTATCCTTCCTTAATTTATTTCTTTATGATGATGAAATGCAATTTGGGAGATTTGACTCTTTTAAGTCATTTATAGCAATTATAAATTCATTTAAGGTTCCGAAAATTTTATAGAAAATCCTGCAAAGTACCAGCTAAAAATGGATTAAACAGTTCTTCGAAACCTATGAAAAACACTTCCAATAATCATTTTACTCCACAACTCCCAATTTATCACATCAATTTTCAACAATTTCTCATCAATTTCTCAAACTTTCCAATTATTCAATTCACATCATATTTATACTCAAATCATAAATAAATACTCAACTTTCATTTATGAACACCATTTACAGATAATTTCATTAATATATAATCACATTAGTTTCAATATACATGACAAAATAAAAATTTAATTACAAAAATTACAAAAATACAAAACAAAAAAAACAAAATGTAGCCTAGCATCCTACCAATGTATTGTAGCTGAGAGGTGACACAGGGCACTAGCAGATCTGACTCTCACCGGGACTGGGGTCTACTGGGATTGCGCTCCATATCTCCAGTACCTACGCATAGAAAAATGCAATGTGCTAAGCAATAATGCTTAGTGGTGACAATAATAAAATAAAAAGAACTAAAAGAAACTAAATATGCAGTATGAATATTAATGTCTCATGCAGACAAATTTTTTATAATTATTTGTACTCTTATTTATTTGGTACTTGTTATATTCATTATTTCATTAAATTTATCAACTTTCATTTTTGGTTACCCAAGTAACCTATACTAGATGACTGGACTGGATAAATGGGTAAACTGGCACTGGGTACCAAGTACCTTGGGCCGCCACACCATCGGTCACATAGTTTCTCCCGGTGTGCAACATACCAGCTGATAAGCTGTAATAACATTAGGTGCAAGGCCAAGTATCATCATAATATCAGAATGGCTAAAAGCTATAAAATTACAAAATGGCATAATACCATATGCAGTACTGCTAACTGAACCCTATTGGCATGCCACCTATCCAAACCAATCTTACTAGGTGTATTAGGGCACATTACCAAGTTATTGATTGAATTTTCATGGTTTACATGTAAGGTTATTATTTATTTTACAATTTAGGTCAAATTATTGACTTTCCAATGCATAATAGCTACATAAGTCCTAATCACTTGAATTTACCACATTTTGGTTCCTAAAAGTGTTGGCATTAGTTACCAATCCATACTTCTAACCAATGGTGAATAAGTTAAAAATTTCAGTTTTGGGTGCTAGAGTTCACTATTCATTAGGCCATTCTACAGTGAGAATTTGACCAAATGTTCTTCATAAAAGTTGTTTCTTATTGTGTCTAATTATATTTCTTTTTTTGAATCACTCCATTTGAAGTTTTGTAGCTCAAGTTATAGCCTAAACACCATAACTGGCCGGATTGTAATTTTTCTAGAATTTCTAGGCAGAATCAATTCTGCAGTTTTTGTACAATGACTGCAGGTCAGTTTTTGGTCATGTTATGGTCAAACTTTGGGTTTGTTTTCTTCATGAAAGTTGTAGGGCTATGTCTCATTTTTCTATTGGTAAAAATTCAGGTCAATTGGACCTTTCTACACTGAGTTATGAATGAATACTGTTCATTTAGTCATTTTGCCTAGGCAAAATGTAAGTCACACGGATTTGGTCAATTTTTAGGGCATCCTATGTTTAGTTTCTGGACAGAGTTCCTTCACTAAAATTTCATGTCCAATTAGACTTGCAACAATTGAACCTACATAACTGAAGTTATAGCTGCCCAAACATGCTAGACTCACATCCAGACCTGCAGGGCGCTCAAGGCAGCACACCCAACCTCAAATCCCAAGCTACCATTCACTTCAATTCCTCATTATACTCAGCCAAATGGTCACTAATTGACCATTAGAACTTCTATTACCAAAACATAAGTAGAATCCCAAGTTTTCCCCCAAACCCTAACTCCAACAACTTTAATGCTTCATATACATGCAATCAATGAGTTAAGGCGTCAAGTTCATATTCAATGGCAGCCATGTACAACTATGATTCATTCAAATTAAAGAAACCCTAATGTACCCTAAGGCTGCCAAAATTTGATGAAATTCAGCCATGCAAAATTTATTTAAATTAGCTTAGTTTCATACTCATTTCATGTTCTCCATGATGTATACACAAAGTAATTAAGACTAATTGGCACTAACCTTGATTTAGATAATTCCCAAAGCTTGAGAACTCCTCTTTTTCTCTTTCTTTTTACTGCCCAATACTTGCTCTAGGTGTAAGGATAAATATTTGTGCCCAAGACTGCATTCAGGACCCGGTATGGGCATTATGAGTTTCTGGTGATGCCCTTTGGCCTAACAAATGCACCAGCGGCGTTCATGGACCTTATGAACCGTATCTTCCATCCATACCTAGATCGGTTCGTAGTGGTTTTTATTGATGACATTCTGGTGTACTCCAAGACCAGGGAAGAACATGATGAACATTTGAGGATTGTTCTGCAAACCCTGCGGGAAAAGAAGCTGTATGCTAAGTTGTCCAAGTGTGACTTTTGGCTGAGTGAAATTGCATTCCTTGGACACATAGTGTCAGCTGATGGGATTAGGGTGGATCCCAAGAAAATAGAAGCAGTGATGGAATGGAAGCCTCCCAGAAATACAACTGAGGTCAGAAGCTTCTTGGGGCTAGCTGGGTATTACAGAAGATTTGTGAAGGGATTTTCCCTAATAGCTGCTCCAATGACCAAGTTGTTACACAAGAATGTCAGATTTGACTGGAATGACAAGTGTCAGACCAGTTTTGAGAAATTGAAGGCTATGTTGACAAAGGCACCGCAGCACACACAAGGTGTCCTGAAAGGACTTTGTGGTCTATAGTGATGCCTCACATTATGGTCTAGGGTGTGTATTGATGCAAGAGGTGAAGGTGGTCGCCTATGCTTCCATGCAGCTAAGGCCACATGAGCATAACTACCCGACCCATGATCTAGAGCTTGCAGCAATTATCTTCGCACTAAAGATATTGAGGCATTATTTGTACGGTGAAAAGTGCTACATTTACACAGACCACTAAAGCCTGAAATATTTGCCAACCCAGAAGTAGCTCAACCTTAGACAGACGCGATGGATTGAGTTCTGAAGGATTATGACTGTAATTGACTACCATCCCAGGAAGGCAAATGTAGTTCTTGATGCTTTGAGCGTAAAGTCCATCACGACTTTGAGATCATTGAATGCCCGTCTATCCTTGGTTTGAGATGGAGCTATTTTGGCCGAGTTGCAAGTGAGGCCAAACTCAGCATGAGATATTAGATGGGCAAAAGGATAAGAAGTTAATGGCTATTATGAGCAAGATCTCGAGGGAAAAGCAATCGACTATGAGGCAAAGGCGGATGGGTGTCTCAGATTTCAAAGGAAGACTGTGTGTATCAGATAATGGGGAATTGAAGGCCAGTATTCTGAAAGAGGCACACACCAGTGTATATGCTATGCACCCAGGAAGTACAAAGATGTATCATGACCTGAAGCTTCAGTATTGGTGGCCTGGTATGAAGAAAGACATAGCTGACTATGTGACTAGATGCTTGACATGTCAGCAAGTCAAGGCAGAACATCAAGTTCCATCGGGTTTGCTACAGCCTATACGCATACCTGAATGGAAATGGGATCGGGTCACCATGGATTTTGTAAGTGGTCTGCCTCTCACCCAGAGGAAACATGATGCAGCATGGGTAATAGTGGATAGATTGACAAAGTCAGCACACTTTTCTGCCAGTTAGGACTGACTACTCAGTAGAGAGGTTAGCGAGAATGTATATCGCTGAGATAGTTAGACTGCATGGAATCCCACTTTCCATCATATCTGATCGAGACCCAAGGTTTACATCGAGATTTTGGAAGAAATTGCATGAATCCTTGGGTACACAACTCCATTTCAAAGATGACTTTCCATCCTCAGACGGATGGGCAATCAGAAAGAGTAATCCAGGTAAACAATTGAAACCCATGAAATTGATACAAATATTGAATTGAAATGATAACAATAACGTGAAATACTTGTCAGGTCCTTGAGGATATGCTGAGGAGTTGTGTCATTGAGTTTGAGGGAAGCTGGGATAGATACCTCCCACTAGCAGAATTTGCATACAACAATAGCTACCAAGCTAGTATTCAAATGGCCCCGTATGAAGCACTGTATGGGAGAAAATGTAGAACTCCAGTGTGCTGGACTGAATTGGGAGAAGACAAACTGGTAGGGCTGCACTGTGAAACAGCCGAGGAAAAAGTGAAAATAATCAAAGCCAACTTGAAGGTTGCCTCGCATGCATGTAAATCTTATGCCGACCTGAAGAGAAAAGAAATAGAATATGTGGTTGGCGACAAAGTGTTCCTCAAGGTGTCACCATGGAAGAAGGTATTGAGGTTTGGAAGGAAAGGTAAGTTAAGCCCTAGGTTCATTGGCCCATATGAAGTCATTGAACGTGTGGGTCCAGTGGCCTATAGGCTAGCTTTACCACCAGAGCTGGACAAGATCCACAATGTATTCCATGTATCCATGCTCAGAAGATACCGCTCAGACCCTTCACATGTCATCTCCAGAGAAGAAATTGAAATACAACCGGATTTGACATATGAAGAAGAACCTCTACGAATCTTGGCTCGGGAAGTGAAAGAGTTGAGGAACAAACAGATTCCACTGGTGAAAGTGCTTTGGAGGCACCACAACACCGAGGAGGCAACTTGGGAA
This sequence comes from Hevea brasiliensis, assembly GCF_030052815.1. NCBI lineage: Eukaryota > Viridiplantae > Streptophyta > Magnoliopsida > Malpighiales > Euphorbiaceae > Hevea > Hevea brasiliensis. The sequence goes on from NC_079494.1 coordinate 56,888,378, forward strand.
AGTGAAGAAACGATGAGGCAATAGTTCCCTCAACTGTTTGCATCAGGTAAATTTCGAGGACGAAATTTAAATTAGAGGGGAAGAGTTGTAACACCCTCCCGATAACCACTCCGTACATCCTACTGTTCCGGTGACCGGTGTCGGTCCGGACAGCTAGAACGTCCGGAAAAATATTTAAACTAAAGTCAGGAACCGTAATTAACTCAAATATTAATAAGAAAAATTTAGTAAAAATTTTAGAAATAAAATACAACCAAGTCAAATGAGCCCAGTTCTAGCGATGGGTAACCGGAGGGAAGTTGCGGTTCTCGCAACGAAGAGCCCTAGACCCAGGGGAAAAATTATAAAATAATTTTTGGGACTCCAGAGAAGGGTAATTGAGGTTCCCATGGCATTAGAATGCCAAGAAAATACCTAGAAAAATTTTTCAATCTCCATGCATAATTTTGACCGTTAAGCCAAACGGAGGGCATTTTTGTCATTTCGCCTTCCGAGGTGATTTTTGGCCGACTTGTCCAGTTGAGTAAATAATTAATATAACATAAAATATGAATAAACATTACTAGAAATCAAATTGAAAATGAGTAGTGGAGAAAAGGAAAGAAAATGAGGAAAAAAGCTTAATTATGGCATCATGGTGATGTCATTAAGGTTATTTGGACCAATCACAATTTAACCACCCTTTGACTAACTAAATAAAAGACTAAATGAATACTAAATTTACCAAAATTTGCTGCAGCCCCTCTTCATTCCCTACCCAGCCGAAACACACCTAGAAACCTCCATTGAAGTTCAAATAAGCAAGCTCAAATTCCTACCTTGTTTCACCCTAAAATCATAACCTAGCTGTTAGTAGTATGCCCTAGAGCATATCATTTAGTATGTATCTTGTACATATTTTTATTAATAAAAGGCATTTTCACTTTTCCGTTTACATAATATATTTATGTGTAATAGAAAAGGTCCATTGATATTTTGTTAGAAATATTATTCTTAAGTTGTTAAGAATATGAGTGACAATATTTCTAGCACAAAGTATCATAAATAGGTTCACAATCGAGGATACTTCATAATAAGGACATGACTTATCCAGAAAGATTGTATTCATGTTTGTTCCCAAGTTATTTATATGAGATATAAATAAGATGGAATGGTGAGTCTCATGCCATATAACAAACTTGATAGGCACTTATAAATGATAAGTAGGTCGAACCAGTGACACTTATGACAAGCACATGGAGTTTACTCTTGTCAATGTTTTGTCATAAATCATATCAGTGCATATAATCTTTAGACCTGAGATAGCACAATTATCTTGTATATAGGTAGTTTGAGTTTGATACTGCTTTCATACTTGTACTATGTATGGGTATATGGGCATGTGTTGGCTCCTGCTAGTTATATATGGAGGTAGGTGTTGATCAAGATGGAATCTGTTCCTCTAAGTAAATAGAGTTAAAATCCTATGTTCATTTAATTGTTCTTGATGTTTCAAGTTCTGCCAGACAGATAGATTTATTCAGAAAAGAGTTTCTGATGAGAAAATCTTTTAATCAAGAACTGGAATTAAAAGAGAACATAATATTCATAGCAAATGGAGTTTGACATAAACCATGACTCCAGCTTGAGTTGGGATTTTGTAACAGAGAGATTCTAGTGCATGGTAACATATGATTATAGGTTCATTTAAGGTAAACCTTATTACTAATTGGGTGGCCATGGCATGCTATGCTAGGTGTTAACCATGGTCTATGAGGTTCATAAAATGATTTAGAGAAATCATTTATGGTAAGAAAGAGTTCTGATGATATTAAGAGTTGATATCATTTCTCATTGCCAATTAGTGATGAGCCTAGTAAGTCACACACATACACAAGTTATCACCTATTTAAATATGATTTAATTAATTAACTAAAGAGTTTAATTGATTAATTAAATAGGTTTGGTTTGCAATTAGATTGCAAAGTCCCTAGCATGACTTGAAACCAAATCTAGATTATTGGATGTATAGTATAAGTTAAATTTATATTTAAAGTGTTTAAATATGAATTTAATTGATGAGAAATTAATTAATAGAGATTAATTAATTAATTTATATTTGATATAAATTAATTAGAAGAAGAAAATAATTATTTTGGGTTAAGACCTCAAAATTAAGACACAGGGGCATTTTGGTCATTTCACAGTGTGACACGTGGCACCATGAGATGGTGACACATGGCATAACACATAAGCTTGCCAAATGTTTTTTAATCATGTAAGATGATTAAAATCAAGATTAAATATAGGTTTGACACTTGGCACAATGTGATTGGGTCACTTAAACCTAGAGCTAATCAAAAGGTGACATGTGGCTAGGGTTTAATGTGTTAACCTAGCTATTTAAGTGTGGTTATGAAAAGAAAACATAACCAGCAGCCTCTCCTCTCAATTGTCACGCCACTTTGAGCCTCTCCAGCTATTTCTCTTCATCTCTCATCAATTCAAAGAGATTAGCCATCAATCTCTTGAATTAAGAACGCTAGAAATTGTTTCTAGTGTCCTGTTTACATCTCTAATCTCTTAAAAGGCAGAACTTGAATTTCTAATTAATAGAAAAGGCTTTAGAAGCTGTTCAAGGGCTGCCATAGGTGTTCTTGGTGTGGACAAGCTAGAGGGACAACATTTGGTGTCCTGAAGACGAATCTCAAAGGCGCAGACACGCTACAGAACATCAAGAGGTTAGTGTAATCGTTCTTGATTTAATCTAGAGTTCTAAAATTAATCTGATTAATTTTAAAATCTTAAATGGCAAATACAGATCCAAAAACATATTAAAAGAGTTTTAATATGTTGTTTATCATTGAAATTAAATAGATAAAAATAAATCTTGCATGGTGCATGTGACCCTAGGTGAAAATTTTTAAATTCAATGGTATAATCTTGTATTTTTCACGCCTGCCTTCAATTGGTATCGAGCCACTATATTTGCCATTTAGATTGTTGATTATATAATTTAATTGTGTGTTTGATCAAGAGATCAAGAGATTCATTGCTGGTTGGATCATGAGGTGTGGCGGCACACATGGTGAAGCCACCATTGGTGGCGGCAACAATGGTTCCATGGGTGGTTCAAGGTTTGGCTTTTAATTCTGCAATTGTTGTATGATCTAAGGCCTATTCTTTGACTAATTAAAGTGTTTAATTAGTTGTTTTAATCACACAATTAAATTATGATTCAAATCAGAATTTTAAAAATTGTTTGAATGTGATTCAAATCTGAATTTTAAAAGTTGTTTGAATGTGATTCAAATCTGAATTTTTAAAGTTGTTTGAATCATATTTAAATCTGATTTTTAAAAATTGATTCAATAAAATTCAGATCTGATTTTTTAAAAAATATTTGAATGTGATTCAAATCTGATTTTTTAAAAAATGTTTGAATGTGATTCAAATCTGAATTTTTGAAGTTGTTTGAATGTGATTCAAATCTGAATTTTTAAATTTGTTTGAATGAGATTCAAATCTGAATTTTTAAATTTATTTGAATCATATTCAAATCTGGATTTTTAAGTTGAATATGAGATATTCAATTTAATTTAAGTATGTATGTTTTATTTAATTGTTAAATAGTGATATGCATGATGGATGATCATGGACTATAAAAGACCAATGTGATTGGATTTATTTCTTTTATGTTTCTTTGGGATTGTAAATTAATTAATTTATTTTAATTTATTTTGGGCATGTATTATTAAGTTTGTAATATTTTTTGGGTTGTAATTTCATTTATTTAAGTTCTTGTAAATTCGCCTTGGTATGCCAAGGATTACTATGTAATATTAGATTGCAAGAAGTTCAAGGAGGTCAAGAGCATTGGTGGGACCAGTGGGAGGAATTCAATATCAAGTGTTGATTATGTACTCCTTCAGCAACTCTTGTAAAATGAATGAATGAAATGCACCTAGGAATGCCCTGATTCAATTCTTGGTGGCTCAGAATTGAATCCCTTAGAAAGTCCATGATCATACCATTTTTACTGTTTATCCATGAATGCATGAGATGTATGGGAATGTATGCAATTATATGATATATGCATGCTAAATGGATAATGTGCAAAGTGAGACCTTAATAGTAATTAGAATGGCTATAAAATCTTCCAAACAAATGATTAAGTTGGAAATGCTATAATTAAAGTAATTATAACATAAGCCCTCCATTGGGGCAATTATTTTAAGAAATTTTAAATAGTTGCATGAGATGCAATTAATTTAAGAGATTTTCTTAAGAATAATTGTTAAGCATGAGATGTTGTAAATATGTAAATGGTTTGGTGGCCAATATTGGATGTACCTGAGGACATTAAAATTATTTGCATAATTACTGGCTCAATGGGATCAACTTAACTAATGCAAGATAAGTCAATAATGGATGTACCTGAGATTTTGAGCATTAGGGGCTAGGTAAAGGATTGAACCTCACATGAGATGTGATGGGCAAGGAGTTGCTCACTTATAGTTTATTGTAATTCCAATAATGGATGTACCTGAGGATGATCAATAGAATTATAAGAATTCAATCACCCACTAGAAATCCATCCAACTAGGATTTCCATTTTTTACTTTGAAAGTGTAGGATTCGCTAAGTTAGTGGGAGGACCAATTTGATTAAAAGACCATAATCATTTTGGTTAATTACATGATACATTTACTAATTAATCTGGTTATTTTCTGCAGTTAATTTTCTGATAAAAATGAGCACAAAACAACCACCACCATCCAATATCCTTGCAAGCATACTTGATCACAACAGGTTGACAGGACCTAATCTGTCTGATTGGCTAAGAAATTTGAAACTTGTCCTGAACCTTGAACATATAGGATATGTTCTAGATTCAAATGTTCCTGGTCCCTTACCTCCAGAGGCCACACAAGAGGAACATGAAACTTTGGACAAGTGGAAGGAGCATGATATGAGAGCTAAGTGTTACATGCTTGCTTCTATGAGTAATGAGTTACAGAAGCAACATGAGAACATGCAGAGTGCGAGTAGAGATCCTCCTTCACCTACAAGAGTTGTATGGTGAGCACAGCAGAAATGCTAGGTATGAGATATCTAGGCAGCTATTCCGCATGAGGATGTCTGAGGGACAGAATGTTGGGGATCATGTCCACAAGATGATTTGGCTAATTGAGCAGTTGGAACATCTTGACTTCAACATGGATTTCCAACTACAAACGGATTTGATCCTTCAGTCCCTTCCTGAGTCTTTTGGGAATTTTGTGACAAATTTCCATATGACTCAACAGGAATGCACCTTAGCTGGTTTACTCAACATGCTGGTTATTGCCCAAAAGAATATGCCAGGCAACAAAGGAAAAGAGGTAGCTTTGGTTGCATCTTCTTCTGCTGGAAAGTCCAACAAGAAGAAGGGCAATAAGAAAAAGAAACCTCAGATTCCTGTTCCTTCCAAGAAAATAGCTAAACAGAAAAGGAAGACTAAAGCTGATGAAGGCAAAGGAAAGTGTTTCCACTGCCAACAGGAAAATGTTTCCATTGCTAACAGGAAAGTGTTTCCATTGCCAGTAAGAAAGAGTTTCCACTGGCCAGAGTATAGCAATCTGAATGAATGCAATGCCATGGTGAAAACCAACTCAAGTTCAAAATATATTTGGCACTTAAGGTTATGTCATGTTGCAGAAGATAGGATTGCAAAATTGGAGAAAATGGGGATTCTTTCCTCATTGGGCTCTGAGCCTACTCCAACTTGTGAATCTTGCCTTCAAGGCAAAATGACTACATCACCCTTTGTTGGACAAGGGCTAAGAGCTGAAAATATTTTGGAACTAATACATAGTGATGTATGTGGTCCGTTTAAAGAAATGGCTAGAGGGGGCTTTCATTATTTTATTACCTTTACTGATGATAAATCAAGGTTTGGGTATTTGTATTTGATGAAATACAAACATGAATCCTTTGAAAAGTTTAAGGAATTTAAATCTGAAGTAGAAAATCAAACAGGAAAGAATATTAAAGCTCTTCGATCGGATCGTGGAGGTGAATATTTGAGTACTGAATTTGATGAATACTTGAGAGAGCATAGCATTGTTTCTCAGCTGACTCCTCAAGGAACGCCACAGCTGAATGGTGTATCTGAATGGAGAAATCGTACCCTATTGGATATGGTACGTAGTATGATGAGCTATATTGATATGCCAATCTTCTTTTGGGGATTTGCATTAGAATCAGCTTTATATATTCTGAATAGGATTCCATCAAAATCAGTTTCTTCCACACCTTATGAGATATGGCATGGAAGAAAACCAAGTCTTAAGCATGTTAAGATTTGGGGTTGTCCAGCTTATATAAAAAAGCTGAACACTGATAAATTAGAGACCAGATCAGAAAAGGGTCGATTTGTTGGATATCCAAAAAATAGTTTTGGATATTATTTTTATTTGCCTACTTCATAAAAGGTTGTGATAAGTAGAGATGCCACATTTCTTGAACAACAGTTTGTTCAAGAAGGAGGCAAAGGAAGGCAAATAGAGTTAGAATTAGAGAATTCTGACCAACCAATGCATCGATGGATATAGATCCATCTAGTCAACCTATACCCATTGATGAAACATCTACAGCTGTTCCTCGTAGAACAACCAGGGTATCTCACCCACCAGTGAGATATGGTTTTCTTCATGAAGAAGAACAAGAGTTGTCTACTCATGAAGAAGTAGATCATGGAGATGATCCACTTACCTATGAAGAAGCTATATCAGATATAGACTCTTCAAAATGGATTGATGCTATGAAATCCGAGATTGATTCCATGTATAAGAATCAAGTTTGGGATCTTGTTGACCCACCTGAAGGTATTGTACCTATAGGGAACAAATGGGTTTTCAAGAAGAAAATTGGTTCTGATGGAAAGGTAGAGACCTATAAGGCAAGGCTAGTAGCGAAAGGGTTTCGCTAAAGGCAAGGAATAGACTATGAGGAGACTTTCTCGCCTGTTGCCATGCTTAAATCAATTAGGATTTTATTAGCAATAGCTGCATACTATGATTATGAGATTTTGCAGATGGATGTCAAAACAGCTTTTCTCAATGGATACATTGAAGAAAACATTTTCATGGAACAACCTAAGGGATTTGAATCCCAAGATGGTTCCAAGGTATGCAAGCTAAAGCGATCCATTTATGGGTTGAAACAAGCTTCGAGGAGTTGGAACATCCGTTTTGATGAAGCCATTAAATCTTTTGGTTTTATCAAAAATGAGGATGAGCCATGTGTATATAAGAAGGTTAGTGACAGTGCTATCACTTTCCTTGTCTTATATGTGGATGACATACTGTTGATGGGTAATGATACAGGTATGTTGACGACTATAAAAGTATGGTTGTCAAATACATTCTCCATGAAAGACTTAGGGGAGGCAACCTATATTCTTGGGATTCACATCTATAGAGATAGAGCGAAAAGAATAATTGGTTTATCCCAAAGTCTATACTTGGAAAAGGTGTTAAAGAGGTTTAACATGCTTGATTCCAAGAGAGGATTGTTACCAGTGAGACATGGTATCCATCTTTCTAAAGAGATGTCTACAAAGACACCAAGAAAGAGATAAGATGGCGAGATTCCATATGCTTCGGCTATTGGAAGTTTAATGTATGCAATGTTGTGTACTAGGCCGGATATCGCATATGCTGTTAGTTTGACTAGCAGGTGTCAATCCAATCCAGGTTTGGAACACTGGATAGCTGTCAAGAATATTCTTAAGTACTTAAGAAGAACTAAGGATTTATTCTTGATTTATGGAGGTGGAGACTTGCAATTGGATGGTTATACTAATTCTGATTTCCAATCAGATATCGATGATAGAAAGTCTACCTTTGGATATGTGTTCATTTGTAATGGAGGTGCAGTCAGTTGGAAGAGTTCCAAACAGAGCACGACTGCAGATTCCACTCATCGAGGTGAGTATATTGTTGCATCGATGCCGCAAAGGAAGTCGCTTGGATAAAAAGTTCGTGATGTAACTTACAAAGAGTTCCTTCCATTGAGTCAGCAGTTCCACTACACTGTGACAATAATGGAGTAGTCATACAGGCTAAGGAACTAAGGTCTCACCAAAATCCAAACACATAGAAAGGCACTACCACATTATCAGACATATAGTTGGGCAAAGGCGATATAGCCATGCGAGAAAATAACATCACCAAAAATCCAAATTGATCCATTCACTAAGCTTTTGTCACAAGTTCAGTTAGACCGACATCTTGAGAAGATGGGTCTAAGGTATTGTAATGAATGGCTCTAGTGCTAGTGGGAGATTGTTAGTAGTATGCCCTAGAGCATATCATTTAGTATGTATCTTGTACATATTTTTATTAATAAAAGGCATTTTCACTTTTCCATTTACATAATATATTTATGTGTAATAGAAAAGGTCCATTGATATTTTGTTAGAAATATTATTCTTAAGTTGTTAAGAATATGAGTGACAATATTTCTAGCACAAAGTATCATAAATAGGTTCACAATCGAGGATACTTCATAATAAGGACATGACTTATCCAGAAAGATTGTATTCATGTTTGTTCCCAAGTTATTTATATGAGATATAAATAAGATGGAATGGTGAGTCTCATGCCATATAACAAACTTGATAGGCACTTATAAATGATAAGTAGGCCGAACCAGTGACACTTATGACAAGCACATGGAGTTTACTCTTGTCAATGTTTTGTCATAAATCATATCAAGGCATATAATCTTTAGACTGAGATAGCACAGATTATCTTGTATATAGGTAGTTTGAGTTTGATACTGCTTTCATACTTGTACTATGTATGGGTATATGGGCATGTGTTGGCTCCTGCTAGTTATATATGGAGGTAGGTGTTGATCAAGATGGAATCTGTTCCTCTAAGTAAATAGAGTTAAAATCCTATGTTCATTTAATTGTTCTTGATGTTTCAAGTTCCTGGCTAGGACAGATAGATTTATTCAGAAAAGAGTTTTTGATGAGAAAATCTTTTTAATCAAGAACTGGAATTAAAAGAGAACATAATATTCATAGCAAATGGAGTTTGACATAAACCATGACTCGGCTTGAGTTGGGATTTTGTAATGTAGAGATTCTAGTGCATGGTAACATATGATTATAGGTTCATTTAAGGTAAACCTTATTACTAATTGGGTGGCCATGGCATGCTATGCTAGGTGTTAACCATGGTCTATGAGGTTCATAAAATGATTTAGAGAAATCATTTATGGTAAGAAAGAGTTCTGATGATATTAAGAGTTGATATCATTTCTCATTGCCAATTAGTGATGAGCCTAGTAAGTCACACACAAACACAAGTTATCACCTATTTAAATATGATTTAATTAATTAACTAAAGAGTTTAATTGATTAATTAAATAGGTTTGGTTTGCAATTAGATTGCAAAGTCCCTAGCATGACTTGAAACCAAATCTAGATTATTGGATGTATAGTATAAGTTAAATTTATATTTAAAGTGTTTAAATATGAATTTAATTGATGAGAAATTAATTAATAGAGATTAATTAATTAATTTATATTTGATATAAATTAATTAGAAGAAGAAAATAATTATTTTGCGTTAAGAACTCAAAATTAAGACACAGGGGCATTTTGGTCATTTCACAGTGTGACACGTGGCACCATGAGATGGTGACACATGGCACCATGAGATGGTGACACATGGCATAACACATAAGCTTGCCAAATGTTTTTTAATCATGTAAGATGATTAAAATCAAGATTAAATATAGGTTTGACACTTGGCACAATGTGATTGGGTCACTTAAACCTAGAGCTAATCAAAAGGTGACATGTGGCTAGGGTTTAATGTGTTAACCTAGCTATTTAAGTGTGGTTATGAAAAGAAAACATAACCAGCAGCCTCTCCTCTCAATTGTCACGCCACTTTGAGCCTCTCCAGCTATTTCTCTTCATCTCTCATCAATTCAAAGAGATTAGCCATCAATCTCTTGAATTAAGAACGCTAGAAATTGTTTCTAGTGTCCTGTTTACATCTCTAATCTCTTAAAAGGCAGAACTTGAATTTCTAATTAATAGAAAAGGCTTTAGAAGCTGTTCAAGGGCTGCCATAGGTGTTCTTGGTGTGGACAAGCTAGAGGGACAACATTTGGTGTCCTGAAGACGAATCTCAAAGGCGCAGATACGCTGCAGCACATTAAGAGGTTAGTGTAATCGTTCTTGATTTAATCTAGGGTTCTAAAATTAATCTAATTAATTTTAAAATCTTAAATGGCAAATACAGATCCAAAAACATATTAAAAGAGTTTTAATATGTTGTTTATCATTGAAATTAAATAGATAAAAATAAATCTTGCATGGTGCACGTGACCCTAGGTGAAAATTTTTAAATTCAATGGTATAATCTTGTATTTTTCACGCTTCCGTTCCTTCACTAGCTTCACTAAAGTTTGTTCTAGTACCTTGCATGGTCTCTTGGCAGCCTAGAAGAAGGAAGAAATTGGAGTTTAGGGCTTTGGAAATTCTGCCCAAACAAGGTTAGTGCATATATGAAGTTTAAAACTCATTAGTTCCATGATCTATGCTTGTAATGAATGAAAAATTGTGAAATAATGAAACAAATCCATGTGTATCTCTACCAAAGAATTTAGGCAGCCCTATGGGAGATTGAGGTTGATTGTTTGATAAGCTTAGAATGGTTGGAAATCATGGTTAAAGTATTAACATGCATGGAGACTTAAGTAAGTATGTTAATCAAAGTGTATGAGTAATGAGTTTGGATATTAGGGTTGTGTAGGTGAAATTGTGACTTAGCTTAGGAAATGGTTAGGGAACTTTTTAATGGTCAATTAGTGACCATTTTAGGTAGGTTGACCCTAATTAGAACTGAAAAATGAGATGGTAAAGTGAAAGTATAAACTGCCCTATGGACAGCAGCATAGGGACTGAAATTTCAGTCCCTTTGCACTGCCATAACTTGGGCTGTGCTTGTCCAATTGATGTTTGGCCAATTGGACATGAAACTAGGCTTATAATGGCACATTTTTGGTGAAGAAACCATGCCCAAAAGACCAAAGCAAAAGGGTCAAAACTCAGCCACAATCCGGAACCCTGAAACTGCCTCTGCAGAATTTGACCAAATGAACAGTAACTGTTCATTTGGCCATAAGTCACTGTAGATTTGGTCAATTGGTCTGAAATTTTTACAGCAACAAGTTAAGACATAGACAAACAACTTTCATGAAGGAACCTACCCCAAATTATGGCTAGAACCCATTCAACCAAGTGACTCAAGTCACTGTTCATGCACTGTAGATATGGTAAAATTCTGCAGACTGCACATCCGGACAGCCTGGGTTTTTGAGCCATATCTGGAGCTACAAAACTCCAAATGGAGTGATTCAAAAAAGGAAATTCAACTAGACAAAATAAGGAACAACTTTCATGTTTTACATTTCCTCAAATTCCAACAGTAACAGTGTCCAATGGAACAGTGAAGTTGACTCACCAAAACTGAAAAATCTGTTTGTGTTGAGTTACACTTTGGAATGGCAAAAACACTTAATGCCAACAAGTTTTAAACACCAAATGTGGTATGTTGGGAGTGCCAAAGTTGATGTACACATTTTTATTCTAAAAGTCAACATTTTTGTTGACCAATGATGAATAGTAACACCAAAAAAATTGAAATTCACAAATTGACGAATTTAAGAGTTTCAAATGCCCTAGTATACCTAACAAGATTGGTTTGGATAGTTTGGCATGCCAATAGGGTTCGGTTAGCAGTACTGCACATGGCAAAAATGCCATTCTGTGATTTCATGGCTTTTAGCCATTCTGACCTTGCATTGAGACTTGGCCTTGTGCCTGATATTATTTACAGCTTGTTAGCTGTTCTGTTGCACACCGGGAGATGCATATGTGACCGATGGTGTGACGGCCCGAGGTACTAGGTACCCAGTGCCAGTTTACCCGTTATCCAGTCCAGTCGTCTAGTGTAGGTTACTTGGGGCAATCAAATGAATAAAAGTGAACAAAGTTAATGAATTAATGAATATACCAAGATCAAACAAAGAAAGCATACACATTGTATACACATTTATTTTCTTGCTATTTTCTTCTATTATATTATTGCACCACTAAGCATTATTGCTTAGCGCGTTGCTTTTGCCACGCCGTAGGTACCGGAGATTCCGACCGTGAGCCCAGAGACCACGTGATCGGTGAGTCCATCCGACGCTCGCTGTCCGTGTCACCTCACTACCTGCAGTGCATCGGTAGGGCACTAGGTGTCATTTTGTCATTTTGATATTTTGTAGCAGATTTGTATTTTCTCATATGTATTTGAACTCATGTAATATATTTTGATGTTTATGTAAATAATGAAAGTTATGACTATGAATGCAAGATTTGAGCATGTATTTATTGCTTGTATATGAGAAATGGATGTTGTGAAATGAAAAGGTTGTTGAAACCTGAAACTGAAAAATTGTTTAAATCTTGATATTGAGTTTTGTGATGATATTGAAGTTGAGAATGAATGAATTTGTTTATTGGAAGTGTTTTTAACAGGTTCCGAAGAACGGCTTTCTCCATTTTTAGCCGATACTCCGCCGGATTTTCCTTAAAATTTTCGGAACCTTAAATGAATGATACTTTTGATAAATGGTTTAAATAAATTGTATTTCATAAATTATATGCAAAAGCATTGTCTAAATTAATTGAGGAATATTAGAGTGTGCCGGTACACCAGGTGGCATTACTTACTCGGGTATACTGTACACGGGTAAGGGGTGTCACATTTCGTCCTCGAAATTTACCTGATGCAAACAGTTGAGAGAACTGTTGTCTCATCGTCTCTTCACTTTCCCAAGTTGCCTCCTTAGTGTTATGGTGCCTCCAAAGCACTTTCACCAGTGGAATCTGCTTATTCCTCAACTCTTTCACTTCCCAAGCCAGGATCCATATGGGTTCTTCTTCATATGTCAAATCTGATTGTACTTCAATTTCTTCCATGGAGATGACATGTGAAGGATCTGAGTGGTATTTTCTCAGTATGGATACATGAAACACATTATGGATATTATCCAGCTCTAGTGGTAAAGCTAGCCTGTAGGCCATTGGACCCACACGTTCAATGACTTCATATGGGCCAATGAACCTAGGGCTTAACTTACCTTTTCTTCCAAACATTAGTACCTTCTTCCACGGTGACACCTTGAGGAACACTTTATTGCCAACTACATATTCTATTTCTTTTCTCTTCAAATCGACATAAGATTTCTGTCTATCTGAGGCAACTTTCAGATTGGCTTTGATTAGCTTTACCTTCTCCTCAGTCTGTTTCACCAGGTCTGGCCCTACCAGTTTATCTTTGCCTAATTCAGTCCAACACACTAGAGTTCTACATTTCCTCCCATACAGTGCCTCATACGAGGCCATTTGGATGCTGGCTTGATAGCTATTGTTATATGCAAATTCTGCCGGTGGGAGGTATCTATCCCAACCTCCCTCAACTCAATGATACAACTCCTCAGCATATCCTCAAGGACCTGACATATATTTCATTTTATTATTATCATTTCATTTCAATATTTATATTAGTTCAATTGGTTTCAATTGTTTACCTGGATTACTCTTTCTGATTGTCCATCCATCTGAAGATGGAAAGCTACGCTAAAGTGGAGTTGTGTACCCCAGGATTCATGCAATTTCTTCCAAAATCTTGATGTAAACCTTGGGTCTCGATTAGATATGATGGAAAGTGGAATTCCATGTAGTCTAACTATCTCATTGATATACAATTCTGCTAACTTCTCCAATGAGTAGTCAGTCTTAACTGGCAAAAAGTGTGCTAACTTCGTCAATCTATCCACTATCACCCATACTGCGTCATGCTTCTTCTGGATGAGAGGTAGAACACTTACAAAATCCATGGTGACCCGATCCCATTTCCATTCAGGTATGTGTATAGGCTGTAGCAAACCCGATGGAACTTGATGTTTTTCCTTAACTTACTGACATGTCAAGCATTTAGTCACATAGTCAGCCATGTCCTTCTTCATACTAGGCCACCAATAATGAAGCTTCAGGTCATGATACATTTTTGTACTTCCTGGGTGTATAGCATAAACACTGGTGTGTGCCTCCTTTAGAATACCGGCTTTCAATTCCCCATCATCGGGTACACACACTCTTCCTTTGTAGTACAGACACCCTTCTGCTTTCACTTCATAGTCAGTTGCCTTCCCTTCTGAGATTTTGCTCATAGTAGCCATTAACTTCTCATCTACCTTCTGCCCATCTAAAATCTGCTGTAACAGGTTTGGCCTCACTTACAACTTAGCCAAAATAGCTCCATCTTGAGTTAAGGATAGATGAGCATCTAATGATCTTAAAGTTGTGATGGATTTTCTGCTCAAAGCATCAACAACTATATTTTCCTTCCCAGGATGGTAATCAATCACACAATTATAATCCTTCAGGAACTCAATCCATCACCTCTATCTAAGGTTGAGCTCCTTCTAGGTTGGCAAATATTTTAGACTTTTGTGGTCTGTGTAAATGTAGCACTTTTCATCATACAAGTAGTGCTTCCATATCTTCAGTGCGAAGATAATTGCTGCAAGTTCTAGATCATGGGTAGGGTAGTTCTGTTCATGTGGCCTCAGCTGCTTGGAAGCATAGGCGAACACCTTCCCCTCTTGCATCAATACACCCCCTAACCCATTATGCGAGGCATTACTATAGACCACAAAGTCCTTTCTTGACATTGGTTGTGTTAACACTGGTGCCTCTATCAACATAGCCTTCAACTTCTCAAAACTAGCTTGACATTTGTCATTCCAGTCAAATCTGACATTCTTGTGTAACAACTTGGTCATTGGAGCAGCTATTAAAGAAAATCCCTTCACAAATCTTCTATAATACCCAGCTAGCCCCAAGAAACTTCTAACCTCAGTTGTATTTTTGGTAGGCTTCCATTCCATCAATGCTTCTATTTTCTTTGGATCTACTCTAATCCCATCAGCTGACACTATGTGTCCAAGGAATGCAATCTCATTCAACCAGAAGTCACACTTGGACAAATTAGCATACAGCTTCTTCTCTCTCAGGGTTTGTAGGAAAATTCTCAATTGTTCATCATGTTCTTCCCTAGTCTTGGAATACACCAAAATATCATCAATAAAGACCACTACGAATCGATCTAGGTATGGATGGAAGATACGGTTCATAAGGTCCATCAATGTGACTGGTGCATTTGTTAAGCCAAAGAGCATCACCAGGAACTCATAATGCCCATACCGGGTTTTGAATGCAGTCTTTGGTACATCTGTATCGTTCACCCTCAACTGATGATACCCTGATCTGAGATCAATTTTAGAAAATACTCCTTCTCCCTTCAACTGATCAAACAGATCATTAATTCTAGGCAACGGATACTTGTTCTTCACAGTCACTTTATTCAACTACCGGTAATCGATGCATAACCTCAAAGTCTCATCCTTCTTCTTTACAAATAGCACTGGAGCTCCCCATGGTGATAGACTGAAGCGTATGAACCCCTTATCCAGTAACTCCTACAACTGGATTTTCAACTCCTTTAACTCAGTATGTAACACCCCTATTTGCATAGCCTAGTATATGTTACTGTTCCGGTGACTGGTATCGGTCCGGACAATTTAAAGGATTAGAACTATGTTTAAGACACCTAGAAAAGCCCTAATCGAAAATAAATAGTAATTACCAGATAGAAAAGTAAAAATAAAAAAAACAGAACATAAAAGGTTAAATGAGCCGGGAGTCACAGCGATGGGTGACCATCTCGAGAATGACTGCGAGGTCAGTCTAAACTCAAATTTCGAATCGTAAAATGTAACGCCGCGCTCCTTAGGACTATTGTGAACACGGTGGAAAAGAGAAAATCACGAAAAAGAGTTGTTAAGCATGTCAAATAATTAGGTCAAGGATCTGAAAAAAATATCGAATAACTTGCAAATGAGATTAGATCGACGAGGGGCAATTTGGTCAATTCACCCCTAGAGGTGATTTTTGACTTAACTGTCCAATAAAATCAGAGAAATGGAAATTTCAAAATAGCAAATTAAATTAAAGAACCATGAAAAAATAAAGAAAAAAGAAAAAAGAAAAGAAAATTCCTTATGACATCACGTGTGTGACATCACACATGACCTCATAACTAAATTCTAATTACTTGAAATTTTGACTAAGTCAAAAAAAGGATAATTATACACAAAAAACAAAATTAAAAAGCTAATTTTCTATCATCTTCTCCAAGTTTTGCCGTGGCACTCACCACTCTCATTTCTCTCCCTAAGTTCCTCCATGAAAGCTTAAATTTAAACTTTCAAAACCCAAAATTTCACTATAAATTTCCTAGTTCCTTAAGTTAAACCTTGATTTTGAGTATTGAAAAGAAGTGTAGAAGAAAGAAATTAGAGAAAAATTGGAGAATTAAGAAGATTGGAAAGCTCAAGTGAGGTAAGAATTTAAATTGAAATTTTTAGTTTAAAACATATGTTTTGTGTTAATTTAACTTAGATTTTAACTTAAATTCAAAAGAAAACTATTATGGGGTACCAAATAGAAATTTCAGCTAGCTAGGATTAGGGTTTGAAATGAATGACTTTGATGGTTTTGAATGATTATTTGAGATGAATTAAGTGTATAGATATTGATTATGTACTTTAAATTCATTAATTGAATGAATTGGGTAAGTTAGGGTTCTTGGCACTTAGGGTTTGGGATAAAAATTGTAGAAAATGGTCAATGGATGTAAATGACCTTATTTAAGTTGAGAAATGGTCAATTGTGACCATTTGAGGTGTGTATGAATTGTTAGAAATAAGTTCCAATTCGGATTGGTGATGGTCAATCTATAGGCAGCTTGACCTAGGTCCCTTTTAGGGACCAAAACTAAAAATTTACCAACCCAATTGGCGTGAGGCCAACTGAAAATGAAACTAGACACAAAATGGGACATTTTTCATTTAGGAATCATGCCCAGAAAGTGACCATAACTTAGTGAACAATTAGGTTAAATCCGGATTAGGGCACACTGACCTGTACAAAAATGACTAAATGAACAGTAGTTACGTAAATGACCATAACTTGGCCTAGGAAGGTCCAAATGACCTAAAATTTTACCAGTAGAAATATGAGACATAGCCCTACTATTTTCATGAAGAAAACAAACCCAAATTTTGACCATAACCTATTTGAAAATCCACCTGCAATCAACATACCAAAACTGCCAGAACCAAGAAAGTGCCCAGAATTCTGGGTTTGAACTAATCCGGCCAGCCTTAGGAAAATGGCCATATCTTGGGCTAAAAAACTCCAAATGGAGTGATTCAAAAAGGGAATTAAAGATAAGATAATAAGGAACAACTTTGATGAAGGACATTTAGCCAAATTCCCACTGTAGACAGACTAATGGAATAGTACAAACAAGTAACCCAAAACTGAAAATTTGAGATTTAACCCTAATGGGCTTTGAATTGAATTTGGCAATCAATGCCAACAAAAATATGACTCAAAATGTGATATATGGGTGTAATTAGAATTATCATATCTAATTAGTATGAAAAAGTCAATATTTTGACTAAATGGTTAAATGAATAGTAACCACAATTACACTAAGTACAAAGGACTCAATTTTTTGGGATAAATTAAGTGTATAAAATTTAATTATTGAATTTGTTAATTAGAAATAAATTGAATAGATATTGAAACACTCTAGTTATATGTTTTAGTGGGAAAGGAGGCCTCCAAGCAAGGAGGAGGAATGGAACCAAGACAAGTCTAGATAAAAGGTTTGTGCACAACTAACTCTTTTGTTATTTTTCACTTCCAAATTGATTTGAATAAATTTATTGTATGATTTATGATTTTTGTTGTGTTGAGAATTTTAACTTGTTGAATGAAATTGTATAAATTAATTGTAAATTTTCTTATGCATTTAAGAATTTATTGCATGGGTTTGAGGATTGTAAATTTTAAGTTTGATGTATTGCCAACCTTGAGCATGAATTTATTATGATTAAATATGTTAATGATTTGTAAACACTTTTGAAAATATAAATTATTTTGAATATGATTTGAAACCACAGTTGACATGGCAATATGTTTTGAATTCTCATTAGCTGTTTAGTGAGATATCTCCTTCACTTTATGGGGTGAGTTCCTCCCTCTCTGGTTTGCCAGTTGGGGAAAAGTTTGGATGAGTACTCATATATACTAGCTAGTCTTTGTTCCTCCCTTTTAGCCTCGATTATTGGGAGAGTTTGAAATGTCGTGGTTGACAACATTGCATCTATTATGAATTTTGTGTCATGGGTCCAATTGTGTGAATTGTTGGCAAAGCCCTTTAAATTATACATAGTTTGATAAATTGTGGTTGAAATAAATAATTTGTCAGTAATTCAAAATTTTTGTATTGTTTCATGATTTAAAAGAAATGTAGATAAATAGTTACTATTTGATCAAAATGTTATTCAACTGAATAATTTGCATGAATGAAAATATTGATTTCTAGATGTCATGAATTTTAAAGAATTTAGAAATTGTAAATTTTTATTTGTTATGAGTTGTCAAAGCATAAATTGTATTAAGTTTTAAATTATTAGTTTGTGCACCACTGAGTTGACCAGTCAGCGATAGCTTTTGATGCTATTGCAGGTGAAAGAAAATATAAAGCGGCTGAGCAAAATTACTAAAAGACATAGTGAGACTATCTTCAGGTATATCATAGGTATACCATTGTACATTAGATTTTGATGTAATTTTGTAATTATATGTATGTAATTTTCATTTGAGCAGTTGTATCAACTCTTTTGTAATATATTTTTGGACTGTAATCAAATACAAATTATTGTAATATTATCTTGAGATTTTATGTACTTATAAAGTTTTGTACTACTAAATTTTTAATGCTTTCATGAATGTAAATATTAATTTTATTACCTTAATGAGATATTTCAATGTTTGATTTTATTTAAACTGTGTATTGAGTTGCTTATGTTGATTTGTGAAATGAAATTGATTAATGGAGCTGTGATTGAGAAATATATTGGGAGTGTCTTTATTTTCAGGTTTTGAAGAACAATTTTCTCAAAATATAGATGGCACTCTACCGAAATTTTTGTAAAAATTGCAGAGATTTTAAATATCTAAAAATTTAATTTATGTTTGGACAAGGGGGATAAAACGGTAGAGCAATCTAATACAGCTAATGTACAAAGAGAGGCCCCAGTTCCACAGAGCATTAGAGGTCCAGCCGCACCAATTCCTCCTATACAAATTACTGCACAAATGGCCCAGCAGATGGCCATGTTCTTTTAGCAAATGACTGATAATCTGTCAACCCAGACCCAAGTACAAACCCAACCCCCTCAAGAGTAGCATGAAAAAGAGAAAAGTGGGAAACCTATTTGTAACACCCCTATGTTCGATAGTGTGTTCTACTGTTCCGGTGACCAGTGTGAAGGAACGAAAGGGTGAAAAACACAAGTTTATACCATTGAATTCAAAAATTTTCACCTAGAGTCATATGCATCATGCAAGATTTATTTTTATCTATTTGATTTCAATGATAAACAATATATTAAAACTCTTTTAATATGTTTTTGGATCTGTATTTGCCATTTAAGATTTTAAAATTAATCAGATTAATTTTAAAATCCTAGATTAAATCAAGAACAAACACACTAATCTCTTGATGCACTGCAGTGTATTTGCGCCTTTGAGATGCGTCTTCAGGACACCAGATGTTGTCCCTCTAGCTTGTCCACACCAAGAACACCTATGGCAGCTCTTGAACAGCTTCTAAAGCTTTTTCTATTATTTAGAAAATCAAGTTTTGCCTTTTAAGAGATTAAAGATGTAAACAGGACACTAGAAATGATTTCTAGTATTTTTAATTCAGGAGATTGTTTGCTAATCTCTTGGAATAGATGAGAGATGAAGAAGAAGAGAGGGAGAGCTTCAAAATGGTGTGACAAAGGAGGAGTGGCTGCTGGTTATATTTTTTCTCTTCATAACAACACTTATATAGCTAGGTTAACACATTAAACCCTTGCCACATGTCACCCTCTGATTGGTTCTAGGTTTAATTGACCCAATCACATTGTGCCAAGTGTCAAACCTATATTTAATCTTAATTTTAATCATCTCATTAATTAAATTCATATTTAAACACATTAAATATAAATTTAACTTATACTGTACATCCAATAATCTAGATTTGATTTCAAGTTATGCTAGGGACTTTGCAATCTAATTGCAAACCAAACCTATTTAATTAATCAATTAAACTCTTTAATTAATTAATTAAATCATATTTAATTAGGTGATAACTTGTATATGTGTGTGACTTACTAGGCTCATCACTAATTGGCAATGAGATATGATATCAACTCTTAATATCATCAGAACTCTTTTTTACTATAAATGATTTGTCTAAATCATTTTATGCACCTCATAGACCATGGTTAACACCTAGCATAGCATGCCATGGCCACCCAATTAGTAGTAAGGTTTACCTTAAAGGAACCTATAATCATATGTTACCATGCACTGGAATCTCCCTGTTACAAAATCTCAACTCAAGCTGGAGTCATGGTTTATGTCAAACTCCATTTGTTATGAATATTATGTTCTATTTTAATTCCAAATCTTGATTAAAAAAATTTTCTCATCAGAAACTCTTTTCTGAATAAATCTATCTGTCCTGGCCAGGAACTTGAAACATCAAGAACAATTAAATGAACATAGGATTTTATCTCTATTTACTTAGAGGAACAGATACCATCTTGATCAACACCTACCTCCATATAGAACTAGTAGGAGCTAACACATGCCCATATACCCATACACAGTACAAGTATGAAAGCAGTATCAAACTCAAACTACCTATATACAAGATAACTGTGCTATCTCAGGTCTAAAGATTATATGCACTAATATGATTTATGACAAAACATTGACAAGAGTAAACTCCATGTGCTTGTCATAAGTGTCACTAGTTCGGCTTACTTATCATTGATAAGTGCCTATCATGTTTGTCATATGGCATGAGACTCACCATTCCATCTTATTTATATCTCATATAAATAACTTGTAAACAAACATGAATACAATCTTTCTGGATAAGTCATGTCCTTATTATGAAGTATCCTAGATTGTGAACCTATTTATGATACTTTGTACTAGAAATACTGTTACTCATATTCTTAACAACTTAAGAATAGAATTTCTAATAAAATATCAATGGACTTTTTCTATTACACATAAATATATTATGTAAACGGAAAGTGGAATTACCTTTTATTAATAAAAACATGTATAAGATACATACTAAATGATATGCTCTAAGGCATACTACTAATAATCTCCCACTAGCACTAGAGCCATTCATTACAATATCTTAGACCCATCTTCTCAAGATGTCGGTCTAGCTGAGTCTGTGACATTGGCTTAGTGAATGGATCAGCTGGATTTTTAGCTGATGCTATTTTCTGCATGGCTACATCGCCTTGCCTAACTATTTTTCTGATAATATGGTAGCGCCTTTCTATGTGTTTGGATTTCTGGTGAGACCTGGGTTCCTTAGCTCAGATGATCGCTCCATTGTTGTCACGATGTAGTGGAGCTGACTCAATGGAAGGAACTCTGCAAGTTACATCACGAACTTCTTTATCCAAGCGACTTCTTTTGCGACATCGATGCGAGAATATACACTTACGAAGTGGAATATGCAGTCGTGCTCTATTTGGATCTCTTCCAACTGACTGCACCTCCATTACAAATGAACACATACCCAAAGGCAGACTTTCTATCATTGATATCTGATTGGAAATCAGAATTAGTATAACCATCCAATTGCAAGTCTTAACCTCCATAGATCAAGAATAAATCCTTAGTTCTTCTCAAGTACTTAAGGATATTCTTGACAGCTATCCAATGTTCCAAACCTGGATTGGATTGATACCTGCTAGTTAAACTAATAGCATATGCGATATCCGGCCTAGTACACAACATTACATACATTAAACTTCCAATAGCCGAAGCATATGGAATCCTGGCCATCTTATCTCTTTCTTCAGGTGTCTTTGGAGACATCTCTTTAGAAAGATGGATACCATGTCTCACTGGTAACAATCCTCTCTTGGAATCAAGTATGTTAAACCTCTTTAACACCTTTTCTAAGTATAGACTTTGGGACAAACCAATTATTCCTTTCGCTCTATTTCTATAGATGCAAATCCCAAGAATATAGGTTGCCTCCCCTAAGTCTTTCATGGAGAATTTATTTGACACCCATACCTTTACAGTTGTTAACATACCTGTGTCATTACCCATCAACAGTATGTCATCCACATATAAGACAAGGAAAGTGATAGCACTGTCACTAACCTTCTTATATACACATGGCTCATCCTCATTTTTGATAAAACCAAAGGATTTAATGGCTTCATCAAAATGGATGTTCCAACTCCTCAAAGCTTGCTTCAACCAATAAATGGATCGCTTTAGCTTGCATACCTTGGAACCATCTTGGGATTCAAAACCCCTAGGTTATTCTATGAAAATGTTTTCTTCAATATATCCCTTGAGAAAAGCTGTTTTGACATCCATCTGCCAAATCTCATAATCATAGTATGCAGCTATTGCTAATAGAATCCTAATTGATTTAAGCATGGCAACAAGCGAGAAAGTCTCCTCATAGTCGATTCCTTGCCTTTGGCGAAACCCTTTCGCTATTAGCCTTGCCTTATAGGTCTCTACCTTTCCATCAGAACCAATTTTCTTCTTGAAAACCCATTTGTTCCCTAGAGGTACAATACCTTCAAGTGGGTCAACAAGATCTCAAACTTGATTCTTATACATGGAATCAATTTCAGATTTCATAGCATCAATCCATTTTGATGAATCTTTATCTGATATAGCTTCTTCATAGGTAAGTGGATCATCTCCATGATCTACTTCTTAATGAGTAGACAACTCTTGTTCTTCTTCATGAAGGAAACCATATCTCACTGGTGGGTGAGATACTCTGGTTGTTCTACGAGGAACAGCTGTAGATGTTTCATCAATGGGTATAGGTTGACTAGATGGATCTATATCCATCTGATCTATTGATTGGTCAAAATTCTCTAATTCCAACTCTATTTGCCTTCCTTTGTCTCCTTCTTGGACAAACTGTTGTTCAAGAAATATGGCATATCTACTCACCACAACCTTTTGTGATGTAGGCAAATAAAAATGATATCCAAAACTATCTTTTGGATATCCAACAAATCGACCCTTTTCTGATCTGGTTTCCAATTTATCAGTGTTCAGCTTTTTGATATAAGCTGGACAACCCCAAATCTTAACATGCTTAAGACTTGGTTTTCTTCCATGCCATATCTCATAAGGTGTGGAAGAAACTGATTTTGATGGAATCCTATTCAGAATATACAAAGTTGATTCTAATGCAAATTCGCAAAAGGAGATTGGCATATCAGTATAGCTCATCATACTACGTATCACATCCAATAAGGTACAATTTCTCCTTTCAAATACACCATTTAGCTGTGGCGTTCCTGGAGGAGTTGGCTGGGAAACAATGCCGTGCTCTATCAAGTATTCATCAAATTCAATACTCAAATATTCACCTCCACGATCTGATCGAAGAGCTTTAATACTCTTTCCTGTTTGATTTTCTACTTCAGATTTAAATTCTTTGAACTTTTCAAAGGATTCATGTTTTTATTTCATTAAATACAAATACCCAAACCTTGATTTATCATCAGTAAAGGTAATAAAATAATGAAAACCACCTTTAGCCATTTCCTTAAATGGACCATATACATCACTATATATTAGCTCCAAAATATTTTCAGCTCTTAGCCCTTGTCCAACAAAGGGTAATCTAGTCATTTTGCCCTTAAGGCAAGATTCACAAGTTGGAGTAGGCTTAGAGCCCAATGAGGATAGAATCCCCATTTTCTTCAATTTTGCAATCTATCTTCTGCAACATGACATAACCTTAAGTGCCAAATATATTTTGAACTTGAGTTGGTTTTCACCATGGCATTGCATTCATTTAGATCACTTGCATTCATTTTGTGTTTGTCATTATTATCTAAATAATAAAGACCATCATTCATATAAGCCGAACCAACATATTTATTTCCAAAATAAATATTGCAAACATCATTTGTGAACTGAAATTCATAACCATTTCTAGTCAAACTTGATATAGAAATGATGTTCTTAAAAGCATCAGGTACATATAAAATATTATCCAAACATAAAACATATCTAGACATGTAAAAAGATTTAGATCCTATAGCTAAACCATCAACAGTTGAGCCATTGCCAATCTAAAGCCTAACATCTCGAGAATACAAGCTGCTACTATTTGCTAGTTCCTGCATATCATTAGAAATATGAGAATTGGCACCAGTATCTAAAATCTAAGCTATATATGAACTATGAGTATCATCAGAATCTAAATAACAAGATATGGACATACCTTTCGAAGGTGTATCATTCTTGTCCTTCAGAGAAGTAAGATACTCTGGGCAGTTCCTTTTCCAGTGCCCATCCTTTTGGCAGTGCAAACACTTTCCTTTGCCTCCATCAGCTTTAGTCTTCCCTTTCTGTTTAGCTATTTTCTTTGAAGGACCAGGAATCTGAGGTTTCTTTTTCTTATTGCCCTTCTTCTTATTGGACTTTTCAGCTGGAGTTATGGTTTATGTCAAACTCCATTTACTATGAATATTATGTTCTCTTTTAATTCTAGTTCTTGATTAAAAAGATTTTCTCATTAGAAACTCTTTTCTGAATAAATCTATATGTCCTGGCTAGGAACTTGAAACATCAAGAACAATTAAATGAACATAGGATTTTATCTCTATTTACTTAGAGGAATAGATTCCATCTTGATCAACACCTACGTCCATATATAACTAGTAGAAGCCAACACATGCCCATATGCCCATACACAGTACAAGTATGAAAGCAATATCAAACTCAAACTACCTATATACAAGATAACTGTGCTATCTCAGGTCTAAATATTATATGCACTGATATGATTTATGACAAAACATTGACAAGAGTAAACTCCATATGCTTGTCATAAGTGTCACTAGTTCAGCCTATTTATCATTTATAAGTGCCTATCATATTTGTCATATGGCATGAGACTTACCATTCCATCTTATTTATATCTCATATAAATAACTTGTAAACAAATATGAATGCAATCTTTCTGGATAAGTCATGTCCTTATTATGAAGTATCCTAGATTGTGAACCTATTTATGATACTTTGTACTATAAATATTGTCATTCATATCCTTAACAACTTAAGAATAGAATTTTTAACAAAATATCAATGGACCTTTTCTATTACACATAAATATATTATGTAAATGGAAAAGTGGAATTACCTTTTATTAATAAAAACATATACAAGATACATACTAAATGATATGCTCTAGGGCATACTATTAATACAGTGTTGTCCGGACAGCTAGGGTGCCTAGAACTAGACTTAGATATAAATGAGGAGACATAGAATAATAAAAAACAAGAAAAGAAACTACAAGAAAAAAAAATGAAAAATAATAGCAATGAAATGTAACCAAGTTAAACGAGCCGAGAACCCTAGCGATAGGTGACCGCATCGGGAAGTTGCGGCGTGGACCGTTGACTAGCCCTGGACTGCGAGGAACCATGGAAAATATTTTTAAGACATAATTAAAGACCTATTGAAGTATAAATATCATTAGAAATATCAAAGAAAAATTAATTAATTAGTACAAAGAAAAACGGGAAATCGATAAAACGACAAAACTCGCTGTTACCGAAAAATCGGGAATGCAACCCGAACAGGGGCATTGTGGTCATTTGACACCCCGAGTTGTCTTTCGACCTAAATGTCCATTAAAAATAAATGATATTATACTTGGTAAATTTCATGAAAAATTAAATTGGTGGTACATAAAATAAATAGCAAAAGATAGGAGTTAAATGTGGGAATATGGAAACTTTAGAATAAATAAACATTAAACCCTTACTTAGTGGTCCACTAACTCCACTTACGTGGACATGTAATCAGCATATTTGGGACAGAAACTCACCTTCTTCAACCTCCCAAAAACCAGCCGAAATCTCCCAAATTTCCTCCATAGCCGAAACCTTCAAAAGCTCCATGTTCTTC
The DNA here is from genome assembly GCF_030052815.1 of Hevea brasiliensis. NCBI lineage: Eukaryota > Viridiplantae > Streptophyta > Magnoliopsida > Malpighiales > Euphorbiaceae > Hevea > Hevea brasiliensis. Next base: position 56,914,620 of record NC_079494.1, read on the forward strand.
ACCATTTTCAACTTAAACCCCAAAGCTTGCTTCATTAACTTTGCTCCCCACATCACAAGGAAGACTTAGATAGCAATTTTAAGAAGTTTAGTGAAGGTTTTGAAGAATTTCAAAAGTGGTAAGTATGTATTTTTGATGCTTGTTTCATTAAACCTTGAATGGATGTTATGGGTAGTTGAATTGTGGAAGGATTTTTGAAGTTTGATGAGTTAAGGGAGAGGTACATTTTGGCAGCCATAGAACTTCAATAAGAGAATTTTATCTTTGCATGTAAATGGTAGATTAATGTGTTGATGTAAGTATTTATGTGTGTAGGAATAAATTGGATAATGTATACTAAATGTATGTGTGATAGTACACTTGATTTGGAAGCTTGGAAACTAATTGAAGAAGATGTACAATCGGCAACTTGAAGTGTAGATCAAAATATGTTGTTTCATGGTTTGGTTTATGGAATTATATTGTTGAATTATGGTGCTTGTTATGGCAGCATGTATATGTGTATAAAGGTTTGAGTTTGGACATGTGAATGAGCTATGTCATGTGGTTAAATTGTTTGTAATTGGACTTGGAAAATTCTGTACTAAAATGTGCATATTGAGTGTGGTTATGAGCTGCCAAAATGACAAAAAATGAGTTGCTAAATGTGTTTATGTTATGGTACAAACCAGAATTGGCATGGATGTGTAACCTGATAAGTGTTAACTATGTCCTTTGGTATGTGATGAAGAGTGTGTAGCAGGGTCGTGTGTGTTTTGGCTTAGAACCTTAAGTGTGTGACTCCAATTGGTATGAGACTAATTGGAGGTGAAACTAGGCACAAAATGTGCCAACTTTCATGAAGGAAGCTTACTGAAATTCTGCTTGGAAGGTGACTTGAAAAATGACCGAATCCTGATTAGTGCTTTGAAAACCTGAAAATTGACCATTTGGCCAGCAGTTGATGTTTTGGCCATAACTCACTCAAAACAAGTCCAATTGACCTGAAAGTTTTACCATGAATATTTTAGACATGTATCTACAATTCTTATGAAGACACCAAAGCCCAGAATGGCCAGAACCAAGCCAAATAGCTTGCCCAAGTTCAGGTCGAAAAACTGGCGGAACCAAAAGTGACCTAAAAATGACCTAAAGTGACCATTTTGATGCATTCTGTCCGGCATTGGTAGATTAACCATAACTTGGTCTACATAACTCAGAATGACCTGAAATTTCGCCCCCCGTGCAATAAGACATAGACCTACAAGTTTGTAGTTTTGACCGAAACTCGAAAACTAAGGGAACTATGTCATCCAGCTAGGTCAAATTAGTGTACCGGAATCCAACAAATTGCAATAAAATGCAATATACATGAAAATGAATTGGGTAACATGTACCAACACTAAAAGGCTATTAAATATGACACATTGGTAACATTAAAACCTAATTCACCTAGAGTGTATCGAGGGTCAACATCTTAGGTTGGAAATAATAGAATTCAATAAGTTAATTATTAAGCATTATTTTTAGAGACAGTTTAAATGAGTACTGAAACACTTCAAATTGTGTGTTTCAGTTAGCAAAGACTCAGGAAAGGGGAAGGAAACACTGAGTCAGGGCCAAGAGACAGTTATTAGAGGTTTGTGCATAACAATTATTTCTTTTGAATTTTCAATTGAAATAAATTATGACTATTTACATATTATTGTTTTAAATTGTGAAAAATTGTTTGAATGATATTTAATGGATACTTATTGATTGAAAAGCATTGTAAATGGTTTGAAACCACAGTTATCATGTATATTGATTGAATTCCTCGCTAGCTTGTCTAGTGGGATGAATTGAATTTCCTCTCTGGCTGAAGTGTTGAGGTGTGTGCCTGTTAAGGACGAATAGAATGAGTACTCATATTATTGCTAGCTAGCTATGTTATTCCTCATTAGCCATCGACTTTTGGGATGAATTGAATTCCTCACTAGCCATCGACTTTTGGGATGAATTGAATTCCTCACTAGCCATCGGCTTTTGGGACGAATTGAACTTTGGAACATGATTAAGCTGTGTGTGTGATTTATTGATATTTATTGTGATATTGTGAAATGGAGTTTAAATTCTTATTGACATTCACTGTCTTTGAATTTAACTATGGTTTTAAGTATCCACTATTTATATGATTTATGATTTGTGATTTAAAGTTGTATTTGGTTAATGTTGTGCACCACTAAGATATTGGCTCAGTGATAGCTTTTCATTGCTGTCGCAAGTAGACAGACTGGCAGGGCAGCAGACTAGGCTGCTAGTACTACACTGAGAGATCATCGGGTATATTGAGATACCATATTTTGCATTTTGTATTATAATGTATGTTCACTGTATGTAAATAGTGTTCTTGGTTTTGAGCAGTTGTAAATTAAAATTATACATTGAAGTTGTAAAATAAATTGTAAATTATTTTTGGCTTGTAAATATTGTGATGTATTTCTTTTATCTCAGCTTTTGAAACACTGAAAAATTATTGTGGATTTGAGTTTGACAAATGTTGAGAAACATATTGTGTTGATTAAATGTTGGAGTTTGAGATTGAGAAATATATTTGAAGTGCCTTTTACAAGATTTTGAAGAACTGTTTTATTCAAAATACAGATGGCACTCTGCTAAAATTTTTACAGAAATTACTAATAATTCCGATGTGTTAGCTGTTTCACTTCAATTCAAAAAAATTTTTAACACTTGTAAATAGTGTTCACCATTGTAAAAAGAAGTAAGAAAAGTTTTAAAATCTCTTGTAGTGTATTTAATGGGTTATCAGTAGACGAAGTTGGTAATTCATTAGGTATACTACGGGATCATGTTATGCCTTACAGAGGGGTAGGGTGTGACATGTTTAAGTGGTGTCAGAGCTAGTTTTTAAATTCTACTTTTACCTGTAATTTGAATACTCTTTCTTCATAGTACAACTGTTCAATGTCATTGTTTGATACATACAGTACATTACATTATAAATATGCACTAACGGGAGGAAATCTCCTTGTGTTAATTGTTCAGGAGGTCTAAGATCCTCGCATTGACTATGGAAGAGGGTGATCGTTCAGTCGATCAATCTATAGAGGCTGAGGTACAAGGGGATGCCCCAGCCCTACACAATATGAGTGCTAGCATCATTGATTGCATTGCTGTTCCATGTACAAAAATGGACTTTGAGGTGCTAGTAACAACTCCGCTAGGATAGGAGGTCAGGGTTAATAGAATGTATAGGGATTGTCCTTTGGTGATCCAAGGACATACTTTTCTGTCTGATCTCATTGAAATGCCCTTCAGAGATTATGATATCATCTTGGGCATGGATTGGTTAGCCTGGCATCATGCCATGATTGACTGTAGACTAAAGACAGTCACTTTTGGTCTCCCTCAGTACAGTGATGTGATAATACATGGAGAGAGGCAGCTATTGCCATCAAACATCATTTCGGCTACACTAGCTAGAAAAATGATCAGAAAGGGGTGTGAAGCATACTTGGCACATTTGGTAGACACCCTAGTGGGGAGTCCAGCATTGAGGGACATCCCTACAGTATATGACTTTCCAGATGTGTTTCCTGATGAATTGCCAGGATTACCTCCAGAAAGAGAGGTGCAGTTTGAAATTAATGTTACGCATGGTGTGGATCCAATCTCCATAACACCATACAGAATGGCACCAGCAGAGTTTAAGGAGTTGAAGGTATAATTGCAAGAACTATTTGAAAAGGGCTTCATCCACCCTAGTGTGTCACCTTGGGGAGAGCCAGTACTGTTTTTTAAGAAGAAAGATGGCACTCTTCTCTTATGTATTGACTACTGACAATTGAATAAGGTGACAATAAAGAACAAATATCCATTGCCTCGCATTGATGATCTGTTTGATCAGTTGAAGGGTGCAGCTGTATTCTCAAAAATTGATTTGCGATCTGGTTATTATCAATTGAAAGTGCAAGAGCAGAGTATTCCAAAGACTGCTTTCAGAACTCGATATGGCCATTACAAGTTTCTAGTAATGCCATTCGAGTTAACTAATGCTCCAACTGCTTTTATGGATCTGATGAACACTATCTTCAGACCATATCTCGACCAATTTGTGATGGTGTTTATTGATGATATTTTGATGTATTCGAGGAATGCAGAGAAGCATGATAGACATCTGCGGATTGTACTACAGACTTTAAGGGAGAAACAGCTATACGCCAAATTGTCGAAATGTGAATTTTGGGTGAAAGAAATCTCCTTTTTGGGACATGTTGTGTCAACTGAAGGGATCAAGGTAGATTCCAGAAAGGTAGAAGCTATCCTTAATTGGAAGCCGCCAGAATATCACGTAAATTCACGCTCGGGTTTAGCTGGATATTACCGCCGATTTGTGAAAGGGTTTTCTATGTTATCTTCTCCACTGACCAAGCTGCTTCGGAAAGATGTAAAATTTCAGTCGACAGATAAATTCCAGCAAAGTTTTGATGAGTTGAAGAGGTGTTTGACTGAAGCTCCAGTCCTTACTTTAGCTACCCTGGGTAAAGAATATATAGTTTATAGTGATGCTTCTCACAATGGGCTAGGCTGTGTACTAATGCAAGATCGGAATGTCATTGCTTATGCATCACGCCAGCTGAAACCGCATGAGAGGAACTACCTAACACATGATTTGGAGCTAGCAGCTATTATTTTTGCTCTGAAGGTCTAGAGACACTATTTGTATGGGGAGAAATGCTACATCTACACAGATCACAAGAGCTTTAAGTACTTAGGTACCTAGAAGGAATTAAATTTGAGGCAGAGGAGATGGTTAGAACTGATTAAAGACTATGATTGCTTAATAAACTATCAGCCAGGGAAAGCAAATGTGGTGGCTGACGCCTTAAGTCACAAGACTATTGTAAGTCTCAGAGTTTCTCCTTTGTCCATGGTACATGAATTGAAAGCATAGCATGCCAGTTTAGAGATTGATGATGAGGGACAGACAATAGTTGCATGGCATGTACAGCCAGTGTTGATTGATCAGATCGTAATGGTCGCCGAATCTTGATAAATATCGGTTACCAAATAAGTCCAGCAGGGCAAGAAACCTGAATTCTCTGGGAGAGATGATTGTTTATTGCTACATCGGGGTAGAATGTGCGTTCCTAATGATGTGGAATTGAGACAGATCATTATGAAGGAAGCACATGAGTCTCCTTTTGCTATGTATCCTGGTGGAACTAAAATGTACAGAGGGCTGAAAGAGCATTACTAGTGGATGGGTATGAAGAGGGATATAGCTGAATTTGTTTCCAAATGCCTAACTTGTCAGCAAGTAAAGGCAGAACATCAAGTTTCAGCTGTTTTGTTACATCCATTGCCAGTACCAGAGTGGAAATGAGAACGGATAACTATGGATTTTGTTACGAGACTTCCGAGGACACAGAATAGTCATGATGCAATATGGGTTATTGTTGACAGATTAACTAAGTCTGCTCACTTTTTGCCAGTCCGGATGGATTATAGCTTGGAAAGATTGGCCAGATTGTACATATATGAAATCGTAAAATTGCATGGAGTACCAGTATTGATTTTATCTGACAGAGATCCTAGGTTCACTTCTGGATTCTGGGGTAGTCTTCAGAGAGCCCTAGGAACTAGATTGAACTTCAGCACCACATTCCACCCACAGACAGATGGCCAGTCTAAGAGGGTAATTCAGATATTGGAGGATATGCTACGGGCTTATGTGATTGAGTTTAAAGGTAGTTGGGATACACACTTGCCTTTGATTGAGTTTGCTTATAACAACAGCTACCAATCAAGCATTGGGATGCCTCCATATGAAGCTTTGCATGGCAGAAAGTGCATAACTCCCCTATGTTGGGATGAAGTAGGTGAAAGAAAGATGATTGGGCTAGAAATTGTTCAGCAGACAAAGGAAAAGATCAGATTAATCAGAGGTAGACTCAAGGCTGCATCAGACCATCAGAAGTCCTATGTGGATCTGAAGAGAAGAGATATTGAATATGCAGTGGGTGATAAGGTATTCCTCAAAGTTTCTCCTTGAAAGAGGATTATGAGATTTGGCAGAAAGGGTAAAATGAGTCCTCGTTTTATCGGACCATATGAGGTTTTAGAAAGAGTGGGTCCTTTGGCATATCGGTTGGCATTACCTCCGGAGCTAGAAAGGATACACAGTGTCTTTCATATGTCCATGTTAAGGAGGTACAGATCTGACCCATCTCATGTACTATCAGTTGAAGAGATTGAGGTAAATCCAAACCTCTCATATGAGGAAGAACCCATAGAAATTCTGGTATATGAGGTGAAGCAGCTGAGGAATAAACAGATGCACCTGGTTAAAGTGCTATGGAACCATCATTCTGGCCAGGAAGCTACTTGGGAACGTGAAGAGGACATGAGGAGACAGCACCCACAGCAGTTCAGAAACTGATGCCAGGTTAAATTTCAGGACGAAATTTATTTTAACGGGGGGAGAATTGTAACAACCCTATGTTCAGTAGTGCGTTCTACTGTTCCGGTGACCAGTATTGTCCAGACTGCTAGGATGCCTAGAACTACACTTAGATATATATGAGGAGACAGAGAATAATGAAATACAAGAAAAGAAAATACAAGAAAAACAAAAGAAAAATAATAGCAATGAAATGTAACCAAGTTAAACGAGCCCCTAGCGATGGGTGACCGCACCGGGAAGTTGCGGCGTGGACCGTTGACTAGCTCTGGACTGCGGGGAGCCCTGGAAAATATTTTAAGACATAATTAAAGACCTATTGAAGTATAAATATCATTAGAAATATCAAAGAAAAATTAATTAATTAGTACAAAGAAAAACGAGAAATTGAGAAAACGACAAAACTTGGTGTTACGGAAAAATCGGGAATGCAACCCGAACAGGGGCATTGTGGTCATTTGACACTCCGACTTGTCCTTTGACCTAAATTTCCATTAAAAATAAATGATATTATACTTGGAAAATGTCATGAAAAATTAAATTGGTGGTACATAAATTAAATAGCAAAAGATAGGAGTTAAATGTGGGAATATGAAAACTTTAGAATAAATAAACATTAAACCCTTACTTAGTGGTCCACTAACTCCACTTAAGTGGACATGTAATCAGCATATTTTGGACAGAAACTCGCCTTCTTCAACCTCCCAAAAACCAGCTGAAATCTCCTAAATTTCCTCCATAGCCGAAACCTTCAAAAGCTCCATGTTCTTCACCATTTTCAACTTAAACCCCAAAGCTTGCTTCATTAACTTTGCTCCCCACATCACAAGGAAGACTTAGATAGCAATTTTAAGAAGTTTAGTGAAGGTTTTAAAGAATTTCAAAAGTGGTAAGTATGTATTTTTTATGCTTGTTTCATTAAACCTCGAATGGATGTTATGGGTAGTTGAATTGTGGAAGGATTTTTGAAGTTTGATGAGTTAAGGGAGAGGTACATTTTTGGCAGCCATGGAACTTCAATAAGATCAGTTTATCTTTGCATGTAAATGGTAGATTAATGTGTTGATGTAAGTGTTTATGTGTGTAGGAATAAATTGGATAATGTATACTAAATGTATGAGTGATAGTACACTTGATTTGGAAGCTTGGAAACTAATTGAAGAAGATGTACAATCGGTAACTTGAAGTGTAGATCAAAATATGTTGTTTCATGGTTTGGTTTATGGAATTATATTGTTGAATTATGATGCTTGTTATGGCAGCATGTATATGTGTATAAAGGTTTGAGTTTGGACATGTAAATGAGCTATGTCATGTGGTTAAATTATTTGTAATTGGACTTGAAAAATTCTATACTAAAATGTGCATATTGATTTTGGTTATAAGCTGCCAAAATGACAAAAAATGAGTTGCTAAATGTGTTTATGTTATGGTACAAACCATAATTGGCATGGATGTGTAACTTGATAAGTGTTGAATGTGTCCTTTGGTATGTGATGAAGAGTGTGTAGCAGGGCAGTGTGTGTTTTAGCTTAGAACCTTATGTGTGAGACTCCAATTCATATGAGACCAATTGGAGGTGAAACTAGGCACAAAATGTGCAACTTTCATGAAGGAAGCTTACCAAAATTCTGCTTGGAAGGTGACTTGAAAAATGACCAATTCCGGATTAGTGCTTTGAAAATCTGAAAATTGACCATTTGGCCAGCAGTTGATGTTTTGGCCATAACTCACTCAAAACTGGTCCAATTGACCTGAAATTTTTACCATGAATAGTTTAGACATATATCAACAATTCTTGTGAAGTCACCAAAGCTCAGAAATGGCCAGAACCAAGCCCAATAGCTTGTATAATTTCAGGTCCAAAAACTAGCCGAACCAAAAGTGACCTAAAAATGACCTAAAGTGACCATTTTGATGCATTCTGTCCAGCATTGGTAGATTGACAATAACTTGGTCTACATAACTCAGAATAACCTGAAATTTTGCCCGTGTGCAATAAGACATAGACCTACAAGTTTTTAGTTTTGACTAAAACCCGAAAACTGAGGGAACTAGGTCATCCGGCTAGGTCAAATTAGTATACCGGAATTCGACAAATTGCAATAAAATGCAATATACATGAAAATGAATTAGGTAACATGTACCAATACTAAAAGGCTATTAAATATGACACATTGGTAACATTAAAACCTAATTCACCTAAAGTGCATCGAGGGTTAATATCTTAGGTTGACTAAGGAAATAATAGAATTCAATAAGTTAATTATTAAGCTTTATTCTTAGAGACATTTTAAATGAGTATTGAAACACTTCAAATTGTGTGTTTCAGTTAGCAAAGACTCAGGGAAAGGGAAGGAAACACTGAGTCAAGGCCAAGAGACAGTTATCAGAGGTTTGTGCACAACAGTTATTTCTTTTGAATTTTCAATTGAAATAAATTATGACTATTTGTATATTATTATTTTAAATTATGAAAAAGTGTTTGAATGATATTTGATGAATACTTATTGATTAAAAAGCACTGTAAATGGTTTGAAACCATAGCTATCATGTATATTGATTGAATTCCTCGCTAGCTTGTCTAGTGGGATGAATTGAATTCCCTCTCTGGCTGAAGTGTTGAGGTGTGTGCCTGTTGAGGATGAATAGAATGAGTACTGATATTATTGCTAGCTAACTATGTTATTCCTCATTAGCCATCGGCTTTTGGGATGAATTGAATTCCTCACTAGCCATCGGCTTTTGAGATGAATTGAACTTTGGAACATGATTAAGCTGTGTGTGTGATTTATTGATATTTATTTTGATATTGTGAAATGGAGTTTAAATTCTTATTGACATTTACTGTCTTTGAATTTAACTATGGTTTTAAGTATCCACTATTTATATGACTTATGATTTGTGATTTAAAGTTGTATACTGTTAATGTTGTGCACCACTGATACATTGGCTCAGTGATAGCTTTTCATTGCTGTTGCAGGTAGACAGACTGACAGGGCAGCAGACTAGGCTGCTAGTACTACACTGAGAGATCATCGGGTATATTGAGTATACCATATTTTGCATTTTGTATTGTAATGTATGTTCACTATATGTAAATAGTGTTCTTGGATTTGAGCAGTTGTAAATTAAAATTGTAAATTGAAGTTGTAAAATAAATTGTAAATTATTTTGGCTTGTAAATATTGTGATGTATTTCTTTTATCTCAGCTTTTGAAACACTGAAAAATTATTATTGATTTGAGTTGACAAATGTTGAGAAACATATTGAGTTGATTAAATGTTGGAGTTTGAGATTGAGAAATATATTTGAAGTGCTTTTTACAGGTTTTTGAAAAGCTATTTTATTCAAAATATAGATGGCACTCTATCAAAATTTTTACAAAAATTAATAATAATTCAGATGTGTTAGCTGTTTCACTTCAGTTCAAAATTTTTTTTAACACTTGTAAATAGTGCTCACCACTGTAAAAAGAAGTAAGAAAAGTTTTAAAATCCCTTATAGTGTATTTAATGGGTTATCAGTAGACGAAGTTGGTAATTCATTAGGTATACTATGGGATCATGTTATGCCTTACAGAGGGGTAGGGTGTGACACTATTGGTCAAAGTTCTAGTAGTAATTTGGGAAAGAGAAAAGATTTTGAGGGACCCCGAGCTCCTAAGTATGACAGAGGCGGATCTTCAGGGTGGAAGCAATCAAGAACCATTCGTCAAAGAACCAGAAGTTCCTACCCTATTCGTAACTATGACATTTGTGGAAAATTACACGAGGGTATTTGCTATAAGGTTACTGGAGCCTGCTTCAATTGTGGTGGAATCGGACATTACGCCCGAGATTGTACTAGCGCACGTCGATTTATGCCACATACTACACCAGAGGAATCAGTCCAAGGTTCTGATTTTAGAGGCTCATTAATAGTTAGTAGGGGTAGAGGCAGAAGTAGAGACAACACTTCGGGTAATCCTAGCACAATGGACTAACCCGAGCACAGGAATACACTAAAAAGAGGGAACGCCATGCATCGAGGGGAAAAAACAGAGACTTCAGATGTAGTTGCTGGTATGTTCTTAATTTTTGAAAGGAATAATTATGTACTATTTGATTCTGGCTCTACTTATTTATATGCTAATGCTAGAATTATATGTTCTACTGCTATTCCCTTACATGGAGATAAATTTTGATGTGTTAGTGGTTTGTCTTTTAGGATAAGAATTAAGATAATAAGCGTGATTGGAATTAATTTTGGAAAAGTTTCTAGTGAGAGACATCTCCTAGACTACGATAAATTATAAAGTTAATTAGTGAGCCTAATTAGGTAAGCAAGAGGACCTAAAAGTAAGTTGTAGTAATATATCTACCCTAGATGAAAGCAAAGGTATTATTGTTGATAGATGTCAGTAGATACCATAATCAAAATAAGTTTAAGATATTAGTGGATTTGAGAGAAATAAGATATAGGGAAGGTTGATCTATTGGGATGTATCGTAGTAACTATGCAATGTTCTTGATGTTTGTGCTATAAGATGTAGATTAAAGTATTGACTTGACATTTATTGTGTAGAGCTACGTACTACCCAATAGTACACAAGGATAAGAATAGTTACAAATGGCTTTTGCTCTGGTACAAATATACCAGATTAGAGTTTTATTACTAGAACTGAGTTTGAAAATTCTAATTCGGGATTTAAAACTCTACAATTAGAATATCAAAAGATCATGCTTGCAAGGTAGGGTGAGTTAATGACTCAGTTACCCTAGCACGAATTACAGTACATCAGGAATTGTTATGGGACTAGAGATTTTAGTATGGTCAAAATTTAAAAATAACACCTATAGGGCTAAGTCATCTAATCTCCGATATGGGGTTTATAGTTATTCTGGTATTGCAATGGATCTTTTGCTCAAAGTTTAGTAAGGAACAGTATTCTATTTATGTAGCAGTGAGACACAAAATATGATTTTGTTCCCCTAGAAGAGACAGGATGCTATGAATGATAATTATAACTTATAAAACAGTTAAGAAATGATGTTCTACTGATAACAGTAATTCAATAGGAACTAGTTGGTCAGGTAATCTTTAGGAAGAGCACAATTTTATTGTGCGGATCATAAGGATTAGATTAGAATTAAAGCGAAACTTTTGAATAGCATGGGAAAAAGGAGAGTCCGGTAGACTCCCTTCTTAAGGTTAAAGAATTGTTTATAGTTCAAAAAAAAAAGGTAATGATCGCAAACCAGCGGAAAATAAGCTATAGGATATCGGTAGATAAAAGAAAATATAGAAGTAAAAATTAGAATAGTTGGTGCAAATGTAATAAAGAAACGTTATGAATATTAGTTAAAGTGTTGACTAGAATGGTCAGAGGACCAAATTAAAGTAATATTAAAGTATAGTAGATTTATTAGGGACGATAAGAGATGTTAAATCATGACTCGATAGTCAAGTTAAGGAAGAAGATGAAATTGAGGAATAAAATAATTAAAGTTAAGTTGTGGAATGAAAAAAGAAACTAATAGAACAGTAAGAAATAAGAAAAACCCTAGATGATGAATTGCCACCAAGGCAAACAACTTACTTAAGATGCTTAACGATATCCCGAACTATTTTATCAAGAAAGAAATAAGTTAAACAAAAGCAAACAAGAGATTGCAAAATGGCACATAGGCCTTGCTCATAAATGGAGATGGTAAGATAATGGTTATGGACTTATGGCCAATAAAGAGATAAGCAATTCATATATGACTAACAAGGTCATTTAAAAAAAAAAAAAAGATACAAAGGAAAATAATTGCTAAAACAACAGCAAGAAAAGACAAAAATATTCTAAACTAAACTGAAGGTTGCATCAAATGATCAAGAGATTTGATAAGAAAAGAGTAAAATTAAGTTCTCACCCATAGGATCATACGAGATCCTAGAAAAAGTGGATCCACTAGCACAAAGATTTACTTACCTCTAAAATTGAAATGAATTTGAATGTAACTTATGACAGAAGCTCATAAGAAACTTGGCACACGAGGTTAGCAATCGATGAGTAGATAGTATTGGTTAAAGTGATAAGGAACATTATTCAGGCTAGGAAGCTACTTGGGAATGTGAATAAGACATGAGGAGACAACACCCACAACTGTTCAGAGACTGATACCAGGTAAAATTTCAAGGACGAAATTATTTTATGGGGAAGAGAATTGTAACATCCCTATTTGCATAGCCTGGTATATGTTACTGTTTCGGTGATCGGTATTGTTCTGGACAATTAAAAGGATTAGAACTATGTTTAAGACACCTAAAAAAGCCCTGATCGAAAATAAATAGTATTTACCAGATAAAAAAGTAAAAATAAGAAAAATAAAACATAAAAGGTTAAATGAGCTGGGAGTCACAGTAAGGTCAGTCTAAACTCAAATTTTGAATCGTAAAATGTGACGCCGCGGTCCTTAGGACTATTGCGAACACGGTGGAAAAGAGAAAATCACGAAAAAAAGTTGTTAAGCAAGTCAAATAATTAGGTCAGAGATCTGGAAAAAATATCAAATAACTTACAAACGGGATCAGACCGGCGAGGGGCAATTTGGTCAATTCACCCCTAGAGGTGATTCCTGACCTAATTGTCCAATAAAATCGGAGAAATGAAAATTTCGGAATAGCAAATTAAATTAAAGAACCATGAAAAAATAACGGAAAAAAAAGAAAAGAAAATTGCCTTATGACATCATGTGTGTGACATCACACATGACCTCATAATTAAATTCTAATTACTTGAAATTTTGACTAAGTCAAAAAAAGGATAATTATACATAAAAAACAAAATTAAAAAGCTAATTTTCTATCATCTTCTCCAAGTTTTTCCGTGACACTCACCTCTCTCATTTCTCTCCCTAAGTTCCTCCATGAAAGCTTAAATTTAAGCTTTCAAAACCCTAAATTTCACCATAAATTTCCTAGTTCCTCAAGTTAAACCTTGAATTTTGAGTATTGAAAAGAAGTGTAGAAGAAAGAAATTAGAGAAAAATTGGAGAATTAAGAAGATTGGAAAGCTCAAGTGAGGTAAGAATTTAAATTGAAATTTTTAGTTTAAAACATATGTTTTGAGTTAATTTAACTTAGATTTTAACTTAAATTCAATAGAAAACTATCATGAGCGACCAAATAGAAATTTCAGCTAGCTAGGATTAGGGTTTGAAATGAATGAGTTTGATGGTTTTGAATGATTATTTGAGGTGAATTAAGTGTATAGATGTTGATTATGTACTTTAAATTCATTAATTGAATGAATTGTGTAAGTTAGGGTTCTTAGCACTTAGGGTTTGGGAGAAAAATTATGGAAAATGCTCAATAGATGTAAATGGCCTTATTTGAGTTGAGAAATGGTCAATTGTGACCATTTGAGGTGTGTATAAATTGTTAGAAATAAGTTACAATTCGGATTGGTGAGGGTCAATCTGCAGGCAGCTTGACTTAGGTCCCTTTCAAGGACCAGAACTGAAAATTTACCAACCCAATTGGTGTAAGGCCAATAGGGAGTGAAACTAGACACAAAATGGCACATTTTTCATTCAGGAATCATACCTAGAAAGTGACTATAACTTAGTGAACAATTAGGTTAAATCCGGATTAGGGCACACTGACTTGTACAAAAATGACCAAATGAACAATAGTTACGTAAATGACCATAACTTGGTCTAGGAAGGTCCAAATGACCTGAAATTTTATCGGTAGAAAGATGAGACATACCCTACAACTTTCAAGAAGAAAAAAAAAACCCAAATTTTGACTATAACCTATTTGAAAATCCACCTGTAATTAACACACCAAAACTGCCAGAACCAAGAAAGTGCCTAGAATTCTGGGTTTAAACTAATCCGGCTAGCCTTAGGAAAATGGCCATATCATGGGCTAAAAAACTCTAAATGGAGTGATTCTAAAAGGAAATTAAAGATAAGACAATAAGGAACAACTTTGATGAAGGACATTTAGCCAAATTCCCACTGTAGATAGACCAATGGAACAGTACAAACAAGTAACATAAAACTGAAATTTTGAGATTTAACCTTAATAGGCTTTGAATTGAATTTGGAAATCAATACCAACAAAAATATGACTCAAAATGTGGTATATTGGTGTAATTAGAATTAGCATATCTAATTAGTATGAAAAAGTCAATATTTTGACCAAATGGTTAAATGAATAGTAACCACAATTATACTAAGTACAAAGGACTCAATTTTAGAGGGTAAATTAAGTGTATAAAGTTTAATTATTGAATTTATTAATTAGAAATAAATTGAATAGATATTGAAACACTCTAGTTATGCGTTTTAGTGGGAAAGGAGCCCTCCAAAGAAGGAGGAGAAATGGAACCAAGACAAGTATAGATAAGAGGTTTGTGCACAACTAACTCTTTTGTTATTTTTCACTTCCAAATTGATTTGAATAAATTTATTGCATGATTTATGATTTTTGCTGTGTTGAGAATTTTAACTTGTTGAATGAAATTGTATAAATTAAATGTAAATTTTCTTATGCATTTAAGGATTTATTGCATGGGTTTGAGGATTGTAAATTTTAAGTTTGATGTGTTGCCAACCTTGAGCATGAATTTATTACGATTAAATATGTTAATGGTTTGTAAACACTTTTGTAAATAGAAATTGTTTTGAATATGATTTGAAACCACAGTTGACATGGCAATATGTTTTGAATTCTCATTAGCTTGTCCAGTGAGATATCTCCTCCACTAGATGGGGTGAGTTCCTTCCTCTCTGGCTTGCCAGTTGGGGAAGAGTTTGGATGAGTACTCATATATACGAACTAGTCTTTGTTCCTCCCTTTTAGCCTCGATTATTGGGAGAGTTTGAAATGTCGTGGTGTACAACACGGTTTCTATTATGAATTTTGTGTCATGGGTCCAACTGTGTGAATTGTTGGCAATGCCCTTTAAATTATGCATAGTTTGATAAATTGTAGTTGAAATAAATAATTTGTCAGTAATTCAAAATTTTTGTATTGTTTCACGATTTAAAAGAAATGTAGATAAATAGTTACTATTTGATCAAAATGTTATTCAACTGAATAATTTGCATGAATGAAAATATTGATTTCTAGATGTCATGAATTTTGAAGAATTTAGAAATTGTAAATTTTTATTTGTTATGAGTTGTCAAAGCATAAATTGTATTAAGTTTTAAATTATTAGTTTGTACACCACTGAGTTTACCACTCAGCGATAGCTTTGTATGCTGTCGCAGGTGAAAGAAAATATAAAGCAGCTGAGCAAGATTACTGAAAGACATAATGAGACTATCTTCGGATATATCATAGGTATACCATTGTACATTAGATTTTGATGTAATTCTATAACTATATGTATGCAATTTTCATTTGAGCAGTTGTATCAACTCTTTTGTAATATATTTTTGGACTGTAATCAAATACAAATTATTGTAATGTCATCTTGAGATTTTATGTACTTATAAAGTTTTACACTACTAAATTTTTAATGCTCCCTTGAATGTAAATATTAATTTTATTACCTTAATGAGATATTTTAATGTTTGATTTAATTTAAACTATGTATTGAGTTGCTTGTGTTGATTTGTAAAATGAAATTGATTAATGGAGTTGTGATTGAGAAATATATTGGGAGTGTCTTTATTTCCAGGTTTTGAAGAACTGTTTTCTCAAAATACAGACGACACTTTGCCAAAATTTTTGTAAAAATTGCAGAGATTTTAAATATCTAAAAATTTAATTTATGTTTGGACTTTAAATAAAGATTTTTAATATTTGAAAAAAAAAAATTTACCCACCAATTTAAAAATGAATGAAAATTGTTTTAAAATCCCTTATAGTATATTTAATGGGTTACCGGTAGGCGAAGTACGGTAATTCATTAGGTGTACTACGGAAGCATGTTACATCTTACGAGGAGTAGGGTGTGACAAAGTAGGTGCCATCCTATAAGGAGCAATAGAGATTGGTGTTGTACCCGGCAGTACTTCAATGGCAAATTCGACTTCCCTTTCTAATTGCAAACCAGGCAATTCTTCAGGAAACACATCTGGGAAGTCTATTACTGTGGGTATGTCATACAGATCTAGCTTAGCCTACCTAGTATCCACCACATGTGCTAGGTAGGCTTCACAGCCTTTTCTCATCAATTTTCTTGCAACTGTGGCTGAGATGACATTGGACAAGAAATCTGTCCTTTCCCTCACAACTGTAATCTCATTACCCTCAGAAGTTTTCAAGGAAATCCTCTTCAATTTACAATCAGCCATTGCCTGATGACGTGACAACTAGTCCATTCCCAAAATCACGTCAAACTCGTGGAAAGACAATTCAATCAGGTCTGCTAAGAATTCATACCCTTGAATCCTTAATAGGCAACCTTTATATACTTTGTTCACCACTACACTATGGCCCAATGGATTAGTGACCAGAATTTCTTGGTCACTCTCCCCTACTAGTATCCCCCTTTCTACGGGTAGGTTGATGCAGATGTATGAATGAGTGGATCCTGGATCCACCAATGCATGCACAGATGTGTTGTAGAGGGAGAACGTACCTCTGATAACATCTGGGGCATCTTGCTCCTTCTGAGCTCTCATGGCATAAGCTCTGGCAGGTGCTCTAGCCTCTAGCCTCTCGGTTGGCTCAGATGCAGGTCTCTGTGATGGACCAGCTGCCTCAGATTTACCAGACTTCCTACCTCTTTGAGGCATAGGGGCAGGTCTATCTGCTTGTGTTGGAGCAGCTATAGCAGTTCTGTGTGGACAGTTCCTTAATTGATGCTCTATCGACCCATACCTTAAGTAGGCACCCATCACTCTCCAACACTCCCCCTTATGCCATTTCAGGTAGTGTGGACAAGTAGAAGATGCTGAGGCTGGTCCCCTGAATACGTTCCTTAGAGAGCTGCCCATTGATGGTGTGGACTGGCCTCTCCTAGGTGTGGAATGTGGTCTGGGCCCCTGGGACTGACCCTGACCTGAACTCTGAGCAGGTGGACCTTTAAATTTCTTCCCAGGTGCAGAGGATGAACCGGACTGACCTGGACCCCTCTTTTGTTGTCTCTCTCTTCTGGTTTGCTCACTTATACTAACTTTTTCAACCTTTAAAGTAGCTTCAACTAACTTGGCAAAATCAGAAATCCCCACGACTGTAATCATTATTTTAATATTATCATTGAGTCCCTCTTCAAACCTTATGTACCTCTTTGCTTCTGTAGGGACTATCTCTCTCCCATACCTACTTAATCTCACAAATTCTCGTTCATATTCTACTACCGATAGCTACTTCTGCCTCAGGCTAATAAACTCTCTTCTTCGGTCTTCCAAGTACACACTACCCACATATTTCTACTTAGACTCAGCAAGGAAGAATTCCCAAGTGATCTGTTCGGGCTGCACCTCACTAGATACCGTGTCCCACCACTGATAGGCATCGTCTTAGAGTAGGGACACGACACCCTCTAAGTTTTGCTCTGGGGTGCAATGCAGTTGTTTCAATACCTGGATGGTTCTATCTAACCAATTTTCAGCTGCCACTAAGTCTTCTTCTCTCTTGCCCAAAAAGTCCATAGCTCCGAATTTCCTCAGTTTTTCCAGATAGGATTTCTGCTGTAGAGGTGGTGGTGGTGGCATTACCCCAGCTATTTGTTTGAAAAACTTGGCCATTTGCTGGAACATGGCCTGTGGAGGTCAGACAGTGCTCCATCGAGCCGGTGGAGCAGTTCTCCCCTACCCCGCCACTGCCGCAGGTGTGGAGCATGTGTAACACCCCTCACCCGTCTACAGAATAGCCGAGCAAGGCGTGCTACAAGGCGTGCCGGAACACCTAGTCTGTGATTGTCTCATTTACTGAACTCAATTTGATTTTAAGAAGTCTTTTATGTAATATTCATATCATGCTGATACTATTTTCATACTTTGATAAAATCAATGTTTCAAGACTGGTAATAAAAATTTGGCAAGATGCCGTCTATATTTAGGACAAACTGTCCTTCCAAACCTGTTGAAAACAGTTTAATATGATGATATCAAAATCTCAAATATTTCACAGTCTCTATTTCTCAGTAAAGTCAATAGACTTTTACAATCATTAAACAGTTCCATAATACAGTTCATAATAATTTAAATATATATAGAAAATCTCCATGTCATTTAATGTGTACAAAATATTACAAACTTTAGAGCTTTCATAACATTACAAAATACAGGGTTGAATTTCAAATATACAACAAAAGTACAAAATACAAGATATCCTAAGTCCTACCATGTATGCAATGCAGTGCAGATGACTCTGGACTCCTGTGCAGATCTGATGTCTCACCCGATCGTAGGTCTGCTGGGCTCCCCAGCTGTGTCTCCAATACTTACACGTTACAAAAGCAACGCGCTAAGCAATTTTGCTTAGCGATGCCAAATATAAAGAAATATACACTAAAATAAAGTAAATAAAGTGTTTACAAATTTTTGGTGGTGCTGTATGTCAGTAGACTGGATTTAGGTATTTGAATTTAATAGTACTTGAATTACTGCCCGTGTAGCCTATATACTGACCAGACTGGATAAACGGATATACTGGCACTGGGTACCTAGTATCTCGGGCCATCACACCATCGGTCACAAAGTGTCTCCAGGTGTGCAAATAGCGTGGCTAAAAAGCCATATAGTCAATCTGGCGATAAGCCAAAAATAAATACACAATATGTATAGCCGTAGGATATTAAAGTCACAGTGCGGCATAATAAGCCGTAAAAACACAGTATGGCATAAAGCCATTTGCGTAATCATTGTCGAATCCTATTGGCATGCCAACCTATCCATACTAGTCAACTAGGCAAACTAGGGCACATTATTAATTAATTATTTAATTCTTCAATTTTTGGAGTTTACTAACTATTATATAATTCACAAGTCAATGCATATGTTGACCTTTTTAGGTAATATGGATAAGTTGTTTCTAGCATCAATATGTCACAATTTATATCTCAATATGCTGCCAATATAGTGCAATTTACCATTTTTACAAGTTGGCATTCATTGCCAAAATGCTTCAAGCATCATTGTATGCAAAATGTCAAATTCTCAATTTTTGTGTGCTAGATTGGTCTAGCTTAAAGTCCTATTTCCCTTGGTTTTTACTTCTGGTCAAAGAAGCAAAATTGTAGCTCTATGTCTTATTGCACGCGGGGCAAAATTTCAGGTCATTCCGAGTTGTGTAGACCAAGATATGGTCAATTTGCTAAAGCTGGACAGATTGCACTTTTAGTGCAAAATTTGGTCAATGTTAAGGTCACTTTTGGTTCGGCAGATTTTGTACCCGAAATTGTGCAAGCCATTTGACTTGGTTCTGGCCATTTCTGGGCTTGGGTGTCTTCATAAGACTTGTAGATATAGGTCTTACCTATTCATGGTTAAAAGTTCAGGTCAATTGGACCTGTTTTGAGTGAGTTATGGCCTAAACACTAACTGCTGCCCAAATGGTCAGTTTTCAGGCCTTAAATGCACTAATTCGGATTTGGTCACTTTTTAAGGTCAGTTTCTAGGCAGAATTTTGGCAACATTTCTACACGAAAGTTGGCCTATTTGGTGTCTAGTTTCACCCCATATTGGCCTCATACCAATTGGGTTCACAGTTTGGCACTTATGGCCTAAATTAGGTGCTGCCTCCAATACACCACCTGCACAAAGCACATACACTCCCAATTTGATGTTCCTTCTCCTCCTCATTACTACAATATTCAATCAACAACACTTCCATACATATATTGTACAAAATTCCAGCAAAAATTCTGGGCAGAATACTCAAGTCCACAAGGCACACAATACACCATTAAACTTCAATATTTACATCCACCCAAATTCAACATACTTCAATGTTAATATTACACATATACTTCGACATATTCATACTTCAATATCACTTACACTTGCTGCCCACAATTTAACATTAACATATATCATTAATAACCACATGTTCACACACAATTTCATGCTATTAGGGGCTGCCAAACATGGCAGTTTGCTCAAGGCATCAAGGTTCCATTTGACACCTTTAATCTAAATACTACATGCACATACTTATGCACAAACTTACTATAACTTTCATTTGAATTAATCAATCTTCATTTTCATTCATTAGAAGTAAAAATAACTCAAGCTCAACAAGGGTTTATGGCTGCCGAAAATGGACAAGTCAATTTCTCGCTATTTCTTTCATTTCTCTTCACCAAAATACTCACCTCAACCTAAACACAAGGTTTACTAAAGCAAGGGAGAGGTTTTGGACACTTACCACTTTTGAAGCTTATCAAAACTTCACCAAATCTTGCTTTTCTTGTTGCCAATATCTTCCCCAAGGTGAGTAGGCAAGCTTTAATGAAGGAAAGAAGTGGAAAGGATGGCTTGATCATGCACCCATGGGGGTTGCATGTGGGGTGGCCATGGTGATTTCCATGGTGGAATTCATTTCGGCAAAGTAAAATGGGATGATGAAGAAGATGATGGTGAGTGCTATCTGCTGTCCCAAGGCTGTGATAAGGGTCCCAATATTAAAGTTAGTGGAGCATTAAGCTCATTTTAATATTTAATTAGTTAAAGTTTCCTTATTTGCTCATTTAGCACCATTCTTTTACTATTTACATATTGTATCCCATTTTAATTTTTTTCATGACATTTCCTAAGTGCAATATCATTTATTCTTAATGGAAATTGAGGTCAAACGGCAACACTAGGTTTCAATTGACCAAAATACCCCACTTTCGGGTTATATTCTCGATTTTTCGGTAACACCGATTTTTGTTTGTTTCTCGATTTTTCATTTTTCTTTGTACTAATTTACTAATTTTTCTTTGATATTTCTAGTGTCAATTACATTTCAATAAACCTTTATTTATGTCTCAAAATTAAATTCAGAGGGTTCATGGTCTCTGGCCTGCAACGGCCTTCCTGCTAAGTCACCCATCGCCAGGTGCCATTGCTTAACTTAGCATCATTTTCTCTCTTTCATTTTTGTTTGATTTTTCTTGTATTTTCTTTTTATTTATTTCATCATTATATGTCTGTTTACTATCACCGAAGTGTAGTGCCAGACATACTGACTTGCCTGGACTGTTATTTGACTACTGGAGCAATAGAACGTATAAAATATGTACAGTGGGGATGTTACAACTCTTCCCCTCTAAATAAAAATTTCGTCCTCGAAATTTACCTGATGTGAAGAGCTGAGAGAACTGTTGTCTCATTGTCTCCTCGCTCTCCCATGTTGCCTCTTCCGTGTTGTGGTGTCTCCATAGGATTTTCACTAGTGGAATTGTCTTATTTCGGAGCTCTTTTACCTCTCGTGCCAAGATTTTAATTGGTTCTTCTTCATATGTCAGGTCAGGTTGTGCCACAATTTCTTCTACTGAGATGACATGTGAAGGATCTGATCTGTATCTTCTGAGCATCGAGACATGGAGCACATTATGTATCTTGTCCAGCTCAGGTGGTAAGGCTAATCGGTAGGCTACTGGTCCCACACGTTCAATAACTTATATGGGCCAATAAACCTAGGGCTTAATTTTCCCTTTTTCCCCAATCTCAACACTTTCTTCCATGGTGATACTTTGAGAAATACCTTCTCGCCAACTTCATACTCAATGCTTTTCTCCTCAAGTCAGCATAAGATTTCTGTCGGTCTGAGGCAACTTTCAAATTGGCCTTTATCAGTTTCACCTTTTCCTCTGCTTTATCAGTGCGGCCCCACTAGCTTATCTTCACCCAATTCAGTCCAACATACAGGTGTTCTGCATTTTCTCCCATACAGTGCTTCATAGGGTGCCATCTGTATGCTAGCTTGATAACTATTGTTATATGCAAATTCTGTCAGTGGAAGGTATCTGTCCCAACTTCCCTCAAACTCAATAACACAACATCTTAGCATATCCTCGAGGACCTATCACATATATTTCGTTATTATTATCATTATCAGTTCAATTATTGTTTACAATAACTCAATGAGTTTCAAAATTTACCTGGATTATTCTTTCTGACTGTCCATCCGTCTGAGGATGAAAAGCCGTACTAAAATGGAGTTGTGTGCCCAAGGATTCTTGTAATTTCTTCCAAAATCTAGATGTAAACCTCGGGTCTCTATCAGATATAATGGAAAGTGGAATTCCATGTAGTCTAACTATCTCACTGATGTACAATTCTGCTAGCTTTTCCAGTGAGTAGTCAGTTCTAACTAGCAGAAAATGTGCTGATTTGGTTAACCTATCCACAATCACCCATACTGCATCATTATTCTTCTGAGTGAGAGGTAGACCATTGACAAAGTCCATAGTGACTCGGTCCCATTTCCATTCAGGTATGTTTATGGGCTGCAACAAACCTGATGGAACTTGATATTCTGCTTTGACTTATTGACAGGTCAAGCATCTAGTTACATGGTCAACTATGTCCTTCTTCATACCTGGCCACCAGTATTGGAGTTTCAGGTCATGGTACATTTTTGTGCTTCCTGGGTGCATAGCATACACACTGTTATGTGCTTCTTTCAGAATACTGGTTTTTAACTCTTTATTATCTGGTACACATACTCTATCTTTATAGTACAGGCACCCATTTTCTTTCACTTCATATTCAATTTCCTTCCCCTCAGTGATTTTGCCCATAGCAGCCATTAATTTTCCATCTGTCTTCTGCCCATCCTGTATCTGTTGTAACAGATTTGGCTTCACTTGCAACTCAGCCAAAATAACTCCATCATGAGTTAAGGATAGTTGGGCATTTAGAGATCTTAATGCTACAATAGATTTTCTTCTTAAAGCATCAGCGACTACATTTGCCTTCCCAGGGTGATAGTCAATCACACAATCATAATCTTTCAGGAATTCAATCCATCGCCTCTGTCTCAAATTAAGTTCCTTCTGGGTTGGCAGATACTTCAGACTCTTATGGTCTGTGTATATGTAGCATTTTTCTCCATACAAGTAATGCCTCCATATCTTCAATGCAAAGATAATTGCTGCTAACTCTAAATCATGAGTAGGGTAATTCTTTTCATATGGCCTTAACTGCCTGGAAGCATATGCGATCACTTTCCCTTCTTGCATGAGTACACACCCTAACCCATTGTGTGAGGCATCACTGTAGACTACAAAGTCTTTTCCAGACATTGGCTGTGTTAACACTGGTGCCTCTATCAATATAGCCTTCAGCCTCTCAAAACTGGCTTGACACTTGTCATTCCAGTCAAATTTCATATTCTTGTGTAGTAATTTGGTCATTGGAGCAGCTATCACAGAAAATCCTTTTACAAATCTTCTATAATATCCAGCTAACCCCAAGAAACTTCTGATCTCAGTTGTATTTCTGGGAGGCTTCCATTCCATCACTGCTTCAATCTTCTTGGGATCCACTCTAATCCCTTTAGCTGATATTACATGTCCAAGGAATGCAATCTCATTCAACCAGAACTCACACTTGGACAATTTAGCATACAATTTCTTCTCTTTTAGAGTCTGCAGAACAATTCTCAAATGCTCATCATGTTCTGCTTTATCCTTGGAATACACCAGGATGTCATCAATGAAGACCACTACGAACCGATCTAAGTATGGATGGAAGATACGGTTCATAAGGTCCATGAATGCTGCTGGAGCGTTTGTTAACCCAAATGGCATCACCAGGAATTCATAATGCCCATACCGGGTTCTAAATGTAGTCTTAGGCACATCTGCATCCTTAACCCTTAGCTGATGATACCCTGATCTGAGATCAATCTTAGAAAACACACCGGCTCCCTTCAACTGGTCAAACAGATCGTCAATTCTAGGCTATGGATACTTGTTCTTCACTGTTACTCTGTTTAACTGCCGGTAGTCAACACATAACCTCAGTGTCCCATCTTTCTTCTTTACAAATAGTACTGGAGCTCCCCAAGGTGACACACTGGGGCGTATGAACCCCTTGTCTAGTAATTCTTGCAGCTGGATTTTTAACTCTTTCAATTCAGCAGGTGCCATCCTATACGGAGCAATTAAAATTGGAGCTGTACTCGGCATAATCTCAATAGCAAATTCAACTTCCCTTTCTGGTGGAAAACTAGGCAATTCCTCAGGAAATACCTCAGAGAAATCCCTTACTGTGGGTATGTCAGACAAGTCAAGTTTACCCTGCTTAGTGTCAACCACGTGTGCCAGATAGGCTTCACACCCTTTTCTCAGCCATCTCCTTGCAACTGTAGCTGAGATGACATTGGACAAGAAATCTGTCCTTTCACCCACTACTATTATTTCTTCGTTCTCAATAGTTTTCAGAGAGATTCTCTTCAATTTACAATCTACTATTGCCTGATGATGGGATAACCAGTCCATTCCCAAAATCACATCAAACTCATGGAAAGGCAATTCAATTAAGTCTGCTAAGAACTCTTTCCCTTGAATCTTCAATGGACAGCCCTTATACACCTTGTTTACTACCACACTGTGGCCTAGTGGATTTGTGACCAAGATGCCTTCGTCACTTTCCTCCACTGGTATTCCCTTTTCTATGGGCAGCTTGATACAAATATATGAATGAGTAGATCCAGGATCCACTAATGCATGCACATAAGTATTATAAAGGAGGAACATACCCTTGATGACATCTGGAGCATCCTGTTCCTCCTGTGCCCTTATAGCATAGGCTTTGGCTGGTTTTTACGCTTCTCTTCACGCACTCGACACGGGTTTTACGTGAAGTACACGCCTCAGCCTTACCCGGCCTTCTACTCCTTGGAGCTGGAGGGGCAGGCCTATCAGTTGATACCGGAGTGGATGTAACAGTTCTGCGTGGACAATCTCAGACTAGGTGGTCTGTAGATCCACACCGTAAACAATCACCTGTCATCCTCCAACATTCACCCTTATGCCATTTTTGGCAATGTGGGCAAGCAACAGATACCGTTGGTGCTGGTCCCCTGTACCCTGTTCCTGGAGAGCTAGCTATTGAAGGGGTGGACTGGCCTCTCCTTGGTGCAAACTGAGATTTGGGCCTCTGTGACTGACCCTGACTTGGTGCTCTACTAAAACTCTGAGTAGGCAAACCTCTGAATTTCTTACTAGGGGCAGAAGATGTACCAGTCTGACCCTGACCTCTTTTCTGCTGTCTGTCCCTTCTGTTCTGCTCATTCATTCTAACTTTTTCAACCTTCAGTGCAGCTTCCACTAACTTGGCAAACTCTGTAATCCCCAAGGCTGTAATCATTACTTTAATGTTATTGTTGAGTCCTTCCTCAAATCGCTTGCATCTCTCTGCCTCATTAGGGACTATTTCCCGCCCATAGCGGCTTAGTCTGACAAATTCTCTTTCATATTCAGCCACTTTCAGCTGTCTCTGGCGTAGGGTAATAAACTCCCTTCTCTTCTCTTCCAAGTATACACTGCCCACATACTTCTTTCTGAACTCAGTGAGAAAGAAATCCCAAGTTATCTGTTCTGGTGGCACCTCACTAGTTACTGTATCTCACCACTGGTATGCATCATCCTACAATAGTGATACAGCAGCTTCCAAATTCTGCTCTGGAGTACAATGAAGTTGTTTCAAGACTCTTCCAGTTCTGTCCAACCAGTTTTCAGCTGTGACAGAATCATCTTCCCTATTGCCCAGAAAATCCACTGCTCTAAACTTCCTGAGTTTCTCCATATGAGATTTTTGATGTGGAGCTGGTGGTGGCATAACTCCTGCCATCTGTCTAAAGAACTCAGCCATTTGCTGAAATGTGGCTGGTGCATTTGGTACTGGTGGAACAGGTTCCCTCCTGTCTCCCGGTTCAGTCATAGATGGAGCATGACTTTCCACTTCCTCATCGACCGCTCTCTGCGATGTGGAGTCCATATTCTGATCAAAATAACAAAACAAACAAAAGATCTGCATTAGAGTCATCTTAACACTTACAATGCAATGCATGATGTGCAATCTATCTAGGTCCAGAAACGCCTAAACCGTGCTCTGATACCACTAAATGTAACACCCCTCACCCGTCTACAGAATAGCCGAGCAAGGCGTGCTACACGGCATGCCGAAACACCTAGTCTGTGATTGTCTCATTTACAGAACTCAATTTGATTTTAAGAAGTCTTTTATGTAATATTCATATCATGCTGATACTATTTTCATACTTTGATAAAATCAATGTTTCAAGACTGGTAATAAAAATTTAGCAAGATGCCGTCTATATTTAGGACAAACTGTCCTTCCAAACCGGTTGAAAACAGTTTAATATGATGATATCAAAATCTCAAATATTTCACAGTCTCTATTTCTCAGTAAAGTCAATAGACTTTTACAGTCATTAAACAGTTTCATAATACAGTCCATAATAATTTAAATATATATAGAAAATCTCTATGTCATTTAATATGTACAAAATATTACAAACTTTAGAGCTTTCATAACATTACAAAATACAGGGCTGAATTTCAAATATATAACAAAAGTACAAAATACAAGATATCCTAAGTCCTACCATGTATGCAATGCAGTGTAGATGACTCTGGACTCCTGTGCAGATCTGATGTCTCACCCGGTCGTAGGTCTGCTGGGCTCCCCAGCTGTGTCTCCAATACCTACGCGTTACAAAAGCAACGCGTTAAGCAATTTTGCTTAGTGGTGCCAAATATAAAGAAATATACACTAAAATAAAGTAAATAAAGTGTTTACAAAATTTTGGTGGTGCTGTATGTCAGTATCTTGGATTTAGGTATTTGAATTTAATAGTACTTGAATTACTGCCCGTGTAGCCTATATACTGACCAGACTGAATAAATGGATATAGTGGCACTGGGTACCTAGTACCTCGGGCCGTCACACCATCGGTCACAAAGTGTCTCCCGGTGTGCAAATAGCGTGGCTAAAAAGCCATATAGTCAATCTGGCGATAAGCCAAAAATAAATACACAATATGTATAGCCGTAGGCTATTAAAGTCACAGTGTAGCATAATAAGCCGTAAAAACACAGTATGGCATAAAGCCATCTACAGAACAGCTGTTAGAATCCTATTGGCATGCCAACCTATCCATACTAGTCAACTAGGCAAACTAGGGCACATTATTAATTAATTATTTGATTCTTCAATTTTTGGAGTTTACTAACTATTATATAATTCACAAGTCAATGCATATGTTGACCTTTTTAGGTAATATGGATAAGTTGTTTCTAGCATCAATATGTCACAATTTATATCTCAATATGCTGCCAATATAGTGCAATTTACCATTTTTACAAGTTGGCATTCATTGCCAAAATGCTTCAAGCATCATTGTATCCAAAATGTCAAATTCTCAATTTTTGTATGCTAGATTGGTCTAGGTTAAAGTCCTATTTCACTTGGTTTTCAGCTTCTGGTCAGAAAAGCAAAATTGTAGCTCTATGTCTTATTGCACGCGGGGCAAAATTTCAGGTCATTCCGAGTTGTGTAGTCTAAGATATGGTCAATTTGCTAAAGCTGGACAGATTGCACTTTTAGTGCAAAATTTGGTCAATGTTAAGGTCACTTTTGGTTCGGCAGATTTTGTACCCGAACTTGTGCAAGCCATTTGACTTGGTTCTGGCCATTTCTGGGCTTGTGTGTCTTCATAAGACTTGTAGATATAGGTCTTAACTATTCATGGTTAAAATTTCAGG
Source organism: Hevea brasiliensis (assembly GCF_030052815.1). Lineage (NCBI taxonomy): Eukaryota > Viridiplantae > Streptophyta > Magnoliopsida > Malpighiales > Euphorbiaceae > Hevea > Hevea brasiliensis. The sequence continues at coordinate 56,942,727 of NC_079494.1, forward strand.
TCAATTGGACCTGTTTTGAGTGAGTTATGGCCTAAACACTAACTGCTGCCCAAATGGTCAGTTTTCAGGCCTTAAATGCACTAATCCGGATTTGGTCACTTTTTAAGGTCAGTTTCTAGGCAGAATTTTGGCAAAATTTCCACATGAAAGTTGGCCTATTTGGTGTCTAGTTTCACCCCATATTGGCCTCATACCAATTGGGTTCACAGTTTGGCACTTATGGCCTAAATTAGGTGTTGCCTCCAATACACAACCTGCACAAAGCACATACACTCCCAATTTGATGTTCCTTCTCCTCCTCATTACTGCAATATTCAATTAACAACACTTCCATGCATATATTGTAAAAAATTCCAGTAAAAATTCTTGGCAGAATACTCAAGTCCACAAGGCACACAATACACCATTAAACTTCAATATTTACATCCACCCAAATTCAACATACTTCAATATCACTTACACTTGCTGCCCACAATTTAACATTAACATATATCATTAATAACCATATGTTCACTGTCACACCCTACCCCTCTGTAAGGCATAACATGATCCTGTAGTGTACCTAATGAATTACCAACTCCGTCTACTGATAACCCATTAAATACACTACAAGGGATTTTAAAAACTTTTCTTACTTCTTTTACAGTGGTGAGCACTATTTACAGGTGTTAAAGACTTTGGTGAACTGAGTGAAATAACTAACTCATTTGGTTTATTTGGAATTTCTGTAAAAATTTTGGCAGAGTGCCATCTGTATTTTGGATAAAACAGTTCTTCAGAAAACCTGTAAAAAGCACTTCAATAATTTTCCCAAATCTCAACTCCAATGCATTTCTCAACACAACAATTTATCAACTCAATTCCATAGGAATTTTTCAAAGTCTGAGATAAGGAAATATAATACAACTTTTACAATCCAAAACAACTCATAATTATTTTACAACCTTAAGTTACAATTTGAATGTACAACTGCTCAAAACCAAAAACAAAATATACATACAGTGTCATACATTACAGTACAAAATGCCAAATATTGGTATACTCATTATACCAGAAATCCTCATCGGATGTATATGCACCTAGTCTATCGCCTCGTCTCTCTACTGCGACAAGAATAAAGCTATCACGAGACAATGTCTCAGTGGTGCACAACATTAACCAAATACAATTTAAATCACAATTCATAAGTCATGTAAATAGTGGATACTTAAAACCATAGTCAAATTTAAGACAATAAAGGTCAATAAGAATTTAAACTCAATTTCTCAATATCACAATGATTTTCCATAAGTCAGATCAGGTTTGAATTCAAAAGACAGTATATGTCAATGAGAGTTTAAATCCATTTCACAACTCATAATACACATTAATAAATCACACACAGCTTAATCATGATCCATAGTTCAATTCGTCCCAAAAGCCGATGGCTAATGAGGTATTCAATTCGTCCCAAAAGTCAATGACTAATGAGGAATAACATGGCTAGCTAGCAAAAATATGAGTACTCATCCAATTCGTCCTCAACAGGCACACACCTCAACACTTCAGCCAGAGAGGGAATTCAATTCGTCCCACTAGATAAGCTAGAGAGGAATACAATCAATATACATGATAGCTGTGGTTTCAAACCATCTCCAATGCTTTTCAATCAATAAGTATCCATCAATGTCATTCAAATAATTTTTCACAGTTTCAAACCATTCACAATATTTTTAAATCAATAAGTGTCCATCAAACACATTTCCACAATTTAAAACAATGATATACAAATAGTCAATATTTATTTCCATTGAAAATAATTCAAAAGAAACAGTTGTTGTGCACAAACCTCTGATATTTGTCTCCTGGTCTTGACTCAGTATTTCTTTCCCTTTGTCGAGTCCTTGTTAATCGAGAAACACAATCAAGTGTTTCAAGATTAAATTAAATTGTCTCTATCGATGGTGTTTGGTAAATAATACACTGAACTCAATTATTCGCTTAATCACCTAATATACCGACCCTCGATGCGTTTTAGGTAAATTAGGTTTTAGTGTCGTTAATATGTCACACTCGATAGGGTTTTAGGTTTGGTATGTTTTACCAAAGTCATTTCCTCGCTTAGTGCATTTTAATGCAAATTGCTGGATTCCGGAACACTGGTTTGACCTAACCGGACGATCTAGTTCCCTCGGTTTTGGTCTCGGTCGAAACTAAAACTTGTAGATCTAGGTCTTATTGCACGCGTGCAAAATTTCAGGTCAATCCGAGTTAAGTAGACCAAGTTATGGTCATTACACTACTGCTGGTCAAGTGGTACCATTTTAGGTCAATTTTAGTTCAAATTGGTCAATTCTGGTTCGGCCAGTTTTGGACCCGAACTTGTGCAAGTTGTTTGACTTGCTTATGGTCATTTCTGGGCTTTGGTGTCTTCATAAGACTTGTAGGTATGGGTCTTAACTATTCTTGGTCAAAATTTCAGGTCAATTGGACCTGGTTTGAGTGAGTTATGGCCTAAACACTCACTGCTGCCCAATTGGTCATTTTTCAGGTCCTAATTGCACCTAATCCGAATTGGTCATTTTTTTTAGGTCACCTTGCAAGCAGAATTTTGGCATGGTTTCTCAATGAAAGTTGGCACATTTTGTGCCTAGTTTCACCTCAAATTGGTCTCATACCAATTGAGGTTACACATTCAAGGTTATAGGCTAAAATATACACTGCCCTCAATATGCATTTCACACCCCAACTTCAAACACACACTTACCTTTGCCATTTGTTTACTTACCTACCAAACTGTTTTGGCACATTACCAAAAGCATTTTCTACATTACATTAGCATTATTTTGGGCATATTCCAATCACCTTCAACACACCAATAATCATTCACAATTACAATCTTTAAGTACTATTACAAACACACCTAAACATTACAAACTTTACATACACTTTACAATGTTAATTTACATACATATCATCAATCTTTCTAGGTCAATATTCTGCCCACACTTCCTTCAATATATACCATTACTCTAAGTGTCCACAAGCTGCCACAAACCATTCTTCAACATCACATTGCCGTCCCATATACCAATTTCCATCAAAGTGCATAATTCACCATATAAACATGAAATAATTCACTAAGTTACTCAATCACCATGATTAACATTATTTCTCATCAATTATATGCACAAATACCTCATAAAAAACGTGACTCATGGCTGTCCAAAATGACAACAACAATAACCCTTCAAACTCAAAATTTTCCTTCACCAAACTAACACCCATAACATGAACATAAACTTTAACAAAGAAATTCTCAAAAATGCAAACTTACCTTTAATTGTAACTTGCTAAACCTTCACCAAACTTCTCAAAATTGGTATCAATATCTTCCTTGTGATGTGTAGACAAAGTTTAATGAAGAACACTAAGAGATTAGAGTTGAAAATGGAGGATGGATCAAGCTTGCATGCAAAACATCAATGGTGGTTTCTCTCACCTTCAATTCGGCTAGCTTTGTAAGTTGGAGAAGATGAACTATCTGATGGGTTTAGTGGACTTACACCTGCCATACTTTATGTTTAATTAATCCTATAGTGGTCCACTAACTAAAATTAAAACATATTATAAGTTAACTTTCACTTAATCCACATTTAACCCATTATTTTAGCTATTTACTTTGGGTACCACCAATTTAATTTTTCATTTTATTTTCTAAGTGTAATACTATTTATTTTTGATGGACAAATAGTTCAAAAGACACTTCGATGTCAAATGACTATAATGCCCTGCTCGGGTTGCATTCCCGATTTTTCAGAACACCGTATTTTGTCCTGCTTTTTCGATTTCTCACTTTTCTTTGTACTAAATAATTAATTTTTCTTTAATATTTCTAATCATAATTATACTTCAATAAGGGTCTATTTATTTCCTAAAAATTTTTCTAGGGTTCCCATGAGTGAGCTAGTCAACGGTCCACGCCGTGACTTCCTGCAAGATCACCCATCACTAGGTTTCCTACCACTTACTCGGTTACATTTCTTTGCTATGATTTTTCCTTTGTTTTTCTTTTCTTGTATTTCATTATTTTATGTCTCCTCACTCATATTGAGGTACGGTTCTAGGCATCCTAGCTGTCCGGACAACACTGGTCACCGGAGCAGCAGAACGCCTACCGAACTTTGGGGTGTTACAATTCTCTCCCCCTTAAAATAAATTTTGTCTCGAAATTTTACCTGGCATTAGTCTCTGAACAGCTGTGGGTGTTGTCTCCTCATATCCTCTTCACGTTCCCAAGTAGCTTCCTGGCCTAAATGATGGTTCCACAAAGACTTTAACCAGTGTATCTGCTTGTTCCTCACCGCTTCACCTCATATGCCGAATTTTTATGGGTTCTTCCTCATATGAAAGGTCCGATTTGCTTCAATCTCTTCAACTGTTAGTACATGAGATGGGTCCGACTGCACCTCCTTAACATGGACACATGGAAGACACTGTATCCTTGCTAGCTCGAGGTAATGCCAACCGGTATGCTAAAGGACCCACTCTTTCCGTAACTTCATATGGTCCGATGAAACGAGGACTTAGTTTCCTTTCTCGCCAAATCTCATAATCCTCTTCCAAGGAGAAACTTTGAGGAATACCTTATCACCCATCGCATACTCAATATCTCTTCTCTTCAGATCAACATAGGACTTCATGTCCGATGCAGCCTTGAGTCTATCTCTCGATCAACTGATCTTTTCCTCCGTCACTGGACAATTTCTGGTCCAATCATCTTCCTTTCACCTACCTCATCCCAACATAAGGGAGTTCTACACTTTCTCGCCATACAAAGCTTCATATGGAGGCATCCCTATGCTTGATTGGTAGTCGTTGTTATAAGCAAACTCAATCAAAGGCAAGTGTGTATCCCAACTACCTTCAAATTCAATCACACAAGCCCGTAGCATATCCTCCAATATCCGAATAACCCTCTCAGATCGCCATCCGTCTGCGGGTGGAATCTTTGTCTTTGAAGTTCGCCTAGTTCCTAGGGCTCTCTCAAGACTACCCTAATCTAGAAGTGAACCTAGGATCTCTGCTGACACAATTGATACCGCACTCCATGCGCTTTACAATCTCATATATGTACAATCCGCCAATCTTTCCGTGCTATAGTCCATCCGAATCGCAAAAAGTGAGCAGACTTGGTCAATCACAACTATAACCCATACCGCATCATGACTACTCGTGTCCTTGGAAGTCCTGTAACAAAATCCATAGTTATTCGCTCCCATTTCCACTGCATCGACAAAGGATGTAATAAACCACCGAACTTGATGTTTTGCCTTTACTTGCTGACAAGTTAGGCATTTGGAAACGAATTCAGCTATATCTCTTTTCATGCCCATCCACCAGTAATGCTCTTTCAGCCCTCTGTACATTTTAGTTCCACCAGGGTGCATAGCAAATGGAGACTCATGTGCTTCCTTCAAAATGGTTTGTCTCAATTCCACATCACTAGGAATGCACACTCTGCCCTGATGTAGCAATAAACCATCATCTCTCACAGAGAATTCAGGTTTCTTGCCCTGCTGAACTTCTTTCAGCAGCTTCTGATATTTTTCATCACACTGTGCAGCCATTCTGATCTGATCAATCAACACTGGCTGTACATGCCATGCAACTACTGTCTGTCCCTCATCATCAACCTCTAAACTGGCATGCTGTGCTTTCAATTCATATACCATGGACAAAGGAGAAACTCTGAGACTTGCCATAGTCTTGCGACTTAAGGCGTCAGCCACCACATTTGCTTTCCCTGGCTGATAGTCTATTAAGCAATCATAATCTTTAATGAGTTCTAACCATCTCCTCTGCCTCAAATTCAATTCCTTCTGGGTGCCTAAGTACTTCAAGCTCTTGTGATCTGTGTAAATGTAGCATTTCTCCCCATACAAATAGTGTCTCCAGATCTTCAGAGCAAAAACAATAGCTGCTAACTCCAGATCATGTGTTGGGTAGTTCCTCTCATGCGGTTTCAGCTGGCGTGATGCATAAGCAATGACATTCCGATCTTGCATCAGTACACAGCCTAACCCATTGTGAGAAGCATCACTATAAACTGTGTATTCTTTACCCGGAGTAGGTAAAGTGAGAACTGAGCTTCGCTTAAGCACCTCTTCAACTCATCAAAACTCACGACATTTATCACCCACCAAATTTTACATCTTTCCGCAGCTTGGTCAGTGGAGAAGATAACATAGAGAATCCCTTCACAAACCGACGGTAATATCCAGCTAAACCCAGAAAACTGCGAATTTCTGTGATGTTCCTGGGCGGCTTCCAATTAAGGATAGCTTCTACCTTGCTGGAATCTACCTTGATCCCTTCAGCTGACACAACATGTCCCAAAAAGGAGATTTCCTTCAGCCAAAATTCACATTTCGACAATTTGGCGTACAGATTTTTCTCCCTTAAAGTCTGCAGCATACAATCCGCAGATGTCTATCATGCTCCTCTGCACTCCTCGAGTATATCAAAATGTCATCAATAAACACCACCACAAATTGATCAAGATATGGTCCAAGATAGTGTTCATCGATCCATAAAAGCGCTTGGAGCATTTGTTAACCCGAATGGCATTACTAGAAACTCATAGTGGCCATACCGAAGTTCAAAGCGCTTTTGGAATACTCTGCTCTTGCACCTTCAACTGATGATAACCAGATCGCAAATCAATTTTGGAGAATACTGCTACACCCTTCAACTGATCGAACATATCATCAATGCGAGGCAATGGATATCTGTTCTTTATTGTCACCCTATTCAACTACCTGTAGTCAATGCATAAGCGGAGAGTACCATCCTTCTTCTTAACAAACAACACTGGTGCTCCCCAAGGTGACACACTAGGACGGATTAAGACCTTTTAAAGTAAATCTTGTAATCGTATCTTCAACTCCTTCAACTCACTGGTGCCATTCTCGTATGGCGTTATGGAGATTGGATCCACACCAGTAACATTAATTTCAAATCGCACTTCTCTTCTCGAGGTAATCCTGGCAATTCATCAGGAAACACATCTGGAAAGTCATATACTGTAGGGATGTCCTTCAATGCTGGACTCCCCACTTGGGTGTCTACTACGTATGCCAAGTATGCTTCACACCCCTTCCTGATCATTTTTCTGGCTAGTGCAGCCGAAATGATGGTTGATGGCAATAACTGCCTCTCCTTGTATTACCACATCATCAGATCGAGGAGACCAAAAGTGACTGCTTTCACCTACAGTCAATCATGGCATGATGTCTAGCTAACCAATCCATGCCCAAGATGATATCATAATCTCTGAAGGGCATTTCAATGAAATCAGACAGAAAAGTGTGTCCTTGGATCACCAAAGGACAATCTCTATACATCCTATTAACCCTGACTTCCTGTCCTAACGGACTTGTTACTAGCACCTCAAAGTCCATTCTTGTACATGGAATAGCAATGCAATCAATGATGCTAGCACTCACATAAGAATGGGTAGAACTAGGATCAAATAACACAAACACATTCTGGTTAAAAGTTGAGAAGGTACCAGCCACTACATCAGATGTCTCTGCCTCTTCCCTCTGTCTCATGGCATAGACTCTGACTGGAGCACTATCTTATTCTGAATGTTTTACTGTGCCTTGGCTGCCTGCTGGGTTACCTCTACCCCTGCCTCTACCTCTGCTGGGTGGTTGTGAGCTTCTAGTAACAGGGCTCTGAACTGACCCTTCTGCAGTAGTAGGAGGTGGTCCAACTCTGCGACTACTGGTGCAGTCCTTAGCAAAGTGTCCTGTGCCTCCACAGTTATAACAAGCTCCAATAGCCTTGTAGCATATCCCACCGTGATTTCTTCCACAAGTTTCACACTGGCGGGGAGGATAGGAACCTCTGGTACTCTGCTGTCCAGATGGGGGAGGTCTCTGTCCTGAATAGCTTCCCTTCCGCACTTCTTGCCACCTCCGCCATGTCCCCATAGTTCTTCCTCTTTCCAAGATGACCACCGGAACTCGTTTCTCTGATTTTCCCTCTTTCTCTGTCTTCTCTGATCTCTTTTTCTCTGGAGTAGTCTCAAACTCAACTCTTTCCAACTCTAGGGCTTGAGAAACAAGTTCAGAGAAGTTAGTGTGTTTGAAGCCGAGCACTTGTACTGACATCCGGGCTTTAAGCCGCCAAACCTCGTGCATCTCTCCCTGCTGGTAGATAGTAAACTCACTGCATAATGGCTAAGGCGGGAAAATTCTCTTTCATACTCAGCCACTGATCTATTCCCCTGTTTCAGACTTAAGAATTCTTGTAGCTTCTGGTCTACATAGGCATCAGGGACATATTTCTGCCTGAATTCCCTGAGGAAGTCATTCCATGTTAGCATGCAGCTCTACCAAAGCGTGGGGAATGGTTTTCCACCACCATAAGCATCCCCTGTAGTAAGGATACTGAGTATTCAAGTATGAGCTCCTCTGTACAATGAAGTTTCTTGAACACCCTATCCATCCTCTCTAACCACAGTTCAGCTTCTATAGGATCTCTGTCCCTTAAACTCAGAGCCCCATACTTCATCAATTTATCATATCGCCTTGTAGGAGGCGTGGTTGTACCACGGGTGTCCAATTGGGACTTGAGTAGGTGCATTACCGACCATTTGTTGGAATATTGCAGACCATCTGAGCGAATCGAGCAGAAATCATGCAGATCGCAGTGGTCTTCTTTGAACCACTAACATTTTGTAGGCCTGGGGCATCCCCTTGCACCTCAGCCTCAATAGACTGATCGACTGAACGATCACCCTCTTCCATATTCAATGCGAGGATCTTAGCTTTCCTGAACAATAACACAAGAATATTCACTCTCGTTAGTGCATATTTATACTGTAATGTACTGTATGTATCAGACAATGATATTGAGCAGTTGTACTATGCAAAAAGAACATTCAAATAACAGGTGAAAACGGAATTTAAAAACTTTGCTCTGATACCACTAAAACATGTCACACCCTACCCCTCTGTAAGGCATAACATGATCCCGTAGTGTACCTAATGAATTACCAACTCCGTCTACTGATAACCCATTAAATACACTACAAGGGATTTTAAAAACTTTTCTTACTTCTTTTACAGTGGTGAGCACTATTTACAGGTGTTAAAGACTTTGGTGAACTGAGTGAAATAACTAACTCATTTGGTTTATTTGGAATTTCTGTAAAAATTTTGGCAGAGTGCCATCTGTATTTTGGATAAAACAGTTCTTCAGAAAACCTGTAAAAAGCACTTCAATAATTTTCCCAAATCTCAACTCCAATGCATTTCTCAACACAACAATTTATCAACTCAATTCCATAGGAATTTTTCAAAGTCTGAGATAAGGAAATATAATACAACTTTTACAATCCAAAACAACTCATAATTATTTTAGAACCTTAAGTTACAATTTGAATGTACAACTGCTCAAAACCAAAAACAAAATATACATACAGTGTCATACATTACAGTACAAAATAGCAAATATTGGTATACTCATTATACCAGAAATCCCTCCTTTGGATGTATATGCGGCCTAGTCTGCTTTGCCTGTCCGTCTCTACTGCGGCGGACAATAAAAGCTATCATTTGAGACAATGTCTCAGTGGTGCACAACATTAACCAAATACAATTTAAATCACAATTCATAAGTCATGTAAATAGTGGATACTTAAAACCATAGTCAAATTTAAGACAATAAAGGTCAATAAGAATTTAAACTCAATTTCTCAATATCACAATGATTTTCCATAAGTCAGATCAGGTTTGAATTCAAAAGACAGTATATGTCAATGAGAGTTTAAATCCATTTCACAACTCATAATACACATTAATAAATCACACACAGCTTAATCATGATCCATAGTTCAATTCGTCCCAAAAGCCGATGGCTAATGAGGTATTCAATTCGTCCCAAAAGTCAATGACTAATGAGGAATAACATGGCTAGCTAGCAAAAATATGAGTACTCATCCAATTCGTCCTCAACAGGCACACACCTCAACACTTCAGCCAGAGAGGGAATTCAATTCGTCCCACTAGACAAGCTAGAGAGGAATACAATCAATATACATGATAGCTGTGGTTTCAAACCATTTCCAATGCTTTTCAATCAATAAGTATCCATCAATGTCATTCAAATAATTTTTCACAGTTTCAAACCATTCACAATATTTTTAAATCAATAAGTGTCCATCAAACACATTTCCACAATTTAAAACAATGATATACAAATAGTCAATATTTATTTCCATTGAAAATAATTCAAAAGAAACAGTTGTTGTGCACAAACCTCTGATATTTGTCTCCTGTCTTGACTCAGTATTTCTTTCCCTTTTGCTGAGTCCTTGTTAACTGAGAAACACAATCTGAAGTGTTTCAGTACTAAATTAAATTGTCTCTATCGATGGTGTTTGGTAAATAATACACTGAACTCAATTATTCGCTTAATCACCTAATATACTGACCCTCGATGCGTTTTAGGTAAATTAGGTTTTAGTGTCGTTAATATGTCACACTCGATAGGGTTTTAGGTTTGGTATGTTTTACCAAAGTCATTTCCTCGCTTAGTGCATTTTAATGCAAATTGCTGGATTCCGGAACACTGGTTTGACCTAACCGGACGATCTAGTTCCCTCGGTTTTTGGGTCTCGGTCGAAACTAAAAACTTGTAGATCTAGGTCTTATTGCACACGGTGCAAAATTTCAGGTCAATCCGAGTTAAGTAGACCAAGTTATGGTCATTACACTACTGCTGGTCAAGTGGTACCATTTTAGGTCAATTTTAGGTCAAATTGGTCAATTCTGGTTCGGCCAGTTTTTGGACCCGAACTTGTGCAAGTTGTTTGACTTGCTTATGGTCATTTCTGGGCTTTGGTGTCTTCATAAGACTTGTAGGTATGGGTCTTAACTATTCTTGGTCAAAATTTCAGGTCAATTGGACCTGGTTTGAGTGAGTTATGGCCTAAACACTCACTGCTGCCCAATTGGTCATTTTTCAGGTCCTAATTGCACCTAATCCGAATTGGTCATTTTTTTAGGTCACCTTGCAAGCAGAATTTTGGCATGGTTTCTCAATGAAAGTTGGCACATTTTGTGCCTAGTTTCACCTCAAATTGGTCTCATACCAATTGAGGTTACACATTCAAGGTTATAGGCTAAAATATACACTGCCCTCAATATGCATTTCACACCCCAACTTCAAACACACACTTACCTTTGCCATTTGTTTACTTACCTACCAAACTGTTTTGGCACATTACCAAAAGCATTTTCTACATTACATTAGCATTATTTTGGGCAGATTCCAATCACCTTCAACACACCAATAATCATTCACAATTACAATCTTTAAGTACTATTACAAACACACCTAAACATTACAAACTTTACATACACTTTACAATGTTAATTTACATACATATCATCAATCTTTCTAGGTCAATATTCTGCCCACACTTCCTTCAATATATACCATTACTCTAAGTGTCCACAAGCTGCCACAAACCATTCTTCAACATCACATTGCCGTCCCATATACCAATTTCCATCAAAGTGCATAATTCACCATATAAACATGAAATAATTCACTAAGTTACTCAATCACCATGATTAACATTATTTCTCATCAATTATATGCACAAATACCTCATCAAAAACGTGACTCATGGCTGTCCAAAATGACAACAACAATAACCCTTCAAACTCAAAATTTTCCTTCACCAAACTAACACCCATAACATGAACATAAACTTTAACAAAGAAATTCTCAAAAATGCAAACTTACCTTTAATTGTAACTTGCTAAACCTTCACCAAACTTCTCAAAATTGGTATCAATATCTTCCTTGTGATGTGTAGACAAAGTTTAATGAAGAACACTAAGAGATTAGAGTTGAAAATGGAGGATGGATCAAGCTTGCATGCAAAACATCAATGGTGGTTTCTCTCACCTTCAATTCGGCTAGCTTTGTAAGTTGGAGAAGATGAACTATCTGATGGGTTTAGTGGACTTACACCTGCCATACTTTATGTTTAATTAATCCTATAGTGGTCCACTAACTAAAATTAAAACATATTATAAGTTAACTTTCACTTAATCCACATTTAACCCATTATTTTAGCTATTTACTTTTGGTACCACCAATTTAATTTTTCATTTTATTTTCTAAGTGTAATACTATTTATTTTTAATGGACATTTAGGTCAAAAGACACTTCGGGATGTCAAATGACTATAATGCCCCTGTTCGGGTTGCATTCCCGATTTTTCGGTAACACCGTATTTTGTCTGTTTTTTGATTTCTCACTTTTCTTTGTACTAATTATTTAATTTTTCTTTAATCTTTCTAATGAGATTTATACTTCAATAAGGGTCTATTTATGTCCTAAAAATGTTTTCGTGGTTCCCCATGATCCGGTAGCTAGTCAACGGTCCACGCCGTGACTTCCCGGTGCGGTCACCCATCGCTAGGTTTCCCGGCTCACTTACTCGGTTACATTTCTTTGCTATGATTTTTCCTTTGTTTTTCTTTTCTTGTATTTCATTATTTTATGTCTCCTCACTCATATTGAGGTACGGTTCTAGGCATCCTAGCTGTCCGGACAACACTGGTCACCGGAGCAGCAGAACGCACTACCGAACTTTGGGGTGTTACATTCACACACAATTTCATGCTATTAGGGGCTGTCAAACATGGCAGTTTGCTCAAGGCATCAAGGTTCCATTTGACACCTTTAATCTAAACACTACATGCACATACTTATGCACAAACTTACTATAACTTTCATTTGAATTAATCAACCTTCATTTTCATTCATTAGAATTAAAAATAACTCAAGCTCAACAAGGGTTCATGGCTGCCGAAAATGGACAAGTCCATTTCTCACTATTTCTTTCATTTCTCTTCACCAAAATACTCACCTCAACCTAAACACAAGGTTTACTAAAGCAAGGGAGAGGTTTTGGACACTTACCACTTTTGAAGCTTATCAAAACTTCACCAAATCTTTCTTTTCTTGTTGCCAATATCTTCCCCAAGGTGAGTAGGCAAGCTTTAATGAAGGAAAGAGGTGGAAAGGATGGCTTGATCATGCACCCATGGAGGTTGCATGTGGGGTGGCCATGGTGATTTCCATGGTGGAATTCATTTCGGCAATGTAAAATGGGATGATGAAGAAGATGATGGTGAGTGCTATCTGCTGTCCCAAGGCTGTGATAAGGGTCCCAATATTCAAGTTACTGGAGCACTAAGCTCATTTTAATATTTAATTAGTTAAAGTTTCCTTATTTGCTCATTTAGCGCCATTCTTTTACTATTTACATATTGTATCCCATTTTAATTTTTTTCATGACATTTCCTAAGTGCAATATCATTTATTCTTAGTGGACATTGAGGTTAAAAGGCAACACTAGGTGTCAATTGACCAAAATACCCCACTTTCGGGTTATATTCTCGATTTTTCGGTAACACCTACTTTTGTCTGTTTCTCGATTTTTCATTTTTCTTTGTACTAATTTACTAATTTTTCTTTGATATTTCTTGTGTCAATTACATTTCAATAAACCTTTATTTATGTCTCAAAATTAAATTCAGAGGGTTCCCCGCGGTCCTGAGGTCGGCAACGGCCTTCCCGGTGCGGTCACCCATCGTTGTGGTGCCGGCTCGTTTAACTTAGCATCATTTTCTCTCTTTCATTTTTGTTTGATTTTTCTTATATTTTCTTTTTATTTATTTCATCTTTATATGTCTGTTTACCATCACCGAAGTGTAGTTCCAGACATACTGACTTGCCTGGACTGTTATTTGACTACTGGAGCAATAGAACGTACAAAATATGTACAGTGATGTTACAGCATGACTCTCCACTTTTCCCTCAACTACACTCTGAGATGTGGGGTCCATATCCTAATCAAAATAAGAAAACTAAATAGATCTGCATTAGTGTCACCTCGACTCTTACAAATGCAATGCATGGTATGGACTCAATCTAGACCCAGAAATGCCTAAACCATGCTCTGATACCACTAAATGTGACACCCCTTACCTGTCTACAATATAGCCGAGCAAGATATGCCACACTGTGTACCGAAACACCATATTTGATCTCAATTATTTTTATCTTTCCTTAATTTTTGTCTTTATGATGATGAAATGCAATTTGGGAGATTTGACTCATTTAAGTCATTTATAGCAATTATAAATTCATTTGAGGTTCCGTGTCACACCTTATCCCTTGTAAGGCACGACATATTCTCGTAGCATACCTAATGAATTACCGAACTCCACCTACCAATAACCCATTAGTTATGCTACAAAGGATTTTAAAACAAACCATAGCTTTTTATCTTATCAATTCTTTTACGGAAAACTGCATGAGAATAGTTAAAATTCCATGTAAACATTCATTGGAAATAATGATAGACAAAATATTGCAAAAGTTACATTTTCATAAGTCTCAAAGTAAAATACAAAATAGTTACAAACTCAAAATGTTATAGCAATGCAATGCTTTTAAATACAAACTGCTCAATGTCCGTACATCCATACATATAGGTACAAAATACATCTAAAGGAATCACAAGGGTATACGTAACGTAAATACCCACAAACAATACCAAAATGCTACTTTCAAGTCTCTCACTCGGCATCCTTCTCCTTTCCCTTACCTGCGACAGCATAAAGAAGCTATTGCTGAGTATATCACTCAGTGGTGCACAACTAATAACTTTAAAACTTAAGGTAAAACACAATTTGTCAAAGCATAATCAGTCACATCCTTCTTAAGCATAAAAACATCACAATAGTTCATAAGAGCCATTTATTGGAATAACATTTCAAAAGAGAAATCACACTTCATAAATCATAAATCACAATTCACAAAGCATTAGTGTTGCCAACATTAACACACAGTTTAGACCATGACACAAAATTTCACAATCAATGCTGTGTTGTACACCACGACAAAGCAATCTCATCCTCACTAACCATTATTAATGAGGGAAAGGCTAGATAGCTAATGAGTACTCATGTAGTCTTACCCCACTAACCGTTATTAATGAGAGACATAATCAATATCAATTATCAACCCCAAGTAGCCGCTACTACTGGGGAGTTCTGAAAGGGACTGTCATGCTAACTGTGGTTTCAAAACAGTTTTAAAAAATTTCCCAATCAACAATCACATTTCTAAACCAATAAACACATTTAAATTCATCATAATATCCATATAAAGGTGGCAACACCCAAATTTCTTAAATGCAAGAGAAAAACCATATTTCAATCAAAGTAAACTTGTTCAAAGTAAACCCATTCAATTTAACACATTTCAAGCAATTTACAAGTTTAAAAACGAAGAAAAGGTTAGTTGTGCACAGACCTTTAAAAATTCTCCTTCCTTGTTACCCACTTCTCCTTGTCCATTCTAACTTCTTTTTGTACTGAAAATACACAAATAGAATACCTCAATATTAATCTCAATGGCTACCAAGAACTAATTACATGAATGTCTAAGACATCCCAAATTAGCTTTGCAAATTTTAGAGAGTTTTGGTTTTGGGACAGCTTGGTGCCCCAATCTTTGAACCCAATCTTTACCTTGTTTCGATCATAATTTGGCGAGGTGTTCTTAATGAAAATTGTTCATTTAGGTCTTAACTTTATTTTACTTTTTGAATCACCTAATTCGAATTTGTGTAGCTCAAGTTATGACCAAAACACAGCTACTATTCACATCACTATTCATCATACAGATTCAATTCTGGCGGATTTATCGATCCAAATTCGTTCAGCAATTTGATCAAGTTAAGTTCATAATTTGGCCTAATGTTCTTCATACGAAATGTTCTACTATGTCTTAGGTTTCCATCAGTTCAAGAATCGCCTAAATCGGATTTTTTTAGAGAGAGTTATGGCCATGCAAAATTTACTGTTCATATGATAAATCTGCAGATTTCTAGATTTCTGCAGATTTTGGAATAACGTTTCAAAAGAGAAATCACACTTCATAAATCACAATTCACAAAGCATTAGTGTTGCCAACATTAACACACAGTTTAGACCATGACACAAAATTTCACAATCAATGCTGTGTTGTACATCACGACAAAGCAATCTCAACCTCACTAACCATTATTAATGAGGGAAAGGCTAGATAGCTAATGAGTACTCATGTAGTCTTACCCCACTAACCGTTATTAATGGGAGACATAATCAATATCAATTATCAACCCCAAGTAGTCGCTACTACTGGGGAGTTCTGAAAGGGACTGTCATGCTAACTGTGGTTTCAAAACAGTTTTAAAAAATTTCCCAATCAACAATCACATTTCTAAACCAATAAACACATTTAAATTCATCATAATATCCATATAAAGGTGGCAACACCCAAATTTCTTAAATGCAAGAGAAAAACCATATTTCAATCAAAGTAAACTTATTCAAAGTAAACCCATTCAATTTAACACATTTCAAGCAATTTACAAGTTTAAAAACGAAGAAAAGGTTAGTTGTGCACAGACCTTTAAAAATTCTCCTTCCTTGTTACCCACTTCTCCTTGTCCATTCTAACTTCTTTTTGTACTGAAAATACACAAATAGAATACCTCAATATTAATCTCAATGGCTACCAAGAACTAATTACATGAATGTCTAAGACATCCCAAATTAGCTTTGCAAATTTTAGAGAGTTTTGGTTTTGGGACAGCTTGGTGTCCCAATCTTTGAACCCAATCTTTACCTTGTTTCGATCATAATTTGGCTAGGTGTTCTTAATGAAAATTGTTCATTTAGGTCTTAACTTTATTTTACTTTTTGAATCACCTAATTCGAATCTGTGTAGCTCAAGTTATGACCAAAACACAGCTACTATTCACATCACTATTCATCCTACAGATTCAATTCTGGCAAATTTATCGATCCAAATTCGTTCAGCAATTTGATCAAGTTAAGTCCATAATTTGGCCTAATGTTCTTCATACGAAATGTTCTACTATGTCTTAGGTTTCCATCAGTTCAAGAATCGCCTAAATCGGATTTTTTTAGAGAGAGTTATGGCCATGCAAAATTTACTGTTCATATGATAAATCTGCAGATTTCTAGATTTCTGCAGATTTGGTGATTCAACTTTGCTTAGCGATTTGATTGGGTTAAGTCCATAATTTGGCCTAATGTTCTTCATACGAAATGTTCTACTATCTCTTAGGTTTTCATCGGTTCAAGAATCACCTAAATTGGAGTTTTCTAGAGAGAGTTATGGCCATACAAAATTTACTGCTCATATGGTCAAATTCTGCAAATTCCAGTCTCTATGTTCAAGGCTCATTTTGGATAGCTTAAGGTCATTCTCGGGGTAGGGTATCTTCACAAAAACTCTAGCCCCATGTCTTAAGTTTCGTTTCCAATTGGTTTCACACCAATTAGAGTTGTGTAGCTTAAGTTATGGGCTTCCAAACACAATGAATTTAGTGTGAAAAATTCTGCCCTAAGTACAATTTTTCATTTCTTCAGTTACTTCCATTAACCAACCTCAATTCACATTTAATTCATCCAAAATGACTATAATTTAGCATTGACACATCAATGGCACTTCCTAGCACAAACCTCACAATTTTCAAACTCCAAAGTTTGTAATTTTCCCTAATCCTATCATTTCATTACTTCCATTCATCAACCCAATGTCAATTCAAACTAAATAAATCTCAAATGACCATAATTTAATAGTACACACACTAATTTCACTCTCTAGCACCAAAACCTAATTTTTCCATGAACCATAATCTTCCATAATTCAATTTATGCAATCCCATGAAATCATACTACTCCTAATCATGCATACTACTTCACTTTAACTTAGATTTATCATCAATTTAACTAAAATACATCAAAACCCTAATTTTCCCTAAGTTGGCCAAAACCCTAGCTTAGATTTCCATACATGTTTCCTTTCAATTTCTCATGTTATTTCATCACGCCCAAACTTGATTTAAAGCATATTTGGTAAATTAAGCATGAAAAAGAGAGCTTACCTCACTTGATGATTTTTCCCACTTCCAATATCTTCCAAATCTTGTTCTTCTTTTTCAATCTCTCAATCAAAGATCTATTTGATGTTTTATTTTAGTGGACTATGGAATTTATGAAGGGAATTTAAGGGAATTAAAACTTGGGAGGGAAAATCAATGAGGGGAAGAAGTGGAAGAAGAAGAGAAAAAGAGAGAGAGAGGAAGTGAGAGGAGAGGGTGGTGGCACCTTATGAAAAAAAAATGAAGAAGCCATTTGTCTTCTTATATATATATATATATATATATATATATATATATATATATATATATATATATATATATCTCCAAAATTAGTTTATTAAAATTATAAATTTTAATTGTGTCATAAGGATAATTAAACTTAAATTTTTATTCCCTTTTTTTTATATTTACACTTAATTTTTCCTTTTAATTAAATAATTAAATTTAATTATCAAAAGCCCATAAATCCTTCATTTTAATTTTATCATAATGGAAATGAAAGTTTAAGTTTTCATTTCTTAAATTTTCCCTTACATATTTTTACTTGAATTTTTCTTCAATTTTTACCTCATAATTCAATTCATTAATTTCATTTAATTTAATTAATATTTTGGTTAAAAGTCAACTCTTGAGGTGAATTGATCAAAATGCCCCTCATCGGGTCATAATCCTTCTTTTATAATATACCTGGTGAATCCTTATATTTTTGGGTCACTTGAATTTTTATTGTGTCTATCTCAATTAATTTTCTATTTATTTTTAGTCCTCAAGGTGTCTTTGAATAGTATTAGTCATGGACAAAAAATGGTACTATTCATAACTCGGAGGTTCAGGGTGTTACATTCCGAAAATTTTATAGAAAATCCGGCAGAGTACCGGCTAAAAATGGAGAAAATAGTTCTTCGGAACCTGTGAAAAACACTTCCAACAATTTCTCAAACTTTCCAATCATTCAATTCACATCATATTTATACTCAAATCATAAATAAATACTCAACTTTCATTTATGAACACCATTTACAGATAATTTCATTAATACATAATCACATATGTTTCAATATACATGACAAAATTAAAGTTTAATTACAAAAATTACAAAAATATAAAACACAAAATACAAAATGTAGCCTAGCATCCTACCAATGTACTGTAGCTAAGAGGTGACACAGGACAATAGCAAATCTGACACTCACCCGGACTGGGGTCTACTGGGATTGCGCTCTGTATCTCTAGTACCTACGCATAATAAAAAACAACGCGTTAAGCAATAATACTTAGTGGTGTCAATAATAAAATAAAAATAACTAAAAGAAATTAAATATGCAGTGTGTATATTGACGTCTCATGCAGACAAATTTTTAGTAATTATTTTTAGTCTTATTTATTTGGTACTTGTTATATCCATTATTTCATTAAATTATTCAACTTTCATTTTTGTTTGCCCAAGTAACCTATACTGGATGACTGGACTGAATAAACGGGTAAACTGGCACTGGGTACTAAGTACCTCGGGCCGTCACACCATCAGTTACATAGTGTCTCCCAATGTGCAACAGAACAGCTGATAAGCTGTAATAACATTAGGCATAAGGCCAAGTATCATCATAATATCAGAATGGCTAAAAGCCATAAAATCACAGAATAGCATAATGCCATGTGCAGCACTGCTAACTGAACCCTATTGGCATGCCAACCTATCCAAACCAATCTTACTAGGTGTACTAGGGCACATTACCAAGTTATTGATTGAATTTTCATGCTTTACATGTAAGGTTACTATTCATTTTACCATTTAGGTCAAATTATTGACTTTTCAATGCATAATAGCTGCATAAGTCCTAATCACATAAATTTACCACATTTTGGTTCCTAAAAGTGTTGGAATTAGTTACCAATCCATACTTCTAACCAATGGTGAATAAGTCAAAATTTTCAGTTTTGGGTGCTAGAGTTCACTATTCCATTATGCCATTCTACAGTGAGAATTTGGCCAAATGTTCTTCATCAAAGTTGTTCCTTATTGTGTCTAGCTACATTTTGTTTTTTGAATCACTACATTTGGAGTTTTTTAGCTCAAGTTATGGCCTAAACACCATAACTAGCCGGATTGCAATTTTTCTAGAATTTCTGGGTAGAATCAATTCTGCAGTTTTTGTATACTGATTCCAGGTCAGTTTTTGGTCATGTTGTGGTCAAAATTTGGGTTTGTTTTCTTCATCAAAGTTGTAGGGCTATGTCTCAGATTTCAATTGGTAAAAATTTAGGTCAATTGGACCTTTCTACACTGAGTTATGACCAAATGAATTAACACTGTTCATTTGGTCATTTGCCCAGGCAGAATGTAAGTCACCCGGATTTGGTCAATTTTTAAGGCATCCTATGTTTGGTTTCTGGATAGAGTTCATTCACCAAAATTGTGCCATTATGTGTCTAACTTTATGTCCAATTGGCCTTGTGCCAATTGATTGTTAGTAGTATGCCCTAGAGCATATCATTTAGTATGTATCTTGTACATAATTTTATTAATAAAAGGCATTTCCACTTTTCCGTTTACATAATATATTTATGTGTAATAGAAAAGGTCCATTGATAATTTGTTAGAAATATTATTCTTAAGTTGTTAAGAATATGAGTGACAATATTTCTAGCACAAAGTATCATAAATAGGTTCACAATTGAGGATACTTCATAATAAGGACATGACTTATCCAGAAAGATTGTATTCATGTTTGTTCCCAAGTTATTTATATGAGATATAAATAAGATGGAATGGTGAGTCTCATGCCATATAACAAACATGATAGGCACTTATAAATGATAAGTAGGCTGAACCAGTGACACTTATGACAAGCACATGGATTTTACTCTTGTCAATGTTTTGTCATAAATCATATCAGTGCATATAATCTTTAGACCTGAGATAGCACAGTTATCTTATATATAGGTAGTTTGAGTTTGATACTGCTTTCATACTTGTACTATGTATGGGTATATGGGCATGTGTTGGCTCCTGCTAGTTATATATGGAGGTAGGTGTTGATCAAGATGGAATCTGTTCCTCTAAGTAAATAGAGATAAAATCCTATGTTCATTTAATTGTTCTTGATGTTTCAAGTTCCTGGCCAGGACAGATAGATTTATTCAGAAAAGATTTTCTGATGAGAAAAA
Organism: Hevea brasiliensis; assembly: GCF_030052815.1. Lineage (NCBI taxonomy): Eukaryota > Viridiplantae > Streptophyta > Magnoliopsida > Malpighiales > Euphorbiaceae > Hevea > Hevea brasiliensis. The sequence goes on from NC_079494.1 coordinate 56,963,935, forward strand.
TCTTTTTAATCAAGAACTGGAATTAAAAGAGAACATAATATTCATAGCAAATGTAGTTTGACATAAACCATGACTCCAGCTTGAGTTGGGATTTTGTAACAGAGAGATTCTAGTGCATGGTAACATATGATTATAGGTTCATTTAAGGTAAATCTTATTACTAATTGGGAGGCCATGGCATGCTATGCTAGGTGTTAACCATGGTCTATGAGGTTCATAAAATGATTTAGAGAAATCATTTATGGTAAGAAAGAGTTCTGATGATATTAAGAGTTGATATCATGTCTCATTGCCAATTAGTGATGAGCCTAGTAAGTCACACACATACACAAGTTATCACCTAATTAAATATGATTTAATTAATTAATTAAAGAGTTTAATTAATTAATCAAATAGGTTTGGTTTGCAATTAAATTGCAAAGTCTCTAGCATGACTTGAAACCAAATCTAGATTATTAGATGTGTAGTATAAATTAAATTTATATTTAAAGTGTTTAAATATGAATTTAATTGATGAGAAATTAATTAATAGAGATTAATTAATTAATTTATATTTGATATAAATTAATTAGAAGAAGAAAATAATTATTTTGGGTTAAGAACTCAAAATTAAGACATAGGGGCATTTTGGTCATTTTGCAGTGTGACACGTGGCACCATGAGATGGTGACACATGGCATAACACATAAGCTTGCCAAATGTTTTTTAATCATGTAAGATGATTAAAATCAAGATTAAATATAGGTTTGACACTTGGCACAATGTGATTGGGTCACTTAAACCTAGAGCTAATCAAAAGGTGACATGTGGCTAGGGTTTAATGTGTTAACCTAGCTATTTAAGTGTGGTTATGAAAAGAAAAAATAACCAGCAGCCTCTCCTCTCATTTGTCACGCCACTTTGAGCCTCTCAAGCTATTCTTCTTCATCTCTCATCAATTCAAAGAGATTAGCCATCAATCTCTTGAATTAAGAACACTAGAAATTGTTTCTAGTGTCCTGTTTACATCTCTAATCTCTTAAAAGGCAGAACTTGAATTTATAATTAATAGAAAAAGCTTTAGAGGCTGTTCAAGGGCTTCCATAGGTGTTCTTGGTGTGGACAAGCTAGAGGGACAACATTTGGTGTCCTGAAGACGAATCTCAAAGCGCGAACATTGCGATTGCATCAAGAGGTTAGTGTAATCGTTCTTGATTTAATCTAGGGTTCTAAAATTAATCTGATTAATTTTAAAATCTTAAATGGCAAATACAGATCCAAAAACATATTAAAAGAGTTTTAATATGTTGTTTATCATTGAAATCAAATAGATAAAAATAAATCTTGCATGGTGCATGTGACCCTAGGCGAAATTTTTTGAATTCAATGGTATAATCTTGTGTTTTTCACGCTTCCGTTCCTTCAATTGGTATCAGAGCCACTATTTTCCATTTAGATTGTTTATTATATGATTTAATTGTGTGATTTGATCATGAGATGATTGATCCATTGCTGGTTGGATCAAGAGGTGTGGCGGCACACATGGTGAAGCCACCATTGGTGGCGGCAACAATGGTTCCATGGGTGGTTCAAGGTTTGGCTTTTAATTCTGCAATTGTTGTATGATCTAAGGCCTATTCTTTGACTAATTAAAGTGTTTAATTAGTTGTTTTAATCACACAATTAAATTATGATTCAAATCAGAATTTTTAAAATTGTTTGAATGTGATTCAAATCTGAATTTTAAAAGTTGTTTGAATGTGATTCAAATCTGAATTTTTAAAGTTGTTTGAATCATATTTAAATCTGATTTTTTAAAATTGATTCAATAAAATTCAGATCTGATTTTTTAAAAAATATTTGAATGTGATTCAAATCTGATTTTTTAAAAAATGTTTGAATGAGATTCAAATCTGAATTTTTGAAGTTGTTTGAATGTGATTCAAATCTGAATTTTTAAATTTGTTTGAATGAGATTCAAATCTGAATTTTTAAATTTATTTGAATCATATTCAAATCTGGATTTTTAAGTTGAATATGAGATATTCAATTTAATTTAAGTATGTATGTTTTATTTAATTGTTAAATAGTGATATGCATGATGGATGATCATGGACTATAAAAGACCAATGTGATTGGATTTATTTCTTTTATGTTTCTTTGGGATTGTAAATTAATTAATTTATTTTAATTTATTTTGGGCATGTATTATTAAGTTTGTAATAATTTTTGGGTTGTAATTTCATTTATTTAAGTTCTTGTAAATTCGCCTTGGTATGCCAATGATTACTTTGTAATATTGGATTGCAAGAAGTTAAGGAGGTCAAGAGCATTGGTGGGACCAGTGGGAGGAATTCAAGATCAAGTGTTGATTATGTACTCCTTCAGCAACTCTTGTAAAATGAATGAATGAAATGCACCTAGGAATGCCCTGATTCAATTCTTGGTGGCTCAGAATTGAATCCCTTAGAAAGTCCATGATCATACCATATTTACTGCTTATCCATGAATGCATGAGATGTATGGGAATGTATGCAATTATTTGATATATGCATGCTAAATGGATAATGTGCAAAGTGAGACCTTAATAGTAATTAGGATGGCTATAAAATCTTCCAAACAAATGATTAAGTTGGAAATGCTATTATTAAAGTAATTATAACATAAGCCCTCCATTGGGGCAATTATTTTAAGAAATTTTAAATAGTTGCATGAGATGCAATTAATTTAAGAGATTTTCTTAAGAATAATTGTTAAGCATGAGATGTTGTAAATATGTAAATGGTTTGGTGGCCAATATTGGATGTACCTGAGGACATTAAAATTATTTGCATAATTACTGACTTAATGGGATCAACTTAACTAATGCAAGATAAGTTAATAATGGATGTACCTGAGATTTTGAGCATTAGGGGCTAGGTAAAGGATTGAACCTCACATGAGATGTGATGGGCAAGGAGTTGCTCACTTATAGTTTATTGTAATTCCAATAATGGATGTACCTGAGGATGATCAATAGAATTATAAGAATTCAATCACCCACTAGAAATCCATCCAACTAGGATTTCCGTTTTCTACTCTAGAAGTGTAGGATTCGCTAAGTTAGTGGGAGGACCAATTTGATTAAAAGACCATAATCATTTTGGTTAATTACATGATACATTTACTAATTAATCTGGTTATTTTCTGTAGTTAATTTTCTAACAAAAATGAGCACAAAACAACCACCACCATCCAATATCCTTGCAAGCATACTTGATCACAACAGGTTGACAGGACCTAATCTGTCTGATTGGCTAAGAAATTTGAAACTTGTCCTGAACCTTGAACATATAGGATATGTTCTAGATTCAAATATTCCTGGTCCCTTACCTCCAGAGGCCACACAAGAGGAACATGAAACTTTGGACAAGTGGAAGGAGCATGATATGAGAGCTAAGTGTTACATGCTTGCTTCCATGAGTAATGAGTTACAGAAGCAACATGAGAACATGCAGAGTGCGAGTGAGATCGTCCACCTACAAGAGTTGTATGGTGAGCACAGTAGGAATGCTAGGTATGAGATATCTAGACAGCTATTCCGTATGAGGATGTCTGAGGGACAGAATGTTGGGGATCATGTCCACAAGATGATTCGGCTGATTGAGCAGTTGGAACATCTTGACTTCAACATGGATTTCCAACTAACAACGGATTTGATCCTTCAGTCCCTTCCTGAGTCTTTTGGGAATTTTGTGACAAATTTCCATATGACTAAACAAGAATGCACCTTAGCTGGTTTACTCAACATGCTGGTTATTGCCCAAAAGAATATGCCAGGCAATAAAGGAAAAGAGGTAGCTTTGGTTGCATCTTCTTCTACTGGAAAGTCCAACAAGAAGAAGGGAAATAAGAAAAAGAAACTTCAGATTCTTGGTCCTTCCAAGAAAATAGCTAAATAGAAAGGGAAGACCAAAGCTGACAAAGGAATAGGAAAGTGTTTCCATTGCAAACAGGAAAGTGTTTCCATTGCCAGTAAGAAAGTGTTTCCACTGGCTAGAGTATAGCAATCTAAAAGAATGCAATGCCATGGTGAAAACCAACTCAAGTTCAAAATATATTTGGCACTTAAGGTTATGTCATATTGCAGAAGATAGGATTGCAAAATTAGAGAAAATGGGGATTCTATCCTCATTGGGCTTTGAGCCTACTCCAACTTGTGAATCTTGCCTTCAAGGCAAAATGACTAGATCACCCTTTGTTGGACAAGGGCTAAGAGCTGAAAATATTTTGGAATTAATACATAGTGATGTACGTGGTCCATTTAAAGAAATGGCTAGAGGGGGCTTTCATTATTTTATTACCTTTACTGATGATAAATCAAGATTTGGGTATTTGTATTTGATGAAATACAAACATGAATCCTTTGAAAAGTTCAAAGAATTTAAATCTGAAGTAGAAAATCAAACAGGAAAGAGTATTAAAGCTCTTCGATCAGATCGTCGAGGTGAATATTTGAGTACTGAATTTGATGAATACTTGAGAGAGCATGGCATTATTTCTCAGCTGACTCCTCCAGGAACGCCACAACTGAATGGTGTATCTGAAAGGAGAAATCGTACCCTATTGGATATGGTACGTAGTATGATAAGCTATACTGATATGCCAATCTTCTTTTGGGGATTTGAATTAGAATCAGCTTTGTATATTCTGAATAGGATTCCATCAAAATCAGTTTCTTCCACACCTTCTGAGATATGGCATGGAAGAAAACCAAGTCTAAAGCATGTTAAGATTTGGGGTTGTCCAGCTTATATCAAAAGTCAACAACGATAAATTGGAGACGGATCGTAAAAGGTCGATTTGTTGGATATCCAAAAGATAGTTTTGGATATTATTTTATTTGCCTACTTCACAAAAGTTGTGATAAGTAGAGATGCAACATTTCTTAAACAACAATTTGTCCAAGAAGGAGGCAAAGGAAGGCAAATAGAGTTAGAATTGAAGAATTCTGACCAACCAACAGATCAGATGGATATAGATCCATCTAGTCAACCTATACCCGTTGATGAAACATCTACAGCTGTTCCTCGTAGAACAACCAGGGTATCTCACCCACCAGTGAGATATGGTTTTCTTCATGAAGAAGAACAAGAGTTGTCTACTCATGAAGAAGTAGATCATGGAGATGATCCACTTACCTATGAAGAAGCTATATCAGATATAGACTTTTCAAAATGGATTGATGCTATGAAATCCGAGATTGATTCCATGTATAAGAATCAAGTTTGGGATCTTGTTGACCCACCTGAAGGTATTGTACCTATAGGGAACAAATGGGTTTTCAAGAAGAAAATTGGTTCTGATGGAAAGGTAGAGACCTATAAGGCAAGGCTAGTAGCTAAAGGGTTTCGCCAAAGGCAAGGAATAGACTATGAGGAGACTTTCTCGCCTGTTGCCATGCTTAAATCAATTAGGATTTCATTAGCAATAACTGCATACTATGATTATGAGATTTGGCAGATGGATGTCAAAACAGCTTTTCTCAATGGATACATTGAAGAAAACATTTTCATGGAACAACCTAGGGGATTTGAATCCCAAGATGGTTCCAAGGTATGCAAGCTAAAGCAATCCATTTATGGGTTGAAACAAGCTTCGAGGAGTTGGAACATCCATTTTGATGAAGCCATTAAATCCTTTGGTTTTATCAAAAATGAGGATGAGCCATGTGTATATAAGAAGGTTAGTGACAGAGCTATCACTTTCCTTGTCTTATATGTGGATGACATACTGTTGATAGGTAATGACACAAGTATGTTGACAACTATAAAGGTATGGTTGTCAAATACATTCTCCATGAAAGACTTAGGGGAGGCAACCTATATTCTTGGGATTCGCATCTATAGAGATAGAGCGAAAAGAATAATAGGTTTATCCCAAAGTCTATACTTGGAAAAGGTGTTAAAGAGGTTTAACATGCTTGATTCCAAGAGAGGATTGTTACCAGTGAGACATGGTATCCATCTTTCTAAAGAGATGTCTCCAAAGACACCCGAAGAAAGAGATAAGATGGCCAGGATTCCATATGCTTCGGCTATTGGAAGTTTAATGTATGCAATGTTGTGTACTAGGCGGATATCGAATATGCTGTTAGTTTGACTAGCGGTATCAATCCAATCGTGTTTGGAACATCGATAGGTATCAAGAATATTCTTAAGTACTTGAGAAGAACTAAGGATTTATTCTTGATTTATGGAGATGGAGACTTGCAATTGGATGGTTATCGATTCGATTTCCAATCGGATATCGATGATAGAAAGTCTACCTCGGATATGTGTTCATTTGTAATGGAGGTGCGATCGGTTGGAAGAGTTCCAAGCGAGCACATTGCAGATTCCACTACGAAGTGAGTATATTCTTGTATCGAGATCTTTGCAAAAGAAGTCGCTTTGGATAAAGAAGTTCGTGACAGAACTTACAGAGTTCCTTCCATTGAGTCGCCAGTTCCACTACCTGTGACAACAATGGAGCGATCCATCTGAGCTAAGGAACTAAGGTCTCACCCAAAATCCAAACACATAGAAAGGCACTACCACATTATCGTGAGATATAGTTGGGCAAGGCGATATAGCCATGCGAAAATAGCATCACTGAAAATCCGGTGATCCATTCACTAAGCCTATGTCACGCACTCGATTAGACTGACATCTTGAGAAGATAGGTCTAAGATATTGTAATGAATGGCTCTAGTGCTAGTGAGAGATTGTTAGTAGTATGCCCTAGAGCATATCATTTAGTATGTATCTTGTACATAATTTTATTAATAAAAGGCATTTCCACTTTTCCGTTTACATAATATATTTATGTGTAATAGAAAAGGTCCATTGATAATTTGTTAGAAATATTATTCTTAAGTTGTTAAGAATATGAGTGACAATATTTCTAGCACAAAGTATCATAAACAGGTTCACAATCGAGGATACTTCATAATAAGGACATGACTTATCCAGAAAGATTGTATTCATGTTTGTTCTCAAGTTATTTATATGAGATATAAATAAGATGGAATGGTGAGTCTCATGCCATATAACAAACATGATAGGCACTTATAAATGATAAGTAAATTTGAACGGTGACACTTATGACAAGCACATGGAGTTTACTCTTGTCAATGTTTTGTCATAAATCATATCGAGGCATATAATCTTTAGACCTGAGATAGCACAGTTATCTTGTATATAGGTAGTTTGAGTTTGATACTGCTTTCATACTTGTACTATGTATGGGTATACGGGCATGTGTTGGTTCCTGCTAGTTATATATGGAGGTAGGTGTTGATCAAGATGGAATCTGTTCCTCTAAGTAAATAGAGATAAAATCCTATGTTCATTTAATTGTTCTTGATGTTTCAAGTTCCTGGCCAAGACAGATAGATTTATTCAGAAAAGAGTTTCTGATGAGAAAAATCTTTTTAATCAAGAACTGGAATTAAAAGAGAACATAATATTCATAGCAAATGGAGTTTGACATAAACCATGACTCCAGCTTGAGTTGGGATTTTGTAACAGAGAGATTCTAGTGCATGGTAACATATGATTATAGGTTCATTTAAGGTAAATCTTATTACTAATTGGGAGGCCATGGCATGCTATGCTAGGTGTCGACAGCTTATTTTGGCCGATCCCTAAAATCAACAAGACTTTGAAACCGATCCCCAGCACTAGGTCTCCCTAGGCCAGCCAATGACATTTCTGACTTCTCTTCATTTTTCTTTACCAGATGACCATATTTCCGAACTCTCCTTAAAAGGAATTGAATCAATGCTAAGTCCTAACATTCGTTAAAGCCCTGCCGATCTCTCAAATCATTTACCGATCTCTCAAACCCGCTGTCGAATTTCCGGACCCGTCGGGTATATCCCTGATCTCTGTTGATAAATGAAGTGAACTAGCACTAGATCTTTTCTTACCAGTTTTATAGCCGACCTCCTTTTCGGAAGATCAAGAGCTAAGGTTTTGGTTCGGTTTAACGAGGGTTCCGATCTTAAGTTTTCAAGTTAAATTTTCAATTTTAATCAAGTCCCGTTCAGCATTTCTTCCCCACCGATCTCATGCTTATTGTGCTTTCCGATCTCTTATACTTAGATTAATAATTGCATTTTTGTCTTGCTGTGCTCATACAATCAAATACTCAGACAAACAATGGTTTAAAATGTTCCGATCACAACCCTTCATTGAACAAAGAGGCATTCCATTTCATTTCATAATTTGTACAAGTTATTCGGCTGGGGGATCACCCCCAGCCTGATTTACATTCTGCTCACTCTCTCTCTCACCCTCGGCTTCCTCCTCACTGTCCTCATCGTCGCCCTCAGGAGCCAGGTCGGCCATCCAGGAGAAGTCCTCTTCAGGGTAGCGCTTCTGGAGTTCGGTCAAGAGGTCCTTGTGAGCATTCACATAGGCTCCGGCTATCCCTGTCACCATCTCTTCGTCTTTCTCCTTAAGCTCCTCATCCTTCGCCTTAAGCTCCTCGTCTTTCTCCTTAAGCTCCTCGATGAGTTGGGCGACTGGCGGCCGTTGGCACAGCGCTGGACTTCTCAGAGCCCGATCCCTTCGGCCAGACACGAGTGCATTCGGCCTTTCTTCATAGTACTTTTCCCGTCCCTCAACTTGAGATATATAATCCCGAGCGGATGAGAGTTGGGATCGGAGGGAAGCCAATTCCTGATTTTTCTTCCTGATCTCCTTACCCAGACGCTGGACCTTTTCCCAAACCATGGTCTGATTCACCAGGCACTCCACATTCAGACTCATGGAGTGAGTCAAGATGTCATCAAGGCTGCTCGAGGATAGCCTATCCCGATCCTCCTGAAGAAAGATGGAAGACCCCAAGACTTGGGCAAAGCAGGGTTCTCCTGCATCGGTTATTCTTCAAAGACTCCATTAACTTCTGGGCGCCACGAGAGGAGGTCCTCCCAGAAGATTGAGAAGGCCCCCTTTCCGTGCTTGGGACAACTGAAAGAGTCGAAGGCTGCTCTTCCGATCTAGGAGGAGATCGGACAGCTTCAGTGGTCGGCAGATCCAAAGGTGGAGGCGGGTCTCCTTGTACTTCCCCAGGTTCACGACCAGGTGTTCGAAGCATTTCCGAACGCTTCATCTCCTTTATCTTCCGGGAGATCTCCCTTTCCTTCTTCCGCTTCCTAGAACCCTCACCACCCGCCATACCTGCACAAAGAAAAGGTTAGTGAGATCGCTAAGGTCGTGAGAACTGAGATATAGAAAATACCAATGCCGAGGTCAGAGAGCGGAAGTTCGCGGTCTTGGCCGGTGAGCAATTGAATAGTCCAATGGTGCAGCTCGGCAGTCACCGCATCCAAACAAGAATACTTTTGAGTGGCGGCCTGACTCTTTAGATCCATCACTATTAAACTTTCCTCGACTCGTGGTAATGTGCTTGGAAGCAAGGGCCCTGGTACCACCACTACGGGGAAGTCCTCAGCGGCTCGGATCTTTGCTCCTCGGAATGAAAAGCGGTTCTTCCAATTCTTAAGGGATGAGGCGATCGAAAAGAGCTCGCAATGAGGCTTCACTGAAAGAACCGATGTTCGTCATCCTTTCGGTGAGTTAGTCTGTGCAGCTCGGCGAACACCTTAGCCGTAGGTCTGATTCCCTTAGCTCGGCATAGACCTCGGAAGGCTACCAAGATCCGCCACGAGTTGGGGTGAATTTGAACAATGCAGGCTCGGTGAAGTTTTAAGACCTCCTTGTAGAAATCGCCTAGAGGGAACCTCAGACCGGCCTTTAACTGTTCCTCGTACACCATAACCATGTCATTCTCTTCAAAGGAGTGATCGACACGAAGATCGCCGTGGCACTTGATTAGCTCGTACGAATCAGGCCGAATATTATATTCTTGGCTAAACGATTGTAGATCGGATTCTCGAAGAACCGACGGTAGCTCGTCTATAGGGAGAGTCTCTCTCCCTGAAGAAGGTGCGAGCCTTGATGGTATGACCCGCCCCCGAGTTGGAGTGGAGGCCCTGGGAAGTTCTTGTTGAACGCTTGGCCCGACTGCCTCTTCTTCATCAGACGATGACCATGAGAACTGAATGGAAGGAGGGCTCGCCGCTCTCTGACCTTCGGCACCGCTCATTTTCAAAAGAAACAAAGAATTTAAATTAAAAAGAGGATCAAAGCCCTTACCGGAGTCTGATCGGCGTCGGAAGAACTTGAGAAAACGAGAGAACTGTTAGTAGTATGCCCTAGAGCATATCATTTAGTATGTATCTTGTACATAATTTTATTAATAAAAGGCATTTCCACTTTTCCGTTTACATAATATATTTATGTGTAATAGAAAAGGTCCATTGATATTTTGTTAGAAATATTATTCTTAAGTTGTTAAGAATATGAGTGACAATATTTCTAGCACAAAGTATCATAAATAGGTTCACAATCGAGGATACTTCATAATAAGGACATGACTTATCCAGAAAGATTGTATTCATGTTTGTTCCCAAGTTATTTATATGAGATATAAATAAGATGGAATGGTGAGTCTCATGCCATATAACAAACATGATAGGCACTTATACATGATAAGTAGGCCGAACCAGTGACACTTATGACAAGCACATGGAGTTTACTCTTGTCAATGTTTTGTCATAAATCATATCAGTGCATATAATCTTTAGACACGAGATAGCACGATTATCTTGTATATAGGTAGTTTGAGTTTGATCTGCTTTCATACTTGTACTATGTATGGGTATATGGGCATGTGTTGGCTCTGCTAGTTATATATGGAGGTAGGTGTTGATCAAGATGGAATCTGTTCCTCTAAGTAAATAGAGATAAAATCCTATGTTCATTTAATTGTTCTTGATGTTTCAAGTTCCTGGCAGACAGATAGATTTATTCGTAAAAGAGTTTCGATGAGAAAAATCTTTTAATCAAGAACTGGAATTAAAAGAGAACATAATATTCATAGCAAATGGAGTTTGACATAAACCATGACTCTAGCTTGAGTTGGGATTTTGTAATGAGAGATTCTAGTGCATGGTAACATATGATTATAGGTTCATTTAAGGTAAATCTTATTACTAATTGGGTGGCCATGGCATGCTATGCTAGGTGTTAACCATGGTCTATGAGGTTCATAAAATGATTTAGAGAAATCATTTATGGTAAGAAAGAGTTCTGATGATATTAAGAGTTGATATCATGTCTCATTGCCAATTAGTGATGAGCCTAGTAAGTCACACACATACACAAGTTATCACCTATTTAAATATGATTTAATTAATTAATTAAAGAGTTTAATTGATTAATTAAATAGATTTGGTTTGCAATAAAATTGCAAAGTCCATAGCATGACTTGAAACCAAATCTAGATTATTGGATGTGTAGTATAAATTAAATTTATATTTAAAGTGTTTAAATATGAATTTAATTGATGAGAAATTAATTAATAGAGATTAATTAATTAACTTATATTTGATATAAATTAATTAGAAGAAGAAAATAATTATTTTGGGTTAAGAACTCAAAATTAAGACACAGGGGCATTTTGGTCATTTTGCAGTGTGACACGTGGCACCATGAGATGGTGACACATGGCATAACACGTAAGCTTGCCAAATAATTTTAATCATGTAAGATGATTAAAATCAAGATTAAATATAGGTTTGACACTTGGCACAATGTGATTGGGTCACTTAAACCTAGAGCTAATCAAAAGGTGACATGTGGCTAGGGTTTAATGTGTTAACCTAGCTATTTAAGTGGGGTTATGAAAAGAAAACACAACCAGCAGCCTCTCCTCTCATATGTCACGCCACTTTGAGCCTCTCCAGCTATTTCTCTTCATCTCTCATCAATTCAAAGAGATTAGCCATCAATCTCTTGAATTAAGAACACTAGAAATTGTTTCTAGTGTCCTGTTTGCATCTCTAATCTCTTAAAAGGCAGAACTTGAATTTCTAATTAATAGAAAAGGCTTTAGAAGCTGTTCAAGGGCTGCCATAGGTGTTTTTGGTGTGGACAAGCTAGAGGGACAACATCTGGTGTCCTGAAGACGAATCTCAAAGCGAGACACGCTGCAGCACATCAAGAGGTTAGTGTAATCGTTCTTGATTTAATCTAGGGTTCTAAAATTAATCTGATTAATTTTAAAATCTTAAATGGCAAATACAGATCCAAAAAACATATTAAAAGAGTTTTAATATGTTGTTTATCATTGAAATCAAATAGATAAAAATAAATCTTGCATGGTGCATGTGACCCTAGGTGAAAATTTTTGAATTCAATGGTATAATATTGTGTTTTTCACGCTTCCGTTCCTTCAATTGGTATCAGAGCCACTATATTTGCCATTTAGATTGTTGATTATATGATTTAATTGTGTGATTTGATCATAAGATGATTGATTCATTGCTGGTTGGATTAAGAGGTGTGGCGTCACACATGGTGAAGCCACCAATGGTGGCGGCAACAATGGTTCCATGGGTGATTCAAGGTTTGGCTTTTAATTCTGCAATTGTTGTATGATCTAAGGCCTATTCTTTGACTAATTAAAGTGTTTAATTAGTTGTTTTAATCACACAATTAAATTATGATTCAAATCAGAATTTTAAAAAAAATGCTTGAATGTGATTCAAATCTGAATTTTAAAAGTTGTTTGAATGTGATTCAAATCTGAATTTTTAAAGTTGTTTGAATCATATTTAAATCTGATTTTTTAAAATTGATTCAATAAAATTCAGATCTGATTTTTAAAAAAAATATTTGAATGTGATTCAAATCTGATTTTTTAAAAAATATTTGAATGTGATTCAAATCTGAATTTTTGAAGTTGTTTGAATGTGATTCAAATCTGAATTTTTAAATTTGTTTGAATGAGATTCAAATCTGAATTTTTAAATTTATTTGAATCATATTCAAATCTGGATTTTTAAGTTGAATATGAGATATTCAATTTAATATAAGTATGTATGTTTTATTTAATTGTTAAATAGTGATATGCATGATGGATGATCATGGACTATAAAAGACCAATGTGATTGGATTTATTTCTTTTATGTTTCTTTGGGATTGTAAATTAATTTATTTTAATTTATTTTGGGCATATATTATTAAGTTTGTAATATTTTTGGGTTGTAATTTCATTTATTTAAGTTCTTGTAAATTCGCCTTGGTATGCCAAGGATTACTATGTAATATTGGATTGCAAGAAGTTCAAGGAGGTCAAGAGCATTGGTGGGACCAGTGGGAGGAATTCAAGATCAAGTGTTGATTATGTACTCCTTCAGCAACTCTTGTAAAATGAATGAATGAAATGCACCTAGGAATGCCCTGATTCAATTCTTGGTGGCTCAGAATTGAATCCCTTAGAAAGTCCATGATCATACCATATTTATCGCTTATCCATGAATGCATGAGATGTATGGGAATGTATGCAATTATATGATATATGCATGCTAAATGGATAATGTGCAAAGTGAGACCTTAATAGTAATTAGGATGGCTATAAAATCTTCCAAACAAATGATTAAGTTCGAAATGCTATAATTAAAGTAATTATAACATAAGCCCTCCATTGGGGCAATTATTTTAAGAAATTTTAAATAGTTGCATGAGATGCAATTAATTTAAGAGATTTTCTTAAGAATAATTGTTAAGCATGAGATGTTGTAAATATGTAAATGGTTTGGTGGCCAATATTGGATGTACCTGAGGACATTAAAATTATTTGCATAATTACTGGCTCAATGGGATCAACTTAACTAATGCAAGATAAGTCAATATTGGATGTACCTGAGATTTTGAGCATTAGGGGCTAGTAAAAGGATTGAACCTCACATGAGATGTGATGGGCAAGGAGTTGCTCACTTATAGTTTATTGTAATTCCAATAATGGATGTACCTGAGGATGATCAATAGAATTATAAGAATTCAATCACCCACTAGAAATCCATCCAACTAGGATTTCCGTTTTCTACTTTGGAAGTGTAGGATTCGCTAAGTTAGTGGGAGGACCAATTTGATTAAAAGACCATAATCATTTTGGTTAATTACATGATACATTTACTAATTAATCTGGTTACATAAACAACCACCACCATCCAATATCCTTGCAAGCATACTTGATCACAACACGTTGACAGGACCTAATCTGTCTGATTGGCTAAGAAATTTGAAACTTGTCCTGAACCTTGAACATATAGGATATGTTCTATATTCAAATGTTCCTGGTCCCTTACCTCCAGAGGCCACACAAGAGGAACATGATACTTTGGACAAGTGGAAGGAGCATGATATGAGAGCTAAGTGTTACATGCTTGCTTCCATGAGTAATGAGTTACAGAAGCAACATGAGAACATGTAGAGTGCTAGTGAGATCCTCCTTCACCTACAAGAGTTGTATGGTGAGCACAGCAGGAATGCTAGGTATGAGATATCTAAACAGTTATTCCGTATGAGGATGTCTGAGGGACAGAATGTTGGGGATCATGTCCACAAGATGATTCGGCTGATTGAGCAGTTGGATCATCTTGAATTCAAAATGGATTTCCAACTACAAACTGATTTCATCCTTCAGTACCTTCCTGAGTCTTTTTGGAATTTTGTGACAAATTTCAATATGACTATACAGGAATGCACCTTAGTGAATTACTCAACATCTTTGGTTATTGCCCAAAAGAATATGCCGTGCAATAAAGAAAAGAGGTAGCTTTGGTTGCATCTTCTTCTGCTGGAAAGTCCAACAAGAAGAAGGCAATAAGAAAAAGAAACCTCGATTCACTGGTCCTTCAAGAAAATAGCTAAGCAGAAAAGTAAGACTAAAGGCGATGGAGGCAAAGGAAAGTGTTTCCACGCCAGGGAAAGTGTTTCCATTCCAAGAAGAAAGTGTTTCCAGCGGAGTGTAGCAATCTAAATGAAAGCAATGCCATGGTGAAAACCAACTCAAGTTCAAAATATACTTGGCACTTAAGGTTAGGTCATGTTGCAGAAGATAGGATTGCAAAATTGGAGAAAATGGGGATTCTATCCTCATTGGGCTCTGAGCCTACTCCAACTTGTGAATCTTGCCTTGAGGCAAAATGACTAGATCACCCTTTGTTGGACAAGGGCTAAGAGTGAAAATATTTTGGAGCTAATACATAGTGATGTATGTGGTCCATTTAAAGAAATGGCTAGAGGGCTTTCATTATTTTATTACCTTTCTTGATGATAAATCAAGGTTTGGGTATTTGTATTTGATGAAATACAAACATGAATCCTTTGAAAAGTTTAAGGAATTTAAATCAAGTAGTAAATCAAAGCAGGAAAAAATATTAAAGCTCTTGATCGGATCGTGGAGGTGAATATTTGAGTCTTGAATTTGATGAATACTTGAGAGAGCATGGCATTGTTTCTCGGTGACTCCTCCAGAGCCATACAATGAATGGTGTATCTAACGAGAAATCGTACCCTATTGGATATGGTGCATTAGAATGATGAGCTATCTTGATATGCCAATCTCCTTTTGAGGATTTGCATTAGAATCGACTTTGTATATTCGAATAGGATTCCATCAAAATCAGTTTCTTCCACACCTTATGAGATATGGCATGGAAGAAAACCAAGTCTTAAGCATGTTAAGATTTGGGGTTGTCGACTTATATCAAAAAGCTGAACACTGATAAATTGGAGACCAGATCAGAAAAAGGTCGATTTGTTGGATATCCAAAAGATAGTTTTGGATATTATTTTTATTTGCCTACTTCACAAAGGTTGTGATAAGTAGAGATGCCACATTTCTTGAACAACGGTTTGTTCAAGAAGGAGGCAAAGGAAGGCAAATAGAGTTAGAATTGGAGAATTCGACCAACCAATGCATCGGATGGATATAGATCCATCTAGTCAACCTATACCCATTGATGAAACATCTACACTGTTCCTCGTAGAACAACTGGGTATCTCACCCACCCGGTGAGATATGGTTTTCTTCATGAAGAAGAACAAGAGTTGTCTACTCATGAAGAAGTAGATCATGGAGATGATCCACTTACCTATGAAGAAGCTATATCAGATATAGACTCTTCAAAATGGATTGATGCTATGAAATCCGAGATTGATTCCATGTATAAGAATCAAGTTTGGGATCTTGTTGACCCACCTAAAGGTATTGTACCTATAGGGAACAAATGGGTTTTCAAGAAGAAAATTGGTTACGATGGAAAGGTAGAGACCTATAAGGCAAGGCTAGTAGCGAAAGGGTTTCGCCAAAGGCAAGGAATAGACTATGAGGAGACTTTCTGCTTTGTTGCCATGCTTAAATCAATTAGGATTTTTAGCAATAGCTGCATACTATGATTATGAGATTTGGCGGATGGATGTCAAAACGACTTTTCTTAATGGATACATTGAAGAAAACATTTTCATGGAACAACCTAAGGGATTTGAATCCCAAGATGGTTCCAAGGTATGCAAGCTAAAGCGATCCATTTATGGGTTGAAACAAGCTTGAGGAGTTGGAACATCGTTTTGATGAAGCCATTAAATCTTTTGGTTTTATCAAAAATGAGGATGAGCCATGTGTATATAAGAAGGTTAGTGACAGTGCTATCACTTTCCTTGTCTTATATGTGGATGACATAACTTGTTGATGGGTAATGATACAGGTATGTTGGCGACTATAAAGGTATGGTTGTCAAATACATTCTCCATGAAAGACTTAGGGAGGCAACCTATATTCTTGGGATTCGCATCTATAGAGATAGAGCGAAAGAATAATTGGTTTATCCCAAAGTCTATACTTGGAAAAGGTGTTAAAGAGGTTTAACATGCTTGATTCCAAGAGAGGATTGTTACCAGTGAGACATGGTATCCACCTTTCTAAAGAGATGTCTCCAAAGACACCTGAAGAAAGAGATAAGATGGCCAGGATTCCATATGCTTGGCTATTGGAAGTTTAATGTATGCAATGTTGTGTACTAGGCGGATATTGCATATCTTTATTAGTTTGACTAGCAAGTATCAATCCAATCCAGGTTT